>NC_137675.1:14592498-14684998 GCF_963989245.1 Nansenia antarctica
AATAAATAATAGTATTTAAAGGGAGAAGACATGGCTATCATGTCTGTGAATACTGCTCCCGTATGTACAGCGCTGTTTAACCTTCTTTTAAAAGTACCTGTGGTTCCCCTATGAAATAAAGTATGATAAAAACAAATCTTTTCTCTGTGTTTTCTTCATGTGGAGGTTCTGTTCACTAACTCCTATTGTTTAGCATAAGAGTGTGAATATACACTGACTGGCATTATTACCTGTTGCCTGCTGCTTAGAGGTTGTTCATAAGATTTCAACCCCAGTCCCTATAGGTTACATTGCCAAAAATGCTTCTTAATATGTAAATCTGCTTCCCTATAACCTTCCCTTGACCTCACAGCACGTCTTATGTATGCCATTTCGAAGACCTGTCTCGAAATTATATTGTTCCCAGGGACGTGGGAGTTCCAAGTATGTCTCGATAAAACACATTCTCTCTCTGGAAAACAGAAATGCACTGTTCTATAGTACGGTAATGGCTAAACAGGTATGTATGACATTGAATAACAGCGAATTCACACAACATCCATGAAAAAACATGCATGAAAAAACACAACTCCCAAAAACCAAACAAACGACAAGATAAAACAACATTCTTTCCCATCGCATTGGAAACCACACCGCTTCTGGATGCACTATTGGAGAACTCTAACAGGGTGTCTCCCCAAAACAATCAACAGATGGGAGAGACTTGCGAAATATCACTTGGAACGTAGCATCTCAAATAGGACCAGTTTCTACGGGTGATAGGACCAGTTTCTACGGGTGATTTTTGAAATTAGATACTTCTCCCAGGCAGACTCCTGTTTTCTGGTTCGTTCCTGGGCATGACCTGAAGGAACACAGGGAGGATCGAATGAGTGTTCTGGTTTCTTACAGAGGCTACCCTCTGACGGTCAAATGCAGAATAAACAAAAAGCAGAAATGGCACCTACTTAGTTTTATGCCCACATTTCTCAGTTTGTTATGCTTTGCGTGTCCATTCTTAGCCAGTCTCAGAGACAGGGAGTCACCTCTCCTAAAATGGACACATTACATTCATTAAACATTTACAGAAAAACAAAACTACCAATCATTTGAATCCACAAATGAACTGAACTTGAAATGAAGTAATGCATGTAATCACGGTGATTCAGAAAACAACTACCTCATTGCTCCCATCTTTCCTCTCTCCAAGAATAGCTCGACCATTACTTTGTCCGCCTTTGGGTACAGCCTGGCATAAAGAATCCTGTTGTCCACCATGTTGGTGAACCAACCCACTGCTTCCTGGGACCAGTCCTTACCGTCCACCGGAGTCACCTGGGGGGACGGGGGGACGGACGACAGATCATGTTGGCATTGTGATACGATTAATGATTCATCAACCCTCTTCAAAGAAAACAGTGTGATAATCATAAGGAAATATGCTGAATGTATCCGGATTAGTCTCATTGAGATAATAAAAAATAAAAATAAAAAAATCTTTGTACGAGACCCTTGAGAAAACATATTAACATCGTGGACTTCATTTATGGTTATAGTTTTGAAAAGGTTGGGGTATAGCTAACAGTATGACAGATACAATATCAGCAACAACAACAACAACATGTTCTGCCACTACAGAGCAACTCACGTTGACCAGAGAGACCTGTATGGCCTGGAGAGGAAGGGTGGTCATCTCTGTGCTGAGCTCCTTGACATTACAGAGAGAGATACAGGCAGTGTCTCCATAGTCCAGCCTCCTCACCTCCACCACAATGTTAGCCATGCCATCAGTACTGTCAGAGGGATTGTTGTCTTAAAGATAAGAGAGAAACATATCCTTCATACATTTTATCAGAGATGGAAGTAGAGTTTCAGTAGGTATAAATACCATAAGCATTACAGTTGTTTTAAGCGGCCTACAGTGTACAATTATTCTCAGTGTCCAGGGCTATTGTCGATACCAATCATTGTGACATACTACCATCTAGTGGTTAACATTAGTGGGAGCATTGTAAAAAAAAAAAAGTGTAATAACACCTCCACTCATCCCACATATCTTGACCACTTGGGCACGGCACCACTGCTTTTGTTGGGGGAACCAGCCCATCACGAGGGTCCCAATGTCTGGTATGCTCTTCAGCTCAGCATAAGAAATCATTCCTTTCCAGCTTCTATATGAGACAATCAAACAATTTTGAAAGGAGCCACTGGGGGACACAAATGTACTTAATTTTTTGTAATCATGTAATCTATGACTTACTCTGTGATGACTAACTTCTGCTGCAGGTTGGAGTCTGCATGCTGGATGTAGAAGTTCCCAGGACTGGTCATGTGGGTCACCACCACCGGCATCTCCGCAAACCTCTGGATCTGGAACTCCGGAATACTAACATTTTTTCGAGAGTTCTGAACACTCTGAGGGTGACTGTTGTTGACATCCAGCTTCGGGTCTTCCTCTGTAACCTGGGGCCTTTGGATTTTGCTGTGCTGTTCTCTGAGGAACTGCACGAGCTGAGAGGAGGTTTGCTTTGGGTGTTGCAGCACTTGTATATCACTTCCAAGTTCCAGACTCAGAGTGAGTGGAGACATTGGTGTTCTCCCGGGGATAGGGTTACTCATCACTCTGAGCTCATTTTGAGGCAGACTTTTGGTGTTGTTTTGTTGAGGCTTCACCACTGTATTTTGCTGTGTTTTCTCCTCACAAATAATAACATCATTTGCTTCCTTGTTCTTGGTCAGATCCGGACAGGATGAGCTGGGTGCCTCTAAAACGGTGTTTTGGCTGGATGAGATGTTGCAGATGAAAACATCTTTTTTTTTTTCATTTTCAACATGTTTAACGGCATCTTGCGAGGTAACCAAAAGGTTCAGTTGACGGAGGGACAGCATTGATCCAACCATCTGCACTGCTTTTCTTATGGATCCGGCCAGAACAACGTTCTGTAACATCGGCCCAAATTTCAGAACATCTGACGTCATGATACTTTTGTCTCTGGACAGTTCTGGCTGAATTGTGGATTTTGTGGCCTCTGCAGGGCTTTTGACACCGTTTTGTGGATCTGTAAAAATACAATTGAGGAAAGAGAAAAGCATTCACATTCACCACATATCCGAATGCTCATGCACAAGTTAATACACTTGGCTACAAGGTACAAACACACAAAACTCTCTTACCAGTCATTAGGTTTTTGAATACAGACAAAAGGTGCTCCACTGCATTGCATTTGGCCTCTACGGCTCCCAGAATGATGTCACAGTCCTGTCCATTGGCAGGGTGAGGTAAGTCCAGAAAGCCTTGAACCTCCACGTTTACCTGCAGTACAGGGGGGAAAAAAAAAAGTAACAGGTAGCAAAGCCTGAATGCATGACAGAGGTTTACGTGCACCATTAAGTTACGTTTTGCTAATCTACCTCGTTGGTTATAACACACAGACATTATTATTAGGTAGGCATCTAGTAGTCCACCCTTCCCGGTGCATACACGGAACAGATCTAACGAGCCAACTGCTGCAGCCACCGGCTAGTCCACCACAGATTGCCATGCAAGCAAATAGCCTGTAGCCTATTATATTTTTTTTACTCTTTTAGCCCTAACTTACCTTTTGAGAGAGTTCCTGGAGCTGTCTTTCCAGTGTGGTCCTGGCGTTCTCCAAGACCACCAACTTGCAGACGAGTTTTCTCTTAGTGACATTGAACAGGTCTGGATGCTGCTTCGTCTCTGCACGCGTGACCGCGGACATGATCGGTGCCATCATCTCCTGACCTGAAGGAACAGACACTTTACCAGGTGACTTTATTCTTGTTTCGAGTTTTTCTTTTACAAACGTCAAGCAAATTGCATTTAGAAACATGTGGTGTTTAGCTCCTTCTTCAGCTTACCTTGTACAGATTTACCTTCAGGGTCAATCCGCTTGTTACGTCGTGACGTGTTTTCGGGTCCAACGTCTCAAATTGTACTGCATGCACAGGTTCTTCTTCTTCTTCTTCTTCTCGAATTTCCGGCAGTGTAGACGCTTTCGCGCATTACTGCCCTCTACAGTTCAGAGTGATACTCCGCTCTGCACTCTATATCCTCTTATAGACACACATAGACGCACATAACTTTTTGGGGCCAGTGCTCAGAGGAGCACCTAGGGATGCTGCTTGGTGCTCCCCGAGCTCGCGAGTCACGACCCGTCCCACAGGATGGATGAAAAAGGGATACATGGATAACTGATATTAGCAAAACGACATTTATTCATAAATAAAGATGAACGAACAAATGATTGTGTGCAAAACAAAATAAACAAATGCAAAATCAAATGACTGCTCTTTAAGCATGAAAGTCTGTCAGACTCCTTTAAACACAATGAAATCAACTGACATCTCTTTAAGCACTAACTGAATGTCTGTTCTTTAAACACAATGAAATCAACTGACATCTCTTTAAGCACTGCTCTGTTCTGTAAACACTGAAATCAACTTTTCAACAAAAAGTTACAGCCTAAGTATTTATTTATGCTACACGCTTAATCATCATCATCACTACTCTCTTGACTGCTGTTAATACTGTCCTCAATTTCAACCATGGTAGAGGATGTTGTAGGGCAGGCCATCACTTTAAATAGCTCATTATTTTGATTGTGCAACAAAGTCTTTTTTTCATTTTTTCTAATAGAATTCCCAACCATATTCCCTGGGTCAGGGGTCGAGGTGCGATAATGAAGCTGTAAAACAAACGTCTGAACGTTTGAAAGCTTCAGAGAAAAGAAACGTGAAGTCCCTTGGTGTTGTTTTTCCTTTTAGCGACGAGTCGTTCGGGACTGAATTTTCACGTGTCGGCGTGATAACCGTGATAACCATGCGATATGCGATACGCGATACGCGGAATGAAAGTACGAGTTACAATACTTTCCGAATGTTTTTGTGAGGGGAGTCGCCGTGGTCGTCGTGATGGATTACTTATTTGGGGACGGCAAATAGTTACTTACTTGGTGGGGCTTGCTTCTTGGACCCAGCTGTTGGTGCGCAAAAGCGCCTTCATGCCGCTGATCTGCCGCGCAGCATGCATTTTGGCGACGCATGCGCACTGGCGCACCAGTTATGTGCACCCCTGCTTATAGAGGTCTGTCTTGTGGAGGAAGGACAGGACACTTCTCTTCACAGCATGCTGCTCCTTTCCCCGGCTGAACAGGGACTTGTACTCCACAGTGGGTATCCCAATATTGGCTAGTTCCTCACATAGCTGAGCTCTTTCTGTCCTGTATTTCTCACACTCAAATAGGACGTGGACAACAGTCTCTGCTCTTCCACATTCACACAGGCCATCCGGGTGTTTTCCCACTACTCTCAGGCAACTGGCTAGCCCGCAGTGCCCAAGTCTTAGCCGAGTCAGTTTGACTGAATCTCTTCTGTCACCTTCCGTGCACACGCTCCCCCTTTTGACAGATGCCTGCGCTGAGAAATACAGCCTCCTTCTCTCTTCATTATTCCACTCCTCTTGCCACTGTTTCTCAAGCCCCTCCTTTATGGAACAGTAGAACTCAGGTTTGCCCAGCAGGATTCCCACATCTATGTGCTGCCTCTTGAGTGACATTCTGGCCAACTTGTCAGCTATTTCGTTCCCCTCTACCCCTGCATGCCCTGGGACCCAAAGGAAGCCTATATCGACCCCCACTTTCTGTGACCTATACATGCTTATCATGGCCTCATTCACCAGGTCGGCTCTAGCTCTAGATGACCCACTCCTCAAGGCCATCAAGGCGGCAGCTGAGTCAGAGCAGATTATGACTTTGCTTGGTTTAACTTGTTCAATCCACCAGAGTGCCCAAATGATTGCCATTAGCTCTGTGGCAAAAACAGATGCTCCGTCTGTGACTCGCAAGCCTTGCTGGACTTGGGGCCCCACCAGGTAGATTCCACACCCTGCCCTTTGGCTAACTGGGTCCTTAGACCCGTCTGTGAAGACCTGCATGTGCGTCCCCCATGCCGTATTTAGGTATCCTTCTACCCGCGAGCTTGTGATGCCTCCCTCCTGCTTCCAGTCTAACAGAGTTAGATCTACAGTGGGCTCTGGGAGTAGCCACACTGGCACCGCTGACCAGAATGCATGTACTAGGCCCACTTTATTTTTGTCTACTCCCACTCTTTCAGCCAACTCTCCAGCGCCAGCTAGGAAATTTCCTTTCTTCTTCCCATCAGCAAACTCCCAACTCTTATTCACTAGGCACTTGGCTGAAAGACTCAGACTAGAACCTTTCAGTTTGGCCCAATAATGCAGTCCTAGCTTGCTGCGCCTAATTCTAAGTGGCCACTCTCCCGTTTCCACAAGCAGGGCTGGGATGGGAGTCGTTCTAAACGCCCCACAGCAAGTTCTTAGAGCTCTTGATTGCACTGCGTCTAGTTTGTCCAAAGTGGACTTTGCAGCGGATCCATAGACAAAGCTCCCATAGTCTATTGCTGACCTGACCATTGCCTGATAAATCATTAACATTGTCCCCCTCTCAGCTCCCCATTCACATCCAGCCAGGCTCCGGAGGACGTTAATTACTTTTTCACATTTGCTTCTCACTTCCCCCATGTTAGCCTTTCATCCAACCACATTCCAAGGAATTTGAATTCCTTGACTCGCTCTAGGGGAGCCCCATATAGTTTTAGCTGTACCTGTGGTATTTTCCGTTTTAGCCCAAACACCATGAACTTGCTCTTTGGCACCGAAATTTTAAAGCTCCACCTATCTGCCCACTCTTCTATTGCCTTTAGCCCTTCTTGAATTTTTAAAAAAAGGAATTCCACATTCCTGCCTCTCCACCAGATGGCCCCATCATCCGCAAACAGAGACCTGCCAAATCCTTGCCCTATATTTTTAAAGATGTCATTGATCATAACATTAAATAGTACTGGGCTGATTACTGAACCCTGAGGGGTGCCATTCTCTATATGGACTGTTTCGGAGTAGGCCCCACCCACTCTCACCTGGATTGTTCTAGCCATGAGAAAATCCTTGATCCAGTTGAACATCCTCCCCTTTACCCCTGCATCATGCAGATTAATTAGTACTCCCTCCTTCCACATAGAGTCGTAGGCCTTTTCAATGTCTAGAAACACTCCTATCATGGCTTCCTTGTTAGCTATAGCCTTTCTGATCTCTAAGTCCAAGACTGCTACAGAGTCCATTGTACCTCTTCCTATTCTGAACCCATTTTGGTAGTCAACAAACACTCCTCTAGTTTCTAAAAAGTACACCAGCCTATTGGTTACCATACGCTCCATTATTTTGCACACTACTGATGTCAAAGCTATGGGGCGATATGAGTCAGGCCTTGATGCATTTTTACCTGGCTTCAGTATTGGGATTATGACCGCGTGCTTCCACTCTGCTGGCAAACTACCTGCCTCCCATATCGCATTAAACAGCGCTAGTATCTCATCCAGCACAAGGTCATTTAAATGTTTGAACATCTCATAGCTCAGTCTATCTCTTCCTGGGGCAGTGTTGGCCCCGGCCTGAATAGCATCTCTCAGTTCCTTGAGAGAGAAAAGCAAATTAAAAGGGTTACTATTTTCATGGCAGTGGTTAAGCTTCCATTGTTCGTTCCTCAGCACTTCAGCTCTTTTCCTCACCCCTTCTTCCCCCAAGGCGGTTGAGTTATGCACAGCCTGGAATACTCTGACACACATGCTCGCCTTCTCTCCGTTGCTTACAGCCTCCCTTACCCCGTCATTCAAAACTGGCATTGTGTAACTCCTAAATTTTCCTGACATTCTATGGACTCTTGACCACACTTCCCTAAGGGGGGTGTCAGGGCCTATTGTGCCACAATATTTCCTCCAACAATTCCTCTTGGCTTCCTTAATAGTTTTCCTTGCAACTACTCTTAGTCTCTTGTAATCAATTGCATTAATCTGTGACTGAAACTTCCTTAGTTTACGGTATGCTCTATTTCTATCTTTTAAGGCTACATCAGATTCCTTATTCCACCACGGGACAGCTACTCTGTCTTTCGGGCTCTGCCTTATGGGGATTGAGTTTTGTGCTGCAGTGAGTATCATTGAGCTTAATGACTCATTAAAGGCGTCAATTGTTCCATCACTTTCAACTTCCCCCACTAGGGCTGCTGTCTCTTCTTCAAACTTTTCCCACTCTGCGCGGGTGAAATTAAATACTTTGGGCCTGCCCTCCACTTCCTTTGTCAAAGCCCTGCCAAACCCACTCAGTATAGGAAAATGGTCACTGCCCATTGTGTTTTCCTCTATGGTTTCCCACTCCCCAACTCTGGCCAGCGCTGGGGATGCAAGTGTTAGGTCTATGCATGACAGTTTTCCTGTCTCTATCTGAATCCTAGTGGGCCTGCCATCGTTCATAACTATCAACCCGTGCCTTTCTAGAAACTCCTCCAACGTGATTCCATTCCTATCCCTCTTTTCACTTCCCCACAACGGGTTGTGGGCGTTGAAGTCCCCCACCCAAATGACTCGGGAGCTGACTTGCTCCATAATGGCGTCTAGCTCTTCAAGTGTTAACACCTTGCATGGATTATAAAAATTGACTACAGTGACTTTCCCCTGTGAACTCCATATCTCTGTTAAAACACATTCAAGGCTAGACTGTATGTCAACTGCCTTGTACTGAATCCCTGTTTTGATGAACACTGCACACCCACCACCTGTTCCTTCTCCCCTATCCTTCCTTATACCTTCATAACCTGGTATAACAAAGTCTAGACACGGCTTCAGCCAAGTCTCTTGTATACATATTAAATCAGGCTTATCTTCTCCAATGTCCACACATTTCTTAAGTTCCTGTCCATTTGCAATAAGGCTCCTTGCATTCCATTGTAGAATACAAAACATAATGATTAGCTTAAGTATCATCTTCATCAAAAACCAACGCATGATCAACCTCAATTTCCTCTACCTCCCTCTGCCGTGCCTTAGAAATAGGAGGAGCCTTTCCCTGACTGCCTGTCAAAGGGCTATTCATGATGTTCATGTACTTATGCAGTGCTGCGGGATCACATGGCCCCGTTCCCAAGAACCTCCCCGCTGCCTCAACCACCGCCCTCAAGATGTCTGACTTGCTTAACTCCTTATCCTTTGTACACACCACCACATCGACTATGAATGCTATTAAGCTTTCTTTTTTAACCACAATTGAATCTGCTGGTACCGAGGGGGGAGGGGCCCACGGGGTTGCTGATGGGGACATCTGAGATGAGCCAACATACACAGCCCCCCTGTCGCTTTTCCCGTCTACTTTCTTTACAGCCTCCGCATACGAAATATTATGCTGCTCTTTAACGTCCTGAACACGTTTCGCCCTCTCAAAGTGAGGGCATCCCCGAAAGGATGCCATATGGGCGCCCCCGCAATTACAACATTTGGGCTCATTATCGGTCATTTCGCAGTTTAGTAGATCATGACCCCCCCCACATTTTGAACATCTTTGATTGCCGCGACATGACGCAGCTACGTGGCCAAATCTCTGACATTTGAAGCATCTAAGCGGGGGCCTCTCATACTTTCTCACTTGGAACGACAAGCACCCAAAGAAAACCCTGGGCGGCAGGCTATCACCTTCAAACGTTATCATAACCGGAGCGTTCGGGTTGCCACCCATCCGTGCTTTAAATCTCCTCACTTCTTTAACTTTCCCCCCCTTGATTTGCTCCCTCATTTCTTTCTCAGATATGTCTGCACAGACACCATAGATCACTCCTTTGATTCCGTCATTTTTGTTTGAGATAGCAGCTTCTACTTTTAGCCCAGCTATTTTTTTTACACCAAGCACTTTCTTTTGTGTTTCTGCACTTGTGCACATCACCATGAGCATGCCATTAGCTAGTATTCTTGCATCTATTTCACCAACACTCTTCAGTGATTCTGCAATTTTAAGAGGATTAACTGCTCTAAACCCCCCCGTTCCATTTGGGTCCTTCAGTTTAAACACTACCGGTACTTTAAACTCAGCGCTGTCAGCTGTCTTCCTCATTTTCCCTCCAGGCACGTCCTCTACTGAGGAGCTTCGCTTACTTCCAACTTTCAACCCCCCCTCCCCTCCCCTGGCCGTAGCCATAAATAGTGTTCACAATTGTCCTCCTCTTACAATGCGGCTTGTTCCTATCCTGAACAAATATAGGAGCTCCGATTTAGTATACGGACAATATACAGTTCACGAAAGGATTCCACTTAGCGATCGCTCTCTGACAGCTGTCAAAACCAGCGTTCGCTCTCTGACAGCTGTCAAAACCAGCGTCCACGATTCAAAAATCCCGCCTGCAATCTCCCGACTCCACCGGCCACTTCCGAGTGCGTACGTACGTCAGCTCTCGCGACCTCACCGCATGCACAGGTTGCAGGGCTGATCCAGTTTTTTTTCTTTTTTTTAAAAAAGGGGCGGGGTTTTTGATTGACGGGTGGTAGTTTGCGCCAAAATCACGTGTAGCCCCCTCTAGCGGCCGTAGCCCTAAACAACCGCAGAGAGAGTTCACACTCCGGCCCTGAGTTGAGGAGCATGTGCCAGGGAACATGACGACTTGTCTTACTTTGTAAACTTTATCTATGAATGAATGAATGAATGAATGAATGAATGAATGGTCTTTATTGTCATTGATATAGTACAGGTACAATCTTTCTGCCCGCTGGCAGATGGGCCGCGCTAGTTTTGGGCCGGTCGGGCCACCTGACCCCCCCCCCCAAAAAAACAAAAACAAAACTAGCGCGGCCCAAAATAGCGCGGCATCAACTAGCGCTGAATCAAGCGGCGGCCCCCGTTTATACTAACACATGGGCTGGCCCAATCACATGCTTAGGCCCTGCTGTCCATCGGCCCCCTCTCCCACTCTGATCCCTCGGCCGACAACCCAAGTACAGTGTCATGTTCGTAGATAAGATAGTGAAAGGGGGTGCCCAGGAAATTAGGGAGAAAAAAAGTAAGAAGCTAGCAGAGGATGCCTCAAAATGTCAGAAACTGACAGATATGTTCTCTGCATCGACTGTGGGGGCTAGGCCTACTACAGCTGCGGCTGCCACAGCAACATCTTTACCGCTAACAAACGTTAGCACTGATGTGCCGTTAGCAATTGAGGAGGAGACAGAGGACACAGCTAGAGAGGTAAGCAATGTTGTTACTTGGTTTTACAAAAGCAAAGTTATGTTAGTCGCTTGCATTGGCCAGATTAAGGGAGCAGCAGCAGAGAATGTCTTATGACTTATGCTAACCCGTACAGGCAGCATGATTGCATTGCGCTTCACCAGGACTTGGCTGGAATTCATGCACACACAGTGATCTCTCTCGTGGTGTAACGTTAGTGCTGCTTGGCTGTGGACTCTATAGCTAACGTTAGATGGGGGTGTTCTGCATTTTGTGACTTTCTATTTTGTTGCTAGCTAGCAAGTTGAGGTATCACTGTCACTGACATAAATGCAATACCAACAATGGGTGTTAATAATACTTTTTATTTGAAAATAAAAATATTTTTAAAAAAAATCTACACTAGCCTAGTTCAGAACTAATGAATGCTTTTTATTGCATGGAGAAATAAAACTCATGCAGTCTGCAACCCAATAATGTTGTCTTGCAACCTTCCATTTGAAATGACTGGGCTTCTGGTGTAACATAATGCAATCATGCAGCCTGTGTGTACATGTAAATGAGAACTTTGCTGATTTTGACAACCAGTTAGTTTACTTCTCTGTCCATGTCTTGTTGAACCAGGTTGAGCTGCTGCTGCCCTCCCCAGAAAAGCAGAGTGTCAGGGAAAGAGAGGAAAAGGAGAGAGAAAAAGATGAAACAGAGGAAACAGAGTGCCACGTTAAGGACTTCAATTACTTTGCCTGTCCTGAGCCTTCCATGCTAGATCACTTTTTAGATTACCACCCTCAGCAGAGAACCAGAAATACAGCGGCACAAAAGTATTTCACATGTGCAGATGGCACCAGTAGGAAGTGGCTCACATATTGCGAAGAACAGCATACATTGTTTTGTTTTGTCTGTATGGCATTTGGCAATAGCACTGACCCCAGAAAATGTATTACTGGAATGACAGGATGGAGACGTGCGCAACAGAATGTGGAGGAGCATGCAAAGAGTGCTACACACCGAAAGTGTGCTGAAGTAGAAAAGGAGATATCCAGAGCAAGTTTGCTGGCAGTCAGATGTCTGCTCATAGGCAGCAAGTAAGAAAGAAACGCCAGGTTTTGGAGTGTGTTGTGGATGTGGTGAAGGTGATAGGCAAGAGGGGCTTGAGCTACAGGCATGTGGAGAACGAGGCAGCATACAAGTGGGACGACAGTACCCTGGATCATGGCAACTTTTTGGAGCTCATCCTTATAATAGGAAAGTGCAATGTTAGCCTCAAAGAGCATCTTGAGGAGTGCATTAAAAAGAGCAAAAAATTGCATGCATCCAGTGGAACAAAAGGTAGAGGGTCCCTCACTTTTTTCCGTTTGTGTTGGTTGATCTGGAGTTCACAGGCAGCGTTTTGACTTGGTGAGTATACACTATATAGACATGCTGCAAATCTGTTTTTTGATTCCCAGAAGATTCTGATCTGAATCAGTTATGTAATCACTTATCATGTCTTCTCACTCCTTGTCTTTTTATCTCTGCCCCTCCCTTTACTCTGTTCCTCTCACTATCTTTTCGGATATGGCCATTAATTGTCCAGGTGGAGATTGAAAGGGCTGAGCCTTTCGGAACTGGGTGAGTATCCAATCTTTTCAGCTATAGCCATCTTTTACATGTGTTGCTGTACCATGTCTCACATTTCTCTTGTGTGTGTGTGTGTGTGTGTGTGTCTTTCTCTCTCTTCCCTATTGCATTGTCTGCAATTTTTTTACAGTGGTGTTATATTGAGTGATATTTGATATTGTTTGTATTTAAAATGTTAATAAATAATTGTACTACTTAACAGTATTAGAATGTTAATAAATAATTGTAATTATTCCTATGACTGCCGAGCTTTTTGTTATACAACTACTTAACAGTATTGAGTATGGGTATTGTTTGCTCAGCACAGCAGCCATGTCTCATCACCGTGGAGTACGTCAACAGTGAGTGAGTACACTGGTTCACACTTGCATTGGTATACTTGCTGTCCATGTCACTTACTCCGCTCTATAGGGGTTTTTACAAATGGTATATTCAACAGACTGCCAGCATGTTGATCGGCGGTGTCGGACCGATTGTGTTGGGCCGGTCTGAGCCACATGGCAGGGCCTAATTTTTGTCCCAGTCCAGCCCTGGGTACCATACAACGACATTTGGGAGGGGGGGGCTCCCCTGGTGCTAGGAAAAAAAAACTAAAAACAAGAAGGGAAAAGAGCTGGTTTACATAAATAAAGGCTATGTACACTATCCACTATACTATACTATACAAATAAAACACTGTGCTGTACTCTATGCTATGCTATACCTATTCTAACATTTCCTATCTCTGAACCTTATGTACCCGAGGGTTGTCATATTGCACATAGTGTTATTGCACATTCATTTAAAGTGTCGCAGTTTGCAGGTTTGAAATGTTCACAGTTGTGTTTCAGTATTGCACTTGATTACAATCTAGTAGCTGCCAATTGTCTAGATTGTCCAGGGCCTAGAACCTAGGTCTTTGCTGTGTTCAGGGCCTGAATGGCCCTGGGGTAGAAGCTGAGCTTCAGTCTATTTGTCCTTGCGAACATGGTCCTGAACCGCCTGTCCGAGGGCAGCCGAACAAAGTGTTCGTTCCCAGGGTGGGATGGGTCTCTGGAGATCTTGGAGGCCTTCCTGAGGCAGCGTGTGTTGTACAGCTCTTCCAGAGAGGGGAGGGGGGCGCCGGTGATCTTCTGGGCCGATCTCACGACTCTCTGTAGCGCTTTCCTCTCTGCGGCTGTGCAGCTGGAGAACCACACGCAGATGCAGTAGGTGAGGATGCTCTCCACTGCGCAGCGGTAGAAGGTCTCAAGCAGCTCCTGTCCGATGTGGTATTTCCTGAGGACTCTCAGGAAGTAGAGCCGCTGTTGTGCCTTCTTGATGATGGCTGCTGTGTTGGTCTTCCAGGACAGGTCATCCTGTATGTGCACCCCCAGGAATCGGAGGGTTGAGACTCTCTCCACGCTCCCTCCATCGACGAGCAGGGGCTGGACCTCAGATTTTTTCCTCCTGAAGTCCACGATGATTTCCTGGGTCTTTGACTGGTTCAGCAGCAGGTTGTTAACCTTGCACAGCTTGCCCAGCTGCTCCACCTCATCCCTGTACGCCGCCTCGTCCCCCCCCGAGATGCAGCCCACCACGGTGGTGTCGTCTGCAAACTTTACGATGGAGTTGCTGGGGTGGACGGGGGTGAAGTCGTAGGTGTAGAGGTTCAGAGGTTGTAGAGGATGGGGCTTAGCACGCAGCCCTGGTGGGACCCAGTGCTGAGTCTGAGGGCTGTGGAGGTGTGGGAGCCCACCCGCACCCTCTGGGGGCGGTCAGACAGGAAGTCCTTGATCCATGCACAGATTGAGTGTGATAGTCCCAGGTCTAGTAGTTTGGTCACTAGCCTGTCTGGAAGGATGGTGTTGAAGGCAGAGCTGAAGTCCACAAAGAGCAGTCTCGCGTAGCTGTTCCCCCTCTCCAGGTGGGATAGAGTGGAGTGGAGAGTCGTCGCGATGGCGTCCTCTGTGGACCTGTGGGCTCTGTAGGCGAACTGGTATGGATCCAGGTTGGGCGGGAGGCGTGTGACTATGTAGGCCCGGACTAGTTTCTCGAAGCACTTCATGATGATTGGTGTGAGTGCCACCGGGCGGTAATCGTTTAGGCAGCTCACCGTGCTTTTCTTCGGGACTGGGATGATAGTTGAGGTTTTCAGGCAGGGTGGGATGGTGGCCTGGGACAGGGACTGGTTGAAGATGTTGGTGAAAACCCCGGCCAGCTGGTCGGCGCAGTCCCTCAGCACCCGTCCCAGGACGCCATCCGGCCCTGAGGCTTTTCTGGGGTCCACCGCCTTCAGCACCCGTCTCACTTCATGCTCTGTGAGGGTGAGGCTGCTGAGAGCTGGAGAGAGTGGTGTTTGTGTTGTGGTTACCTCCGTTCGCCCCTCGTCGAACCGGGCGTAGAAGGAGTTCAGCTTTTCCGCCAGCAGGGGGTCGTCCTCCGCGGCTGTGAGCCTGTTGGCTCTGAAGTTTGTCATGTGCTGAACCCCCTGCCACACCCACCTGGAGTCGTTGCTCAGGAAGCATTCCTCAATCTTCTCTCTGTGTCACAGTTCCGCCCCCAGCTCCGCCCCCGGCTCATCAGCCATCTATCAGTGGCGCCAGGTGTGGCCGATTAAGACCGCGACTGGATCCTACTTAAGCCCTGCTCCTGCTTCCGGTCAACGCCAGATCGTAACCACTTGATGGTTGGTTCCTATGTTCGTTCCCTGTACTCGAGACTTATTCCGATACCTTAACCTAACCCTGTTCTCCCTGTTCCCCGCTAAAGGATTCCCTGCCTGCCGACCTCCTGCCTGTCTGACTACCCGCCTACCTGCCTGACCCCCTGCCTGTCTGAGTACCTGCCTACCTGCCTGACCTCCTGCCTGTCTGAGTACCTGCCTACCTGCCTGATCCCCTGCCTGTCTGACTACCCGCCTACCTGCCTGACCCCCTGCCTGTCTGAGTACCCGCCTACCTGCCTGACCCCTAGCCTGTCTGACTACCTGCCTACCTACCTGACCCCCTGCCGGTCTGAGTACCTGTCTACCTGCCAGAACCCCTACCTGCACTACCTACCCCCAGCCGGATTCCCCTAACCCCAAACCCTATAATAAACTACTGTTATTACCTTACTACCTGTTCTCCGTGTCTGCTTCTGGGTTCCGTCTTCTGATCGTGACAGTACGATCTGGCCATGTCGAACCCAGCAGACACCGAGACAGTCCGTCGGGACCGGTCCCCATCATACTCTAAGCGCCGAAGCAGATCTGGATCCCCAGCACACTCAAGGTCCAGAAGCCCAGTGCGCAGGTCCAGTAATTACACCGCGTTGGAGAGACACGACTCCCTCCTACAGGAGATTGTGGGGAGGCTCCGTGACTTTAACACAACTCTGACCAGTTTCCAGGACACGGGAGTAACCGCCGTTGCTAATGCTACACCGACCGCCCCCCAGCCCCTGCCCGCTCCGGTGATTCGAGAGCCCCGGGTCCCCATGCCGGATCGTTACGACGGCAAACAGGGTTGCTGCCGTTCGTTCCTCATGCAGTGTGAGCTAGTGATAGAACAACAACCTACGTCCTTCTCCACAGACCGGGGTCGGGTTTACCTGGTAATCGGTCTCCTCCGTGGGGCCGCTCTGGAGTGGGCGTCGGCGCTGTGGGAGAGACGGGATCCGCTCATTGCCTCCTACGCAGCCTTCTCCGGTGAGATGAGGAAAATATTTTATCATCCGATCCGGGGACAGGACGCTTCCAAACGCCTTCTCGCCCTCCGTCAGGAAACTCGGAGTGTAGCTGACTATTCTATTAGTTTCCGCACCCTGGCAGCTGAGAGTGGGTGGAACGATGCAGCCCTCATCGCGGCGTTCACCGGTGGACTCGCGGAGACCATCAAGGACGAGCTGGTGTCACATCCGGAGTCCTCCGATCTGGATGGATTAATCTCCCTGGCTATCAGAGTAGATAATCGCCTAACTGAACGGAGACGGGAACGCGGAAGTACTTCGTTTTCTCTAGACCCTATTAATTATTCTCGCCCTTTTCAGCCCGACGTCACTCCTAGAGAGGAGATGTCCTCTATCCCCGAACCCATGCAGCTTGGTCGGATGCGTCTCAGCCAGGAGGAGCGCCGCCGGCGGTTGAAGAACAACAGCTGCCTTTACTGTGGGGAGCTGGGACATTACCTCTCCACCTGTCCCACTCGGCCGTTAAACCGGCAGGCTCGTTAGGAGAGGGGAGGACCCTAACGAGCCGTTCTGCTATCTCTGCATCTCCCCGCACCCGGACCCAGCTCAACGCCACTATCACCGTCAAGGGTCGGTCCACTGTGTTCCCTGCTCTCATTGACTCTGGTGCTGATGGCAATTTTATGGATGTGTCTCTGGTAGAGCAGTTAGGTCTCTCCACCAGCTCCCTAGATGCACCCCTAGAGGCCATCGCATTGGACGGCAGGCTCCTCGCCAAGGTTACGGATAGGACGGAGCCTGTGTCAATGTTACTGTCCGGCAACCACCAGGAGGAGGTGAGTTTTTTCATCACATGCACTCCCCATGCTCCCATTGTTCTGGGTCACCCCTGGCTGGCTAGACATAACCCTAATATCAACTGGGCCCATGCCAGGGTAGATAGTTGGAGTCTCGAGTGTCATGCCACCTGCCTTCGGTCCGCTGTGTCAACCTCTGTTTCCTCCCAGGCACCCAGACCAGAGGTCCCTGACCTGTCTGCTATTCCGCCGGAGTATCGGGACCTCCAACAGGTGTTTTGCAAGCAGTTAGCCCTTTCCCTACCCCCTCATCGGCCCTATGATTGCGCCATTGAATTACTGCCCGGAGCACCCCTTCCTAGCAGCCGCCTGTACAGCATCTCCAAACCCGAACGGGAGGCCATGGAGTGCTACATCAAGGACTCCCTGGCTGCTGGCCTTATCCGTCCCTCCTCCTCACCCGTGGGCGCTGGGTTCTTTTTTGTTGCTAAGAAGGACAAGACCCTGCGTCCCTGCATTGATTACCGCGGTCTGAATAATATTACTATCAAGAACTCTTACCCTTTACCCCTCATGAACTCTGCTTTCGACTCTCTCCAGGGAGCCACGGTGTTCACAAAGCTCGACCTCCGCAACGCCTACCACCTGGTTCGGATACGAGAGGGGGATGAGTGGAAGACAGGGTTCAACACTCCCTTAGGCCATTTCGAGTACCTGGTGATGCCTTTTGGCCTCACTAATGCCCCTGCGGTGTTTCAGGCCTTAGTGAACGATGTCCTCAGGGACATGATAGGCCTGTTTGTTTTCGTTTACCTTGATGACATTTTGATTTTTTCTAGGGACCCAGTCACCCATGTCCAGCATGTCCATCGGGTACTCCAGCGTCTCCTCGAGAACCGGCTGTTTGTCAAAAGGGAGAAGTGCGAGTTCCATGTCCCGTCGGTATCCTTCCTGGGTTACATCGTCGCTAATGGTCAGGTGAGGATGGACCCCGCTAAGGTGAGAGCAGTCCTGGAGTGGCCCGTCCCTGGTAACCGTAAGCAGCTCCAGCGATTCTTAGGGTTTGCAAATTTTTATAGGCGGTTCATCCGCAACTATAGCAGTGTCGCGGTTCCACTCACTGCTCTCACCTCCACTTCCTGCCAGTTCCGATGGACCCCCGAGGCCGAGAAGGCTTTCCTCGACCTCAAGAACCGCTTCACCTCAGCACCCATCCTCGTTCAGCCGGATCCCTCCAGGCAGTTCGTGGTGGAGGCGGATGCCTCGGACACCGGGGTGGGGGCTGTCCTCTCCCAACGCGCTACGGACGGTAAGGTCCATCCCTGCGCCTTCCTGTCCCACCGTCTCTCTCCGGCGGAGAGAAACTATGACGTGGGTAACCGTGAGTTGTTGGCCGTGAAGCTGGCGTTAGAGGAATGGAGGCATTGGCTGGAGGGCTCGGAACAACCCTTCCTCGTGTGGACTGACCACCGAAACCTGGAGTACATCCGCACGGCTAAACGGCTCAATTCCCGCCAGGCCAGATGGGCGCTGTTTTTTGGCCGTTTTAATTTTTCCCTCACTTTTAGGCCGGGATCCAAGAACGTGAAGCCCGATGCCCTGTCCCGCCTTTACGACAAGGAGAGTGAGACCAGCTCAGTGCCAGACACCATCATGCCGGTCACCTGCGTGGTCGCGGCCGTCACCTGGGAAATTGAGGAGGCGGTCAGGACCGCTCAGCGGGCTCAGCCCGACCCGGGAAACGGTCCTCCTGGTCGCCTATTCGTCCCTGACACCGTGAGATCCCGGGTGCTACTATGGGCTCACGCCTCCACCCTCACCTGCCACCCTGGGGTGACGAGGACCCTGGCGTTCCTTCGCCGGCGCTTTTGGTGGCCAACCATGCCTGAGGACACCAAGGCCTTTGTGCTGGCCTGTTCTGTATGTGCCCGGAATAAATCGTCTAACCAACCCAGTTCGGGCCTACTGCGTCCTCTACCCATTCCCCGTCGCCCCTGGTCCCATGTGGCCCTGGATTTCGTTTCGGGTCTGCCCATGTCTGACGGCATGACTGTGATTTTGACTGTGGTCGACCGCTTTAGCAAATTCGCCCACTTTTTGCCCCTGCCCAAGCTTCCTTCCGCCAGGGAGACGGCGGATCTGTTGGTGAGAGAGGTGTTCCGGCCCCACGGCCTACCCACTGACGTGGTGTCTGATCGGGGACCACAGTTCACCTCGGCGGTCTGGAAGGCTTTCTGCTCCGGCCTCGGGGCATCCATCAGCCTGACCTCAGGGTTCCATCCCCAGACCAACGGTCAGGCGGAGAGGGCCAACCAGAAGCTGGAGTCCACCCTGCGCTGCTTGGTGTCTGCCAACCCTACTACCTGGGCAACCCAGTTACCGTGGGTGGAGTACGCCCACAACACCCTGGCTACCTCGGCCACAGGTATGTCACCCTTCCAGTGCCTTTACGGCTATCAGCCTCCCCTGTTCCCTTCCCAGGAGGAGGAGATCCTGGTCCCGTCCGTCCAGGCTCACCTCCGCCGCTGCCATAGGACCTGGCATCGGGCCCGTGCCACCCTTCTTCGGGCATCGGATCGTTACCAACGACAGGCCAACCGTCTGCGCATCCCTGCTCCCAATTATGCCCCTGGGGACAAGGTATGGCTATCCACTAAGTACCTACCACTAAGGACTGAATCCAGGAAATTGTCCCAGAGGTTCATTGGTCCCTTCACCATTGAGCGGGTGATCAACCCCATGGTCATGCGTCTCAAGCTTCCCCGTACCCTCCGTGTCCATCCCTCCTTCCATGTTTCCCTCCTCAAACCTGTGTCCTCCAGTCCCCTGTCTCCTCCAGTTCCCGACCCACCCCCCCCCAGGATGATTGATGACCTCCCTGCCTACACCGTCCACCGCCTCTTGGATTCTCGTAGCCGTGGTCGAGGGTTCCAGTACCTGGTGGACTGGGAGGGCTATGGTCCTGAGGAGAGGTGCTGGGTCCCTCGGCGACAGATCCTCGACCCTACGCTCGTTCAGGACTTCCACCGCCGACACCCCGGCAAGCCTGGCGGTCCGCCCAGAGGCGTCCATCGGAGGGGGGATACTGTCACAGTTCCGCCCCCAGCTCCGCCCCCGGCTCATCAGCCATCTATCAGTGGCGCCAGGTGTGGCCGATTAAGACCGCGACTGGATCCTACTTAAGCCCTGCTCCTGCTTCCGGTCAACGCCAGATCGTAACCACTTGATGGTTGGTTCCTATGTTCGTTCCCTGTACTCGAGACTTATTCCGATACCTTAACCTAACCCTGTTCTCCCTGTTCCCCGCTAAAGGATTCCCTGCCTGCCGACCTCCTGCCTGTCTGACTACCCGCCTACCTGCCTGACCCCCTGCCTGTCTGAGTACCTGCCTACCTGCCTGACCTCCTGCCTGTCTGAGTACCTGCCTACCTGCCTGATCCCCTGCCTGTCTGACTACCCGCCTACCTGCCTGACCCCCTGCCTGTCTGAGTACCCGCCTACCTGCCTGACCCCTAGCCTGTCTGACTACCTGCCTACCTACCTGACCCCCTGCCGGTCTGAGTACCTGTCTACCTGCCAGAACCCCTACCTGCACTACCTACCCCCAGCCGGATTCCCCTAACCCCAAACCCTATAATAAACTACTGTTATTACCTTACTACCTGTTCTCCGTGTCTGCTTCTGGGTTCCGCCTTCTGATCGTGACACTCTGTGGTCTGCCTTGGCCTCCCGGATGCCACGCTTTAGGTTAGCCCTGGTGGTGCTGTACAGCAGTGTGTCCTTCGCTGAGTAGGCGTTGTCCCTCTCCTTGAGCAGTTTTTGGACCTTCCCAGTCATCCATGGCTTCGTGTTGGGGTAGACCCGGACACGTTTGTCCACGGTGGCTGAGTTGGTGCAGTTCACTATGTGGTTCAGAACCGACGACGTGAACTGTTCCAGGTCCTCATGCTCATATTCCTGCCATGAGGTGTCATTCAGGCAGATCTGCAGTGGAGCGGACCCTGCTGGCCAGGTTCTGACAGTCTTAGTGGTGATGGGAGCACTTTTCCTCATGGGAGTGTAGGCTGGGATCAGGAGGATTGACACGTGGTCAGACATGCCTAGATGAGCTAGCGGTCTAGCCTTGTAAGCAAGCTTGATGTTGGTGTATACCTTGTCCAGTGTTTTTTCTCCTCTTGTTGCACATTTAACATGCTGATAGAACTTGGGTAGTACTACCTTCAGGTCAGCATGATTAAAGTCCCCGGCGATTATATGTACTGCCTGTGGGTCTGCGCTCTGTCCACCACTGATGACGTCATGTAGCCACGCCAATGCTAAGCTAGCATCTGCGTTAGGTGCGATGTAAACAGATGTTATGTACACCGTGTTGAATTCCCTCGGGAGGTATGTGGGTCGGCATTTAACAGTCAAGTATTCCAGGTCTGGGGAGCAGTGGCTACTTACAGTTTTCGTGTTTAAGCACCAGCTGTCCTTCGTAGATATAATGAGGCCGCCTCCTCGCGTCTTCTCACTAAGCAGCGTCCGGTCCGCTCTGTGTAGAGTGTCTAGGTCTAATTGTAGGTAAAATGTTTTTACCCACAGCTTCAGAATATTTTCTATTGCTTCTTAGAAAATCTGCCGGTATGATGGCAAAGAAGGTGTCATTTAGAAAGTAAGTAGACAAGAGTAAAGATAATACTGCAGCTGTGAAAATGGGATTAGATCCATTGGACCAAATAATACTTTCATTTAAATAACGTAATTCTCCATTAGGAACCCCTAACTAAAATGTGATGGCGATGTCACAGCAATATATCTACAAGGGAATACCTGTCTGCTGATCTTTGTTGCTTTTCAATGCATACCGACTTTGAAAACCCCATCAAAGACACTCATAGGCAATCTACAGACAAAACCAGTAGACACAGCGGTCCTCAGAATGAGGATTATGCACTTCCTAACAGATGCAGTATTTGAGGGGGAAGGGTGACATCTAGTGGTCATGGAATGTAAAAGCTATTACGTTCTGACATTATTAATACAATAAAGACGAGAAATTATCACAGTCAAATGTGAATCATAGTGAGTTTTAGTAGTAGACTGTAGACTTTACAGATGATCTGTCATGTCACCTTTCACCTGTGTCTTAATGTCTACCTCCACTAGCCCTTGTTTGTGCAGTAGATCGTATTTTCTCAAATTCAACTGCTTGAGTTAGTAGTTTGCAGTCTGTGTATCATCGCCCTCTGGTGGTTATACTAAGCCATGCACCTACCTCTTATAAGGAGCTCATATACAGTAGGCTAGCACATAGACTCAGGATTTCTCTTAACTCCCTTTGACATGTCTTTGTTTCCCACTCACCGCAGATTACCCCTGACAGAATATGAATGAGGACTCTTTGATAGAGAAAATCCACAATACTTTGCACCGAGATCTGACAGACGATGCACAGCTCACAAACAGTATTTCTTTTTTTTGCAGCACACATCTCACAAACCAATTGCTTCTCACAAACCCCTCACTTTAAGCCAAGAGTGCAGTTAATGTTTCTTAGCCTGGTTGTATGTGGCTGCAGAGTGAGTGTGAACAGCCATTTGCCTACCATACCCTGGCCCTGTCACTTTGGCACAGGGCTTTATTTTATGCACTTGACACATGCTGCTATCTCCTCAGACTGACACGGAGCGATCCCTCACAAGAGCCGTGGAGCTGAGTGGCTTCGCATTAAATGCACGCGTCTGCCTCTCCAAATGGGAAATGCTGAGATGTGTAAACTTGGGTTACAGCTAAGTGAATGCCTTTGTGCATATGAATGCAAATTTGCAGGGGAAACGGGCATAAAGAGATTGAGCTGATAAACTTTGATTTGCATGTAAATTGTTTCTTTTATTCTCTGGTTGTTGACTGCCAGAGTTCCTTTATATTGAAGTGACTCAAGTTCTCACTCCACTGTGTGTGTGTGTGTGTGTGTGTGTGTGTTCTTGTTATTTTGTTTGCACGCGTACACTTGTGTCCTTTGTTGTTTGTTGGCTCAATGGTTTACTTGAAAATGAAATTTGCAATAGTAGTAATTCACACAATAGCATACATACCACATTGTCTACTGTGAGTCAAATATACCACCATAAACACATACACTATCAGCATTCTACATGTAGCCTAATGACCATCAGGTTTTTTTTGTTACACTGGAAAGCAGTTCAACTTGACTTTAAATTTGCAACATGCTACCTTTGGTTTCACATCACAGATACCCATGTCATTAATTAAGCATTAGTGTTCCTCCTCGGATGTGTCCAGTGTCCCTTCCCAGTGTCCCTGCTGTGCGGTAGGAAGGCGACAGGCTGGACATGAAGGCCACTATCATGCCTCTCCAACTGGCTGTGCTCGGCTGTAAGCACTGACTGACCTCGCTCCAGCACAGCAGTTCCCTGCTCAGGCCCTGGAGGTCACCCCAGCCCTCTCCTCTCCCCTCTGGTCACCCCAGCCCCCTCCTCTCCCCTCTGGTCACCCCAGCCCTCTCCTCTTCCCTCTGGTCACCCCAGCCCCCTCCTCTCCCCTCTGGTCACCCCAGCCCTCTCCTCTCCCCTCTGGTCACCCCAGCCCTCTCCTCTCCCCTCTGGTCACCCCAGCCCCCTCCTCTCCCCTCTGGTCACCCCAGCCCTCTCCTCTCCCCTCTGGTCACCCCAGCCCTTCTTTGCGAGACAACCAAGACGCAGCTTTACGGATAACTTAATTGCAATCATTTTGTATTTGTTTTTTAGACAGCTATCTGAAATTTGACATAATGGAGGACGATTTCTTTTCAGGTGAGAATTATGACATTATTATTTTAATTAAGGTCTACAAATTCTAACTTTTATTGAAAATATAAATCTGATTCGAAATGGAATATCAGTGAAAGTGTATAGTAAAGAAACCCACTGCAAATCACTGCTCACTACACAGTAAATTCCCCTGTGTTAAATATGCAGTGTAAAAATACATTGACTCTTTCCGAGTTATTACAACAACAGCTAGAGTAATATTCCCTCCAGTGTTGGTGATAATTCAAGGAGTTCATTGACACGGTGTCAGACGCACTCTGGAAAGCCCCGCCCATCATTTTTCAATCAGTCCCACCTGGTTTCTTCAGTCACGTGGTTTCTTCAAGCAGAATGTTTTCACAGCGCCATTTCACTGAATGCCATTTTCGAGTGACTTCGAACAACTGCGGTAAGTCTCTCCTAATCATCTATTAATTAAACGGATACTTTGGCATTTCAATAGAAGCAGCATTTTAGAATAACTTTATATTGTTGTTCACCATACACTCCAGCTGATCTTATATCTTAAAATACTGGTTACCAAAGGGCTAACGTCACCGACCATGTGCAAGTGTTCACATTAAGAGAATTAAGGCAAGTTAGCTAACGTCTAACTAGACAATGTCAGTAGAGGTAAAGTTAACGTTCTTAACAGAGTGTAGAGGGGTGATTGTGTTGTCTTTTTTGTAATGTCTCTCGATTCCAGTAAAATACGTTAACAACGTGCACGTGTGGGGAGTTGGCTAAGCTAATATTAGCTTGAATGGCTAGTTTACTTAACATGTGCGCGGGGAATATCCTACAACGATTAGCGTTAGCATCATCACAGAAGATGTAAATGAGCAACATTAAACTAGCTAATTGGAGGGTTACTGTTGTATTCTTTATCTAGCCTAACGCAGTGGCGGCTGGTGCTAAACATTTTGGGTGGGGCACAGGTTATGGGGGCATGCTCCACGGGGAAGAATATCAACTTTAAAATCTGGATTTACAGTCGATTTTAGCATGAGAATAGCTCTACCCCCCTGTACAGACCTCGCCATCCCCTCTACCCCCCTGTACAGACCTCTTCATCCCCTCTACCCACCTCTACAGACCTCTTCATCCCCTCTACCCCCCTGTACAGACCTCTTCATCCCCTCTACCCACCTCTACAGACCTCTTCATCACCTCTACCCACCTCTACATCTCCTCTACCCACCTCTACAGACCTCTCCATCCCCTCTACCCCCTGTACAGACCTCTCCATCCCCTCTACCCCCCTGTACATACCTCCTCATCCCCCCTACCCCCCTGTACAGACCTCTTCATCCCCTCTACCCCCCTGTACATACCTCCTCATCCCCCCTACCCCCCTGTACAGACCTCTTCATCCCCTCTACCCCCCTGTACATACCTCCTCATCCCCCCTACCCCCCTGTACAGACCTCTCCATCCCCTCTACCCCCCCTGTACAGACCTCTTCATCCCCTCTACCCCCCTGTACAGACCTCTTCATCCCCTCTACCCCCCTGTACATACCTCCTCATCCCCCCTACCCCCCTGTACAGACCTCTCCATCCCCTCTACCCCCCTGTACAGACCTCTTCATCCCCTCTACCCCCCTGTACAGACCTCTTCATCCCCTCTACCCCCCTGTACAGACCTCTTCATCCCCCCTTCCCACCTCTACAGACCTCTTCATCCCCCCTACCCACCTCTACAGACCTCTTCATCCCCCCTACCCACCTCTACCCCCCTGTACAGACCTCTCCATCCCCTCTACCCCCCCTGTACAGACCTCTCCATCCCCTCTACCCCCCTGTACAGACCTCTTCATCCCCTCTACCCCCCTGTACAGACCTCTGTATCCCCTCTACCCCCCTGTACAGACCTCTTCATCCCCCCTACCCCCCTGTACAGACCTCTTCATCCCCTCTAGTGAGTGTGTGAGTGTGAGTGTGTGTGTGTGTGTGTGTGTGTGTGTGTGTGTGTGTGTGTGTGTGTGTGTGTGTGTGTGTGTGTGCGTGTGTGCGTGTGTGCGTGTGTGTGTGTGTGTGTGTGTGTGTGTGTGTGTGTGTGTGTGCGTGCGTGTGCTGAATACATAAACAAACAAGCTAAAAGACGACAATAGAAAACGTACCATGCTGACGATATTACTAAATGTTTGAAGTAGCTTTTATCTTAGCTGACTCTCTTACCTTCAGGTCGAGTTTGTGTATTCTGGCTTCGCAAAACACCAACAGTAGCAGCCTAACAGCCGCGGAGATTGCGCGGAGATTGCGCGGAGATTGCGACCACAAACGAAGTTTGACTTCGGTAATAGGTCCAGTTGTAATATCCTCAAGCAGGGGAGGCTGGCTCCCCACCAAAGGGAGAAGAGAGAGATTTTTTTTCTATGACTTCTAGACAGTGTTGCTTCTGAATATCATAGTCCAATCAGCTAGTGTTCTGTGGCGTATATCATAGTCCAATCAGCTAGTGTTCTGTGGAGTATGTTCCAATCAGCTTCAAGTCCCGCCCCTTTCGGTGCATGTCCCAAAACCCCATAGACAATTGACCGAATGGCCTGAAGTTACCAAAATAGATTTTACATGCAAGTCTACGAGAACAGCCTAGTGCAACTTCGAGTAGACTGAAAGTTGCCCCGAAAGGGGCGGGACTTGAAGCTGATTGGAACATACTCCACAGAACACTAGCTGATTGGACTATGATATACGCCACAGAACACTAGCTGATTGGACTATGATATTCAGAAGCAACACTGTCTAGAAGTCATAGAAAAAAAATCTCTCTCTTCTCCCTTTGGTGGGGCATTGCCCAATTGCACCTAATGAACCAGCCTCCCCTGGCCTAACGTAGCTAACGTTCATAGATTCCAGTGAAAGAGCAAAGACTGCATTGCATTGTGTGGGGAGTTGTCGAAGTTATCGCGCGCCAATCAATCCAATCTGGCAACACTGAACTAGCTAGCTCGCTCCTCTCCCTGCAGTCAGTCTTTATTATATTGTACTGTGAAATGACCATAGCTAAGTAAATGAGTATTGGTGAAGAAGTTAGTTGTCTCTCTTGTAATGTGTCATGATTGAAATACAAATGTAATGCTTTTTCATCCATTGTGGCCTATCTTGTATCACTACTTCCAGATGCTGATCAAGGTGAGGTTCAATGGTGAACAAAAATATGTCAAGATCATTGACCTGACACTTGACAACCTTTTGACTGAAGGTAAGCTTTTAATTTGCGATTTAGTCTGATTACTTTTACCATTATGATTGCAAATCTAATTGTAGGCTGTTGTTTTAATGTTTGTCACAGCTTTCCTGACATTTGGAATCCCAGTTACCAGTTTATCAGATGCAAAGCTGTATGATGGATCTGGATCTGAAGTTGATGGGGATGTGTTTGAGGAGGTGGTGAAAGAGCCAGATCTTGGTGTGTTCAAGCTCACACTGGGCAATGAAGGCATGTGCTGGTCTGATAGAGGTGAGTCTGGAGTCAGTCTTTACCTCAGTCTGGTAGGGGTTAGAGTCAGTCTGATAGGGGTTAGTCTGGAGTCAGTCTTTACCTCAGTCTGGTAGGGGTTAGAGTCAGTCTGATAGGGGTTAGTCTGGAGTCAGTCTTTACCTCAGTCTGGTAGGGGTTAGAGTCAGTCTGATAGGGGTTAGTCTGGAGTCAGTCTTTACCTCAGTCTGGTAGGGGTTAGAGTCAGTCTGATAGGGGTTAAGTCTGGAGTCAGTCTTTACCTCAGTCTGAACCACCAGGGGACGACTCAGTCTTATCGTGCGTATGAAGGCAGCGATCCCCACCTTCCTCTCCCTCTCTAGCTTCTGCAGCATCAGTCCAGGGCTATGGTGGTGCCGGTTCAGTGTAGTGTGTGAAGTTCAAACTGCATAAATGTATGAACTGTAAAAACAGGATATAGTGGTTGGAACTATAGGGTGGGAACCATCTATGTTTTCAAGTCTTGGTCACTTGTGGCATTACTTTCAATATAACATTTGTGTGTATTGTGTATTTTAGCATCTCCCCTGATGAGTCCTTCCTCTGCCGGTTCTGAGATGAATGCCTCAGGCCTTGAGTCGGATGATACAATAATTTTGAGCGAGGATGGAAGCCCTTCAAGAAAAGGTCAAAGATCTGATGACGAAGCAAAAAATGTATGTTTGTAATTCATTCTGCAATTCATGTGCCTGAAAATGGATTTTAAAGGGTTAGTTCACTATTTTGAACATTAGACCCTATTTGCGGTTCCTCTACCATGAACCTGAAACATAGAGACCATCATTTCACTGATCGCTCCATTATTGAGTTAGCAACAGCTTTTCTGCAGGGCTACAATAGAAGTCAATGGTACCAGTAGCAGCCACTACCAAACTCAAAATTAAACTCTCGTTTTCAAAGTCACGAAACTCAGAGTGGTCACTGGTGTCCGTTGATGTCCTGACAAAGAAAATCTCCGCAAAGTATGCTTATCAGGTTTTATGTATCATTTAGCATGGAACTATTTTCAGTGGAAGCATATGGCTGTACTGCGACTGAATGCTAAATGATACATAAAACCTGATAAGAAGCATGCTTTTTTTGTCAGAACATCAACGGACACCAGTGACCACTCGGTGAGTTTCCTGACATGGCTGCTACTGCTACCATTGACTTCTATTGTAGCCCTGCAGAAAAGCTCTCTTTGTTTCAGGTTCATAGAGGGACCGCAAATGGGGTCTAACGTTCAAAATAGTAAACTAACCCTTCAACACTGCTGTTTTCTTACAGCTGATAGAGAGCATACTCAATAAGAAACCTGGTGGAGAGGTTGTCATCAAGGAATACTCCAAATCTAAAAGCCTCACTGACAGCGCCAGACGAATGATGATCAACATTCTTGTTTCAGAGATGACAGAGACTCGTGGGTAAGTTGAAAGGAAAGATTCATAATGAAAATTGTAGAGCAGTACTTGCTCTGCTGTTTGTTAAGAATGATTTCTGTATCAGTATCTCAGTCAAATAATTGGTTAGGCTACTGCTGGCCATCCACTGCTATTGGGAGAAGATTTCTCTTGTATCAAACTCGATTGTCATGATACAGCTTCTAAAATCACTCCTGATATATAGCTGACAGAGTAGGAATGCTGCTTGTGTATATTCATTTCAGGACAGCACCACCGCGCAGTGTGAGGGAAACGTTTGCACGAGACATCGTCTCCTTGTTCCCATACTTGAAGGATCCCTACACCGAAAATGGATATGTAAGTATATATTACAACTGATAAAGAGCATCTGTGTTTAATTTGTCTGGTATGGTATCTGAGCAAATGAGACTTGGTTAACTTTTTCTTTAAGATTAGTAACCACGTTCATCTTCTTAAGGAACATTATTTCGACCCCAAGAGTGGAGATGGATACCTCGCAAATAGAATCAAAACCATTCAAACGACCCACTCAACTATACTCTGGAGGGCCAACTGCTGAGAGGGAGTCCAGTCCATCCACTTCGGTTACCCTGAGTGAAGACCAGTGCAGAGAGGCCATTTCTCTTATGAAGCATTTTTCTGATGAAGAAACGGTCAAACAGAAGATGAAATCGACCTTTGAGTACAGGAAGAAGATGACCCACGACCCGATTAAATGCTCCACCATCTTTTTAACCGCTCCACCAATTTTTAACCGCTTTCTGGATGTGAAGGGCTTGGTAAGACTTTTTTAAAGAACAGTTTTAAATTGTATACATTGCGTTTAATCTCTAGATGCCAATTCAGGTTGGCCAGTAAATTTAAACAAAAACAATACTTCCGTAATAGTAGTTGTTCGATTCATGTGTATCCTGGTGATTGGCCTCCAAAACGGTGTTTGAGAAAAAGTTAAATATTTTGTGAGAAAGAAATTGACTTGAAACTCAAAACAAATGTTTTGTTTGTTTGTTGTCTTGTCTTATTTTTATGCTGTGCAGCTGCTTCTATACGTGTCATGTGTCTATCTCTGTCCGTTCGTAGCATGGCAATACTGTTGCAAAACAGCAGAAGGCAAGTAGAGCCTGTACTGCTTACTTCACCACCTGATTTTTTTCAGATTGAACAGGATTTTGTGCTGCTGTTTGGAGAGGAGACATCAGCCAAGTTTTTGGAGAGGTGGCCAACTACATTCAAGCAAAAGATCATCACGCTAAGCAAGACCCTTGCCAGTCAGGGACCTGAACTTCAGGAGCTGATCGAGATGGCTGAATCTACAGTTGATGAGGGAGCTGACACAAATGCTGATGGTTAGATGATTAAAAATGATCATTTATATTATTATTTAAAATGACTCTGAAATGTTAATGTCACTGATGATGGGAATGAACCATTTTACTCAGGATATCTTCTTTGTTTAGGATGGGACAGTGACCTTTCCTCTATCCTTCTCCTGCTCCATTTGATTCCTCCTGCATCACAAGGCTGCAAAAGACCAGGAAAGATGTCTGCATCCCAAGCTGAGCAGCATCTTGTAAAATTCCAAAAGGTTTGTGTTGCCATTCTTATAGATAGATAGATAGGTCGTGCTGCTGCCGTTATTATGAACTAATGATGGTCTTCATGTTTGTCATCTTCAGGCAGGAATCAGTATCCAGCAGCACCTTGATGCGATTGACCAGAGCCAACAACCATATCTTCTAGCAGTGGGGACCAGGAGGAGCATCATCCATGCGTACTTCATCATCCTGGACAGGCGAGCTTTGCCGTTAAAGTCAACAAGTGCTCTTGGTGCTTTCGATGAGTTCAAGATTCACTTCGTTTTTTGTACTGCTTACAATACATCTCTGCGCAGCATGTACACCTTTATCCAGACAACTGTGTACAACATAGACATGGGGAAGGTGAAGGAAACTCCAAGGGTTGCTGAGCTTAGAGCCAAACTCCTGCACTAATGCCTTAGAGGTAAACTGCACTGATGCCTGTTATATGTTTTGTTTGCCATGCTACTCATGGAAGTACCAACTTGCTTGTGAGGCATCTCAAGTTGGTACATGGAATGTGCCCTGGTAGAACTCTTAGACTAAAATGTGGTCAAGCAGATTGTTGTCGTGTATTTGGTACCTTTTCAGGCTTTAGGAAGCATTTGAACAAGACACATGCAGGAGACTGTCCAATTTTGTTAAACGCTAACTTTGATGCTAATGCAGATAATCCAGCTATTGATAATCAGCCAAGTAATGTTGATTTGCCTTCCAATTCTAGTTGTAATAATAATAATAATAATTCATTGAATTTATATAGCGCTTTTCCGAGGCTCAAAGACGCTGACAATAGGGGATACGGAAAACACAAAAACAACAAGTAACATGGAACACAGAGTCAGCGAATGGGGAGGGGGGGGGTGGTAGGGACAGGGGAGGTGGTTAGGGGTAGGGGAGGCTGTATGCATATCAGGGGGGTGGTAGGGGTAGGGGAGGTTGTATGCGTGTCAAGGGGGGGGGGGGGGGCGGGGGCGCCGGGATGGGGGAGATGGGTAGGGGAGGCTGTAGGCATGGGAGAACAGGTAGGTTTTGAGGTGGGATTTTCAGGCCCTGAACACAGCAAAGACCTAGGTTCTGGGCCCTGGACAGTCTGGACGGATTGATGGCAGCTGCTGGATTGAAAAAAATCAGGTGTAGTGCTGAGGCACAAATGTGTACATTTCAAGCCTGCAAACTGCGACACTTTAAATGAATGTGCAATAACACTATGTACAATATGACAACCCTAGTCGTCTTATCTGTACAGTATAGTATAGTGGATAGTGTACATAGCCTTTTTTTATGTAAACCAGCTCCTTTTCCTTGTTTTTTTAGTTTTTTTTTTCTTTCCTAGCACCAGGGGAGCCACCCCTCCCAAATTTCGTTGTTTGGTACCTGTACTATAGCAATGACAATAAAGACCATTCATTCATTCATTCATTCAAAAGTGAGGAGTGAGGGTGAGTCTCTGAGTGGTTGGGGGAGAGAGTTCCAGAGGCGGGGTGCAGCTCGTGAAAAGGCACGGTGACCGAAGCCTTTGAGTTTTGAGGGTGGGACAGTGAGGGGAACAATGGATGAGGATCGGAGGGTAGGGTACGGGTAGGGCGGTGGGGGAGAAGGAGGTCAGTCAGGTAAGGGGGGGCCAGGCTATGGAGGGCTTTGTATGTGAGGATGAGGATTTTGAATTGGATGCGTTCTTTGATGGGGAGCCAGTGGAGAGAGTGGAGGACAGGAGTGATGTGGTCACGGGAGCGGGTGTTTGAAAGGAGGCGTGCAGCAGAGTTTTGTACCATCTGGAGTCTATGGAGGGAGCGGGAGGTGATGCCGGTGAGTAGGGAGTTGCAGTAGTCAAGGCGGGAGGAGATGAAGGCGTGGATGAGGGATTCAGCAGCGGGCGAGGCAGTGTCAGATTTTTGCTATGTTGCGGAGGTGGAAGTAGGAGGTCTTGACGATGGAGCTGACGTGGGGATCAAATGAGAGGGTGGGGTCCAGGATGAAGCCGAGGTTGCGAGCCAGGGGGGAGGGGGTGATGGTAGTGTCATCAATGGTGAGTGTGATGGGTCCGTTTATTTCTTTTTTTCTTTTCTTTTTTTTCTTTTCAGTCGGTTAATGTTTATAGAAAGCAAACACAGAACTGTAAGTAATTCACACAACACACATATTTTTCCAGAACAATGGTGAACTCACAGTCATGGATTCTTCATGACACCGAACATTTAAAATACATAAAAAACGGTAAAAGACAAACAGTAGCTCATACAAAAAACATATTTTTGGAGCAACAATGACATAAAAACACACGTCGTTGGGGAAATATATAAACACACAGTCGACAAAGAACTAAAACTCGATAACTAACAGCTCAACGGCGCTCACACACACAAGTGTAAGGTAAAACTATACAGCGTAAGCAGGAGCTGACATCGTGAGTCTCTCGCATTCCCACGAAGGCGGGAAATGCACTGACAACGGTACTGAAGCAGGGTGGGTAGCAGGGGAGGCTGGCAGAGGCAGAAATGGGAGGACAGGGCTCATTGTAACACATGGGAATGGAATGAGAAATAGGCCGCGCTGAGTGTGTGTACTGTCATGTGTAGTACTGTCTGTTGTTGTCTGTGTTATACGGTGTTGTATGTATATATGTATACTGTACAGTGGTGTGAAAATGAATTTCCCCCTGGGGACAAGATGGGTCCGGTTTTATTGAGGGTGGATTTGGTGCCGATGAGGATGACTTCGGTCTTTTCACTGTTGAGTTTGAGGAAGTTGTGTGTGAGCCAGGTTTTTATTGCTGAAATGCAGTTTTCGATGTGAGTGAGGGGTGGGTTCTGGGTGGAGTTTGTGGTGATGTAAATCTGGGTGTCATCGGCGTAGCAGTGGAAGTCCAGGTTGAATTGGCGGATGATGTGACCGAGGGGGAGTGTGGGAGTTTTGGAGGAGCATAGGCCTTTTGGAGGAGCATAGGCCGTCGACAACAGTTCGCCAGGGTCCTCTGTCCTGTGCTTTGCTTTCCAGCTGTTTCCATGTTAGTCCACTCTGTGTGATGTCTGTCTCCAAGTCCCTGCACCAGGTGTTCTTGGGCCGGCCTCTTCCTTTTGCCTTGGGGGTTCCATCTCAGGGCCTGTCTGGTGGTGCTGGTGTTTGGTTTGCGTAGTGTGTGGCCGATCCATCCCCACCTTCTTCTCTTGATTTGTTCTTCCACTGGTTGTTCGCCCGTTCTCTGCCAGAGATCGTTGTTACTGATGGTATCTGGCCAGTGGATGTTCAGGATCTGCCTCAGGCATCTGTTGATGAATGACTGCACTCTAGTCATTGTGATCTTGGTTGTCCTCCACGTCTCTGATCCGTATAGGAGTACTGGCTTGATGTTGGATTTGAAGAGTCTGATCTTTGTCCGCTGACTGATTACCTTGGAGCTCCAGATGTTCTTTAGTTGGATGTATGAGGCCCTTGCCTTGCTGATTCTTGCTCTGACATCTGCCTCCGTGCCACCCTTCTTGTCTGATGCTACCTAGGTAGGTGAAGGATTCTACTTCCTCGAGTGCTGTTCCCTCCAGGTTTACTGGTTCTTCGTTGTTTGTGTTGATCTTTAGTATTTTGGTCTTTGCTTGGTGGATGTTGAGGCCTAGTTGTGTTGAGGTGTCTGCCAGTATGTTCGTCTTCTCCTGCATCTGTTGTCGACTGTGGGATAGTAGGGCAAGGTCGTCTGCGAAGTCTAGGTCGTCCAGTTGTGTTGTGAGTGTCCACTGGATCCCGTTTCTCCTCTGTGCCGTTGTGGTCTTCAATATCCAGTCGATGGCCAGGAGGAAGAGGAAGGGGGACAGTATACCGCCTTGCCTTACTCCGGTCTTCACTTGGAAGTTTCGTGTGAGCTGCCCGCTGTGTATGACTCTGCAGGTCATTCCTTCATAGGAGTTTCCTCATGATGTTGACAAGCTTTTCTGGTATGCCGTAGTGTCGAAGCAATTTCCAGAGGGTGTTTCTGTGGAGACTGTCAAATGCCTTCTCGTAGTCTACAAAGTTGATGTCCAACCACCAATATGGCAAAACATAGAACACACTAGTCTCTACCTTCTTGTTGAGTTTATATGACCCAGATGCTCCAGATCCTGTGGTCTGCACCAGTGTCTCTTTCCTCACAAGACCTTTCACTGTCAAATTGACACGTTTGTTATTCTTGGTGACATCGTAGCCACCAGCGGCCAGGGCACGCTTGAGCTCCACCATGGAGATGCCACCTCGGTGCTTGCACTGTGAGACCATTTGAAGAATGAGGATTCTTCCAGAAGGCTTTGCATCATTGGTCTTTGGTGCAGACGCGGCATCCGCCTGGGTCTGGTACTTGAACAGGCGGACTGGTGTCTCTGGATGCAAGATAAAGAGAGAGGTATTTTTTTTTAAAATTATTATTATATTTTTTTTTAATATAAAAAAGATCTTAATTTAATAACAAAAATACAATTAAAAAAGAAGCATATTCCACACTAAATGTATGTTTCTTGTAAGCCAGCAAGCCCCCCCCACACACACACACATGCACACACACAACACAACTCCCAAGTGATTAGTTAATTGGCTACATTGTTAACAGCCAAGAAATAATGTTTTTTATTCTTACTCTTTAGTTTAGAGCATTTGTTTGTTATTTACTCTAGTGTCCTATAGAGACCCGTCATTAGAGTTTGTTTTACAGAGCTTGTTCATTCATGACTTGGCCTGATGTCTCTTGTTTCAGTTTCGTATCTGTTTCTCAATCAATTATTTAACAGTCAGTGAATGGCAGGAGTGTTGTTAGCTTGTTGGGGTTAAGTTTTACTTTGATCTTTGTCAATCTGAGCTTGTAGGACGGTCTCAATAGGTGGACCAATCAGCATCACTCGTATCGTTTCGTACATACTGGGCTTTACACACTACAGACCCCACCATACTGGGCTTTACACACTACAGACCCCCACCATACTGGGCTTTACACACTACAGACCCCCACCATACTGGGCTTTACACACTACAGACCCCCACCATACTGGGCTTTACAGACTACAGACCCCCACCATACAGCCTAGATATCCACAGATATCCAGCACTGTGGACAATTATTGCACAATATCACCAACACATACTTAATTCTGCAACTGGGGGGGGGAGAGCTAGTCTGAAATAGTACCACTTACTAGGCGACAGAACCCGACGGCTCCGTAACCATTTTACAATCACGACGAAACATACAGCTGCTATTATTTACCTGATTTAAATCCTCATCGTTCAATGAGTGCGACTCTCTCGGTTTGAAGCAATTCTGGCATTTACTCTTGTTGAAGATGTTGGCTTGGAACTTCCGACACGGGTTTACACACTACAGACCCCCACCATACTGGGCTTTACACACTACAGACCCCCACCATACTGGGCTTTACACACTACAGACCCCCACCATACTGGGCTTTACACACTACAGACCCCCACCATACTGGGCTTTACAGACTACAGACCCCCACCATACAGCCTAGATATCCACAGATATCCAGCACTGTGGACAATTATTGCACAATATCACCAACACATACTTAATTCTGCAACTGGGGGGGGGAGAGCTAGTCTGAAATAGTACCACTTACTAGGCGACAGAACCCGACGGCTCCGTAACCATTTTACAATCACGACGAAACATACAGCTGCTATTATTTACCTGATTTAAATCCTCATCGTTCAATGAGTGCGACTCTCTCGGTTTGAAGCAATTCTGGCATTTACTCTTGTTGAAGATGTTGGCTTGGAACTTCCGACACGGGTTTACACACTACAGACCCCCACCATACTGGGCTTTACACACTACAGACCCCCACCATACTGGGCTTTACACACTACAGACCCCCACCATACTGGGCTTTACACACTACAGACCCCCACCATACTGGGCTTTACACACTACAGACCCCCACCATACTGGGCTTTACACACTACAGACCCCCACCATACTGGGCTTTACACACTACAGACCCCCACCATACTGGGCTGTACACACTACAGACCCCCACCATACTGGGCTTTACACACTACAGACCCCCACCATACTGGGCTTTACAGACTACAGACCCCCACCATACTGGGCTGTACACACTACAGACCCCCACCATACTGGGCTGTACACACTACAGACCCCCACCATACTGGGCTTTACACACTACAGACCCCCACCATACTGGGCTTTACACACTACAGACCCCCACCATACTGGGCTTTACACACTACAGACCCCCACCATACAGCCTAGATATCCACAGATATCCAGCACTGTGGAGAATTATTGCACAATATCACCAACACATACTTAATTCTGCAACTGGGGGGGGAGAGCTAGTGTCTCCCCCGGGGAAGGCAGCACCCTGGGCATCATGGCGGTCGGCCTGGACACCCTGGGCGGCATGGTCCACCTGCTCAGGCATGTTGTTCGACATGTTGGCCTGCAAACCTTACGAAGACAAACCCGCAACTTTTAACCCTCAACTTTTAGTTTTAACCCTAAACTTTTGGCGAACTTTGTGTGGTATATAATAATGTTCCGCCCTACGCGCATTTGTTGGTAAATTCAGACGTGACTGACGGCGTCTGCTGAGGGATGTGGTGGAGCAACTCATTGGTATTATATTAGTATTGGACTTTCTGAGTCAATGAATAGGATGCGGGCGTAGGTGTTGGGTGATTCCAGATGAATAATAATAATAATAATTTATTAAATGTATATAGTGCTTTTCCAAGGCTCAAAGACGCTGACAATATATGATACACATGGGGACACACAAAAACAACAAGTAACAACAACAAGTAACATGGAACACAGAGGCAGCGAACGGGGAGGGGGGGGGGGGTGGTGTAGAGTCCGGTGTTGATGTTGCTGGGAGCCTCGATGGATGTGGCGGCGGCAGCGGAGAATGCCTGCCTTGGTGGCAGCAGCAGCAGTGAGGCGATGTTTGTGGTTCAGTGAGTGTAGGTGAGACGAGAGAAGGGCAGGGGGAGGTGGGGGGCAGGTGAGATGGCCGGGAGTCCAGGGCAAAACGACAGGCAGTGAACCAGAGCGACAGCAACTCACATATTTATTTCTGCCATATTATTAAATATTTTTGCTTGAAATGATGCCCAGTCAAACTGATCGACAATATCCACTTAAATGTATGCCTAGTCTACCGTGCTGTTCCACTGTTGCATCTTTGGTTGTGTTGCGACAGGTACTGGGGCCTCGCATGGCTCTGGGGAAGCCAGGACCTCTGTCAGGACCTGGGCTGGGTCTGTCAGGACCTGGGTGGGTGGGTGTGTCAGGACCTGGGTGGGTGGGTTTGTCAGGAGCTGGGTGGGTGGGTCTGTCAGGACCTGGGGTGGGTCTGTCAGGACTTGGGATGGGTCTGTCAGGACTTGGGGTGGGTCTGTCATGGCCTGGGTGGGTGGGTCTGTCAGGACCTGGGGTGGGTCTGTTAGGGCCTGGGGTAGGTCTGTCAGGGCCTGGGTGGGTGGGTCTGTCAGGACCTCCTGGTGACAGTGCAGGCTCTCCATGGCTGCTCTCATCCGGTGGGCCAGGGTCTCCTCGGCAGCCTGCATCCTGTCCTCCAGAGTCACCTCAGAGCCCTCCGGCCTAACATGACACACACACACACACACACACACACACACACACACACACACACACTATTAATGGGGAGCCAGTGAAGTGCTCTCAGCAACTATTGGGGAACTAGGTTGAGATTGAGAACGACAAATCTCTATCATATAGAAACGAAATGCCACGGGTCCCCTGACGTGTTAGGAGGTCATTAGGATGTCTGGTGTGTGTGGTGCTGGAAGCCTCATCGCTCACCCCAGGCTGTGAGTGACCTCCCCAGCGCCGGCGGGCACAGCCCCCCGGCAGAGCTCCTTCAGCAGGTCTAGGTGGTGCAGGTTGCTGGTGCCCATCCCTGTGTTCAGGATCTCGGCGTGGACGTTGTACTCGTTTATGGATATCTTCAGGCCTGGCAGACGGGTGGTTCTCACCTACAGACATGCCACACAAGGGTTAGGCTAGGAGTTCAGTTGACTTTGAAATGAAGTAGAGATAACTCTGGGTTAAACCTTCGTCAACAATGACACCTATTATTATGCCACTATTATGGTAGTGTCATCCGCATATTTCATAAAGGTGACTGAGCTGTGGAGAGATATCAGGTGGTTGGTGTAGAGGGAGAAGAGCCAGGGTGAGAGGACGCATCCCTGGGGGGCGCCTGTGCTGAGGGTCAGGGGTCGAGATGAAAGGCTGTTCATCTTGACCCACTGTCGTCTTTTCCACAGGAAGCTCCGTATCCAGTGGCAGATGCAGGGGTCAATGTTCATGTCCACCAGTTTGTTGAAAAGATTGACCGTGTCTATTGTATTGAAGGCTGAGCTAAAGTCAATGAATAGGATGCGGGCGTAGGTGTTGGGTGATTCCAGATGAAGTAGTGTGTGATGGAGGGCTATTGATTGATTGATTGAAAACTTTATTAGAAGATTTGCAGAAGTAGGTACATGAAAGTACATATTACATACAAGGTCAACTAACAGGATAAAAACCCAAGAAAGCCACTGGCTTATTTCAATTGGGGTCCTTGATTCTCAATTCATCGTTACATGTAAGACAGACAAAAAAACTAGTACTATCTACAAGATAATACAGTCAAATAACTATTACTATCTACAAGATAAACATACATCCATCATGGGAAGAACAATACAACAAAACATAAGGTATGTACAGCGGGTAGGACAGGTGGGGACATACAGCACAGTTGGGGGCGGGGGACAAAACACAAAGTATGTACAGTGGGTAGTTCGGGTCTTTTAATCTGATTTTTGATTTAGAGGGTCCAGTTACGGATTGCAGCCTCCTGTAAATGTTTTTTGAGAGTGGTTTTGATTGGTGTGAGTGACACCGGGCGGTAGTCGTTTAGGCAGCTCACCGTGCTTTTCTTCGGGACTGGGATGATAGTTGAGGTTTTCAGGCAGGGTGGGATGGTGGCCTGGGACATACAGGTATGTATGTATGTATGTATGTATGTATGTATGTATGTATGTATGTATGTATGTGTTCAAGAGGAAAAGGTGGAGGGGAAGGAGAAATCTTCTATATTTGAATTATACAAGATCCTTTTATTATGCCCTAACTTGCATAGTTACAACAATAACATCATGTTACAACAGTAGGAACACTGTTCTTTCTGCTCCTTTTCAAACAAGGAGCATTTGTATGTATTATGTATTATATAGTGACTTAATGTATTCATTTCTTATTTAACAAGTAAAAATGTTGCATTTGTTCAAATGTAAACGTCTTCTATTTTGGATAAGTCGTACAATTATGAGTGAATAACCAAAGTGACAGCAGTATGAATAAAGAGACCACCATGTCTGGTGTCATCCAGCTCTTTGCCACTATTTCTTAGCCTCCGCGTCCTTCTTAGCCTTGGCGATCTCGGCCAGGTTCCTCTTGTAGGCCAGCAGCACCTCTCGGCAGCCCTCCAGGTGGGCCTTGGGCTCCCAGGTGTCCTCGTCCGCAGAGCAGTTCTTCCATCGCACCCGGTACAGGACCTCTCCCTCCTCTGTCCGCATGTGCATGATGATCCTCTCCACCTCATACGTGTCGAGGACCTCCTCCATCACCTCCATCATCTCCTCCTCCATCATCTCCATCATCTCCTCCTCCATCATCCATGTCGTCCTCCACCCTCCAGGTGCCATTTTATTAAGATTGACAGCATCCTCAACAGATCTGTTGGCACGATAGGCAAATTGATAAGTGTCCATCAGGGGGGTGGTGTGGGTTTTTAGGTATAGAGGACAGCTGAAATGGGCCACCGTTGTTCGAGAAGACGCTCCAGCATGAAACACGTCGAGTTCCAGCGTGTTGCGACTTCTTGGATGAGTTTGTGGTTTGAAACTTGTTGTACGTTCTGTTTTTCTTTTAACGCCGCAGTTGCTTTCGCACTTTTCTTAAAGTGCGCCACAAGTCGCCTTGCAGCAGCCACGGTACGGTGTACAGGGTCGTGTCTTAGTGCTGCATTAACGCAAAGCTGAAGTGTGTGTCCAGCACAGCGCACCCCCCTGACAGTCCCCCACGCCTCCTCCTCCTGCAGCCTCTGAGTGCACAGAATCATATTAGCAGCATTGTCGTGCACAACTGCAACTCTTTTCTCTGCAGGTATAGCATGCATCGACCGCCTCTCCAAGTCTCTGTGCAATATTTTCAGCTGTGTGACTCTCCTCCATTGACTTGGTCGCATCCGTTTTTTTCAGACAATGCACCTACAAAAGCAGATGATTACAATTCAATTAGCCAACTTGGTAACACAACTAGCCATAGCATAGGCATTGCCTTATTATTTAATTTTTATTTATTTATTTATTATTTTTTATTTTTTATTTTTTTGGGGGGGGGAGTTCAAGAGGATCCCTTTATTTTATAGAACAGAGAATAATGATTCAAGTTATTTACATATTTCACACTAATAAATCCCAACTGACTAATAAATACAACCTGTTACATTAATTCACAATTTCCCTTCATATGGCTGTAACAGAACATGCAGCCAATCACATCATGTCAGGATCTGAGCAACAGAAGGTTGATTTGTCATCGCTGAGTAACATCGTTACTGCCAAGAGTAATGATCTTGAGTGACTTTAAAACCAGTGTGGGTTTCTGCCCCAAATGTATGAGAGTTATGCTTAGCACAGCTGCATGAAAAATAAAACACACTGATGCACACTTTCCTAGGACTCTTCTTTAGACCAGACAACCATTGCTTCTGTGCAGTGTTAATTTTGGCAGGCCCCCCAGCCACCCAGTGGCATAGCCTTATTAATGTGTTGTGTGGCGTCGTGTACAGCGATACTTAAGTTTTTTAGGTGATTTGACAAACTCGTTGTAGAGTTGTGATATGCCAATTTCTTCTGGCATATCTGGCACTCGGCTTTTTGGGTGTTGTCTTTGCATATTTTAAAGTGTAACCACACGCCTGATGACTTCTTCGACATGTCTGCTGCACACGTCCTTGTTGTTTTCAACACAGAGAATCTTTCAACACAGATTGAACGAAGCTTCGAAGTATTTAAGACAGCCCTAATATTGACACTATAATGTCACGCAACAGCCCGTCTGGCACCAACAACCATGCCAGGTTCAAAGTCACTTAAATCACCTTTATTTCCCATTCTGATGCTGGTTTGAACTTCAGCAGATCGTCTTGACCATGTCTACATGCCTAAATGCATTGAGTTGCTGCCACATGATTGGCTGATTAGATATTTGCGTTAACAAGCAGTTGAAAAGGTGTACCTAATGAAGTGGCCGGTGAGTATAATATATTATTATTCATATTATTGCTTTTTCTAAATCTTTGGATTTGGACAAGTAACTTGAGCTCTAGGACAAGTAAAAGATAAGTTCACTACCTGAAAAAGCTTAATGTCAAGCCCTGCTTGATAATAAAAACATTTGTATAAAATAAATAATTATAAATAAATTAATGATATACCGTCCTACACACAACTAAACAACGGCTGAACACCGTGAAAAAGGACAAAAGGTGGATTACATGGACCCAGAACACATCCATCATTCAGAAGGGAACTCCACTTAAAAGGCACAAATCCCAGAGCAGTGAGTTAGCGACCCGACTCAATACGTCTCAGGTATGACAAACTCAAACTCTGAGCCTACGGGGGCGTTCGCATGGGTCCCTGGCCGGGTGTGGGCACCTGGTCGAGCGTGTGCCTCTGGCTCGACAAAGATGTCATCCCAGTTCAAATTCTTGCCCTGGGCAGAGGCCTGAAGCGCATGAAGCTATCCCCTCTCGGGGTTAATGTGATGCACGATGCCTTCTTCGTTGATGACAGGAATCCCTCCTGAGTCCTCACAGACATAGGAGTAGGGCTTCAACTGCAGGGTTCTCGTCCGCAGAGCAGTTCTTCCATCGCACCCGGTACAGGACCTCTCCCTCCTCTGTCCGCATGTGCATGATGATCCTCTCCACCTCATACGTGTCGAGGACCTCCTCCATCACCTCCATCATCTCCTCCTCCATCATCTCCATCATCTCCTCCTCCATCATCCATGTCGTCCTCCACCCTCCAGGTGCCATTTTATTAAGATTGACAGCATCCTCAACAGATCTGTTGGCACGATAGGCAAATTGATAAGTGTCCATCAGGGGGGTGGTGTGGGTTTTTAGGTTGGAGAGGACAGCTGAAATGGGCCACCGTTGTTCGAGAAGACGCTCCAGCATGAAACACGTCGAGTTCCAGCGTGTTGCGACTTCTTGGATGAGTTTGTGGTTTGAAACTTGTTGTACGTTCTGTTTTTCTTTTAACGCCGCAGTTGCTTTCGCACTTTTCTTAAAGTGCGCCACAAGTCGCCTTGCAGCAGCCACGGTACGGTGTACAGGGTCGTGTCTTAGTGCTGCATTAACGCAAAGCTGAAGTGTGTGTCCAGCACAGCGCACCCCCCTGACAGTCCCCCACGCCTCCTCCTCCTGCAGCCTCTGAGTGCACAGAATCATATTAGCAGCATTGTCGTGCACAACTGCAACTCTTTTCTCTGCAGGTATAGCATGCATCGACCGCCTCTCCAAGTCTCTGTGCAATATTTTCAGCTGTGTGACTCTCCTCCATTGACTTGGTCGCATCCGTTTTTTTCAGACAATGCACCTACAAAAGCAGATGATTACAATTCAATTAGCCAACTTGGTAACACAACTAGCCATAGCATAGGCATAGCCTTATTATTTAATTTTTATTTATTTATTTTTTATTTTTTATTTTTTGGGGGGGGGGAGTTCAAGAGGATCCCTTTATTTTATAGAACAGAGAATAATGATTCAAGTTATTTACATATTTCACACTAATAAATCCCAACTGACTAATAAATACAACCTGTTACATTAATTCACAATTTCCCTTCATATGGCTGTAACAGAACATGCAGCCAATCACATCATGTCAGGATCTGAGCAACAGAAGGTTGATTTGTCATCGCTGAGTAACATCGTTACTGCCAAGAGTAATGATCTTGAGTGACTTTAAAACCAGTGTGGGTTTCTGCCCCAAATGTATGAGAGTTATGCTTAGCACAGCTGCATGAAAAATAAAACACACTGATGCACACTTTCCTAGGACTCTTCTTTAGACCAGACAACCATTGCTTCTGTGCAGTGTTAATTTTGGCAGGCCCCCCAGCCACCCAGTGGCATAGCCTTATTAATGTGTTGTGTGGCGTCGTGTACAGCGATACTTAAGTTTTTTAGGTGATTTGACAAACTCGTTGTAGAGTTGTGATATGCCAATTTCTTCTGGCATATCTGGCACTCGGCTTTTTGGGTGTTGTCTTTGCATATTTTAAAGTGTAACCACACGCCTGATGACTTCTTCGACATGTCTGCTGCACACGTCCTTGTTGTTTTCAACACAGAGAATCTTTCAACACAGATTGAACGAAGCTTCGAAGTATTTAAGACAGCCCTAATATTGACACTATAATGTCACGCAACAGCCCGTCTGGCACCAACAACCATGCCAGGTTCAAAGTCACTTAAATCACCTTTATTTCCCATTCTGATGCTGGTTTGAACTTCAGCAGATCGTCTTGACCATGTCTACATGCCTAAATGCATTGAGTTGCTGCCACATGATTGGCTGATTAGATATTTGCGTTAACAAGCAGTTGAAAAGGTGTACCTAATGAAGTGGCCGGTGAGTATAATATATTATTATTCATATTATTGCTTTTTCTAAATCTTTGGATTTGGACAAGTAACTTGAGCTCTAGGACAAGTAAAAGATAAGTTCACTACCTGAAAAAGCTTAATGTCAAGCCCTGCTTGATAATAAAAACATTTGTATAAAATAAATAATTATAAATAAATTAATGATATACCGTCCTACACACAACTAAACAACGGCTGAACACCGTGAAAAAGGACAAAAGGTGGATTACATGGACCCAGAACACATCCATCATTCAGAAGGGAACTCCACTTAAAAGGCACAAATCCCAGAGCAGTGAGTTAGCGACCCGACTCAATACGTCTCAGGTATGACAAACTCAAACTCTGAGCCTACGGGGGCGTTCGCATGGGTCCCTGGCCGGGTGTGGGCACCTGGTCGAGCGTGTGCCTCTGGCTCGACAAAGATGTCATCCCAGTTCAAATTCTTGCCCTGGGCAGAGGCCTGAAGCGCATGAAGCTATCCCCTCTCGGGGTTAATGTGATGCACGATGCCTTCTTCGTTGATGACAGGAATCCCTCCTGAGTCCTCACAGACATAGGAGTAGGGCTTCAACTGCAGGGTTCTCGTCCGCAGAGCAGTTCTTCCATCGCACCCGGTACAGGACCTCTCCCTCCTCTGTCCGCATGTGCATGATGATCCTCTCCACCTCATACGTGTCGAGGACCTCCTCCATCACCTCCATCATCTCCTCCTCCATCATCTCCATCATCTCCTCCTCCATCATCCATGTCGTCCTCCACCCTCCAGGTGCCATTTTATTAAGATTGACAGCATCCTCAACAGATCTGTTGGCACGATAGGCAAATTGATAAGTGTCCATCAGGGGGGTGGTGTGGGTTTTTAGGTAGGAGAGGACAGCTGAAATGGGCCACCGTTGTTCGAGAAGACGCTCCAGCATGAAACACGTCGAGTTCCAGCGTGTTGCGACTTCTTGGATGAGTTTGTGGTTTGAAACTTGTTGTACGTTCTGTTTTTCTTTTAACGCCGCAGTTGCTTTCGCACTTTTCTTAAAGTGCGCCACAAGTCGCCTTGCAGCAGCCACGGTACGGTGTACAGGGTCGTGTCTTAGTGCTGCATTAACGCAAAGCTGAAGTGTGTGTCCAGCACAGCGCACCCCCCTGACAGTCCCCCACGCCTCCTCCTCCTGCAGCTTCTGAGTGCACAGAATCATATTAGCAGCATTGTCGTGCACAACTGCAACTCTTTTCTCTGCAAGTATAGCATGCATCGACCGCCTCTCCAAGTCTCTGTGCAATATTTTCAGCTGTGTGACTCTCCTCCATTGACTTGGTCGCATCCGTTTTTTTCAGACAATGCACCTACAAAAGCAGATGATTACAATTCAATTAGCCAACTTGGTAACACAACTAGCCATAGCATAGGCATTGCCTTATTATTTAATTTTTATTTATTTATTTTTTATTTTTTATTTTTTGGGGGGGGGAGTTCAAGAGGATCCCTTTATTTTATAGAACAGAGAATAATGATTCAAGTTATTTACATATTTCACACTAATAAATCCCAACTGACTAATAAATACAACCTGTTACATTAATTCACAATTTCCCTTCATATGGCTGTAACAGAACATGCAGCCAATCACATCATGTCAGGATCTGAGCAACAGAAGGTTGATTTGTCATCGCTGAGTAACATCGTTACTGCCAAGAGTAATGATCTTGAGTGACTTTAAAACCAGTGTGGGTTTCTGCCCCAAATGTATGAGAGTTATGCTTAGCACAGCTGCATGAAAAATAAAACACACTGATGCACACTTTCCTAGGACTCTTCTTTAGACCAGACAACCATTGCTTCTGTGCAGTGTTAATTTTGGCAGGCCCCCCAGCCACCCAGTGGCATAGCCTTATTAATGTGTTGTGTGGCGTCGTGTACAGCGATACTTAAGTTTTTTAGGTGATTTGACAAACTCGTTGTAGAGTTGTGATATGCCAATTTCTTCTGGCATATCTGGCACTCGGCTTTTTGGGTGTTGTCTTTGCATATTTTAAAGTGTAACCACACGCCTGATGACTTCTTCGACATGTCTGCTGCACACGTCCTTGTTGTTTTCAACACAGAGAATCTTTCAACACAGATTGAACGAAGCTTCGAAGTATTTAAGACAGCCCTAATATTGACACTATAATGTCACGCAACAGCCCGTCTGGCACCAACAACCATGCCAGGTTCAAAGTCACTTAAATCACCTTTATTTCCCATTCTGATGCTGGTTTGAACTTCAGCAGATCGTCTTGACCATGTCTACATGCCTAAATGCATTGAGTTGCTGCCACATGATTGGCTGATTAGATATTTGCGTTAACAAGCAGTTGAAAAGGTGTACCTAATGAAGTGGCCGGTGAGTATAATATATTATTATTCATATTATTGCTTTTTCTAAATCTTTGGATTTGGACAAGTAACTTGAGCTCTAGGACAAGTAAAAGATAAGTTCACTACCTGAAAAAGCTTAATGTCAAGCCCTGCTTGATAATAAAAACATTTGTATAAAATAAATAATTATAAATAAATTAATGATATACCGTCCTACACACAACTAAACAACGGCTGAACACCGTGAAAAAGGACAAAAGGTGGATTACATGGACCCAGAACACATCCATCATTCAGAAGGGAACTCCACTTAAAAGGCACAAATCCCAGAGCAGTGAGTTAGCGACCCGACTCAATGCGTCTCAGGTATGACAAACTCAAACTCTGAGCCTACGGGGGCGTTCGCATGGGTCCCTGGCCGGGTGTGGGCACCTGGTCGAGCGTGTGCCTCTGGCTCGACAAAGATGTCATCCCAGTTCAAATTCTTGCCCTGGGCAGAGGCCTGAAGCGCATGAAGCTATCCCCTCTCGGGGTTAATGTGATGCACGATGCCTTCTTCGTTGATGACAGGAATCCCTCCTGAGTCCTCACAGACATAGGAGTAGGGCTTCAACTGCAGGGTTCTCGTCCGCAGAGCAGTTCTTCCATCGCACCCGGTACAGGACCTCTCCCTCCTCTGTCCGCATGTGCATGATGATCCTCTCCACCTCATACGTGTCGAGGACCTCCTCCATCACCTCCATCATCTCCTCCTCCATCATCTCCATCATCTCCTCCTCCATCATCCATGTCGTCCTCCACCCTCCAGGTGCCATTTTATTAAGATTGACAGCATCCTCAACAGATCTGTTGGCACGATAGGCAAATTGATAAGTGTCCATCAGGGGGGTGGTGTGGGTTTTTAGGTAGGAGAGGACAGCTGAAATGGGCCACCGTTGTTCGAGAAGACGCTCCAGCATGAAACACGTCGAGTTCCAGCGTGTTGCGACTTCTTGGATGAGTTTGTGGTTTGAAACTTGTTGTACGTTCTGTTTTTCTTTTAACGCCGCAGTTGCTTTCGCACTTTTCTTAAAGTGCGCCACAAGTCGCCTTGCAGCAGCCACGGTACGGTGTACAGGGTCGTGTCTTAGTGCTGCATTAACGCAAAGCTGAAGTGTGTGTCCAGCACAGCGCACCCCCCTGACAGTCCCCCACGCCTCCTCCTCCTGCAGCTTCTGAGTGCACAGAATCATATTAGCAGCATTGTCGTGCACAACTGCAACTCTTTTCTCTGCAGGTATAGCATATGCATCGACCGCCTCTCCAAGTCTCTGTGCAATATTTTCAGCTGTGTGACTCTCCTCCATTGACTTGGTCGCATCCGTTTTTTTCAGACAATGCACCTACAAAAGCAGATGATTACAATTCAATTAGCCAACTTGGTAACACAACTAGCCATAGCATAGGCATTGCCTTATTATTTAATTTTTATTTATTTATTTTTTATTTTTTATTTTTTGGGGGGGGGAGTTCAAGAGGATCCCTTTATTTTATAGAACAGAGAATAATGATTCAAGTTATTTACATATTTCACACTAATAAATCCCAACTGACTAATAAATACAACCTGTTACATTAATTCACAATTTCCCTTCATATGGCTGTAACAGAACATGCAGCCAATCACATCATGTCAGGATCTGAGCAACAGAAGGTTGATTTGTCATCGCTGAGTAACATCGTTACTGCCAAGAGTAATGATCTTGAGTGACTTTAAAACCAGTGTGGGTTTCTGCCCCAAATGTATGAGAGTTATGCTTAGCACAGCTGCATGAAAAATAAAACACACTGATGCACACTTTCCTAGGACTCTTCTTTAGACCAGACAACCATTGCTTCTGTGCAGTGTTAATTTTGGCAGGCCCCCCAGCCACCCAGTGGCATAGCCTTATTAATGTGTTGTGTGGCGTCGTGTACAGCGATACTTAAGTTTTTTAGGTGATTTGACAAACTCGTTGTAGAGTTGTGATATGCCAATTTCTTCTGGCATATCTGGCACTCGGCTTTTTGGGTGTTGTCTTTGCATATTTTAAAGTGTAACCACACGCCTGATGACTTCTTCGACATGTCTGCTGCACACGTCCTTGTTGTTTTCAACACAGAGAATCTTTCAACACAGATTGAACGAAGCTTCGAAGTATTTAAGACAGCCCTAATATTGACACTATAATGTCACGCAACAGCCCGTCTGGCACCAACAACCATGCCAGGTTCAAAGTCACTTAAATCACCTTTATTTCCCATTCTGATGCTGGTTTGAACTTCAGCAGATCGTCTTGACCATGTCTACATGCCTAAATGCATTGAGTTGCTGCCACATGATTGGCTGATTAGATATTTGCGTTAACAAGCAGTTGAAAAGGTGTACCTAATGAAGTGGCCGGTGAGTATAATATATTATTATTCATATTATTGCTTTTTCTAAATCTTTGGATTTGGACAAGTAACTTGAGCTCTAGGACAAGTAAAAGATAAGTTCACTACCTGAAAAAGCTTAATGTCAAGCCCTGCTTGATAATAAAAACATTTGTATAAAATAAATAATTATAAATAAATTAATGATATACCGTCCTACACACAACTAAACAACGGCTGAACACCGTGAAAAAGGACAAAAGGTGGATTACATGGACCCAGAACACATCCATCATTCAGAAGGGAACTCCACTTAAAAGGCACAAATCCCAGAGCAGTGAGTTAGCGACCCGACTCAATGCGTCTCAGGTATGACAAACTCAAACTCTGAGCCTACGGGGGCGTTCGCATGGGTCCCTGGCCGGGTGTGGGCACCTGGTCGAGCGTGTGCCTCTGGCTCGACAAAGATGTCATCCCAGTTCAAATTCTTGCCCTGGGCAGAGGCCTGAAGCGCATGAAGCTATCCCCTCTCGGGGTTAATGTGATGCACGATGCCTTCTTCGTTGATGACAGGAATCCCTCCTGAGTCCTCACAGACATAGGAGTAGGGCTTCAACTGCAGGGTTCTCGTCCGCAGAGCAGTTCTTCCATCGCACCCGGTACAGGACCTCTCCCTCCTCTGTCCGCATGTGCATGATGATCCTCTCCACCTCATACGTGTCGAGGACCTCCTCCATCACCTCCATCATCTCCTCCTCCATCATCTCCATCATCTCCTCCTCCATCATCCATGTCGTCCTCCACCCTCCAGGTGCCATTTTATTAAGATTGACAGCATCCTCAACAGATCTGTTGGCACGATAGGCAAATTGATAAGTGTCCATCAGGGGGGTGGTGTGGGTTTTTAGGTAGGAGAGGACAGCTGAAATGGGCCACCGTTGTTCGAGAAGACGCTCCAGCATGAAACACGTCGAGTTCCAGCGTGTTGCGACTTCTTGGATGAGTTTGTGGTTTGAAACTTGTTGTACGTTCTGTTTTTCTTTTAACGCCGCAGTTGCTTTCGCACTTTTCTTAAAGTGCGCCACAAGTCGCCTTGCAGCAGCCACGGTACGGTGTACAGGGTCGTGTCTTAGTGCTGCATTAACGCAAAGCTGAAGTGTGTGTCCAGCACAGCGCACCCCCCTGACAGTCCCCCACGCCTCCTCCTCCTGCAGCTTCTGAGTGCACAGAATCATATTAGCAGCATTGTCGTGCACAACTGCAACTCTTTTCTCTGCAGGTATAGCATATGCATCGACCGCCTCTCCAAGTCTCTGTGCAATATTTTCAGCTGTGTGACTCTCCTCCATTGACTTGGTCGCATCCGTTTTTTTCAGACAATGCACCTACAAAAGCAGATGATTACAATTCAATTAGCCAACTTGGTAACACAACTAGCCATAGCATAGGCATTGCCTTATTATTTAATTTTTATTTATTTATTTTTTATTTTTTATTTTTTGGGGGGGGGAGTTCAAGAGGATCCCTTTATTTTATAGAACAGAGAATAATGATTCAAGTTATTTACATATTTCACACTAATAAATCCCAACTGACTAATAAATACAACCTGTTACATTAATTCACAATTTCCCTTCATATGGCTGTAACAGAACATGCAGCCAATCACATCATGTCAGGATCTGAGCAACAGAAGGTTGATTTGTCATCGCTGAGTAACATCGTTACTGCCAAGAGTAATGATCTTGAGTGACTTTAAAACCAGTGTGGGTTTCTGCCCCAAATGTATGAGAGTTATGCTTAGCACAGCTGCATGAAAAATAAAACACACTGATGCACACTTTCCTAGGACTCTTCTTTAGACCAGACAACCATTGCTTCTGTGCAGTGTTAATTTTGGCAGGCCCCCCAGCCACCCAGTGGCATAGCCTTATTAATGTGTTGTGTGGCGTCGTGTACAGCGATACTTAAGTTTTTTAGGTGATTTGACAAACTCGTTGTAGAGTTGTGATATGCCAATTTCTTCTGGCATATCTGGCACTCGGCTTTTTGGGTGTTGTCTTTGCATATTTTAAAGTGTAACCACACGCCTGATGACTTCTTCGACATGTCTGCTGCACACGTCCTTGTTGTTTTCAACACAGAGAATCTTTCAACACAGATTGAACGAAGCTTCGAAGTATTTAAGACAGCCCTAATATTGACACTATAATGTCACGCAACAGCCCGTCTGGCACCAACAACCATGCCAGGTTCAAAGTCACTTAAATCACCTTTATTTCCCATTCTGATGCTGGTTTGAACTTCAGCAGATCGTCTTGACCATGTCTACATGCCTAAATGCATTGAGTTGCTGCCACATGATTGGCTGATTAGATATTTGCGTTAACAAGCAGTTGAAAAGGTGTACCTAATGAAGTGGCCGGTGAGTATAATATATTATTATTCATATTATTGCTTTTTCTAAATCTTTGGATTTGGACAAGTAACTTGAGCTCTAGGACAAGTAAAAGATAAGTTCACTACCTGAAAAAGCTTAATGTCAAGCCCTGCTTGATAATAAAAACATTTGTATAAAATAAATAATTATAAATAAATTAATGATATACCGTCCTACACACAACTAAACAACGGCTGAACACCGTGAAAAAGGACAAAAGGTGGATTACATGGACCCAGAACACATCCATCATTCAGAAGGGAACTCCACTTAAAAGGCACAAATCCCAGAGCAGTGAGTTAGCGACCCGACTCAATACGTCTCAGGTATGTTAAACTCAAACTCTGAGCCTACGGGGGCGTTCGCATGGGTCCCTGGCCGGGTGTGGGCACCTGGTCGAGCGTGTGCCTCTGGCTCGACAAAGATGTCATCCCAGTTCAAATTCTTGCCCTGGGCAGAGGCCTGAAGCGCATGAAGCTATCCCCTCTCGGGGTTAATGTGATGCACGATGCCTTCTTCGTTGATGACAGGAATCCCTCCTGAGTCCTCACAGACATAGGAGTAGGGCTTCAACTGCAGGGTTCTCGTCCGCAGAGCAGTTCTTCCATCGCACCCGGTACAGGACCTCTCCCTCCTCTGTCCGCATGTGCATGATGATCCTCTCCACCTCATACGTGTCGAGGACCTCCTCCATCACCTCCATCATCTCCTCCTCCATCATCTCCATCATCTCCTCCTCCATCATCCATGTCGTCCTCCACCCTCCAGGTGCCATTTTATTAAGATTGACAGCATCCTCAACAGATCTGTTGGCACGATAGGCAAATTGATAAGTGTCCATCAGGGGGGTGGTGTGGGTTTTTAGGTAGGAGAGGACAGCTGAAATGGGCCACCGTTGTTCGAGAAGACGCTCCAGCATGAAACACGTCGAGTTCCAGCGTGTTGCGACTTCTTGGATGAGTTTGTGGTTTGAAACTTGTTGTACGTTCTGTTTTTCTTTTAACGCCGCAGTTGCTTTCGCACTTTTCTTAAAGTGCGCCACAAGTCGCCTTGCAGCAGCCACGGTACGGTGTACAGGGTCGTGTCTTAGTGCTGCATTAACGCAAAGCTGAAGTGTGTGTCCAGCACAGCGCACCCCCCTGACAGTCCCCCACGCCTCCTCCTCCTGCAGCTTCTGAGTGCACAGAATCATATTAGCAGCATTGTCGTGCACAACTGCAACTCTTTTCTCTGCAGGTATAGCATATGCATCGACCGCCTCTCCAAGTCTCTGTGCAATATTTTCAGCTGTGTGACTCTCCTCCATTGACTTGGTCGCATCCGTTTTTTTCAGACAATGCACCTACAAAAGCAGATGATTACAATTCAATTAGCCAACTTGGTAACACAACTAGCCATAGCATAGGCATAGCCTTATTATTTAATTTTTATTTATTTATTTTTTATTTTTTATTTTTTATTTTTTTGGGGGGGGAGTTCAAGAGGATCCCTTTATTTTATAGAACAGAGAATAATGATTCAAGTTATTTACATATTTCACACTAATAAATCCCAACTGACTAATAAATACAACCTGTTACATTAATTCACAATTTCCCTTCATATGGCTGTAACAGAACATGCAGCCAATCACATCATGTCAGGATCTGAGCAACAGAAGGTTGATTTGTCATCGCTGAGTAACATCGTTACTGCCAAGAGTAATGATCTTGAGTGACTTTAAAACCAGTGTGGGTTTCTGTCCCAAATGTATGAGAGTTATGCTTAGCACAGCTGCATGAAAAATAAAACACACTGATGCACACTTTCCTAGGACTCTTCTTTAGACCAGACAACCATTGCTTTTGTGCAGTGTTAATTTTGGCAGGCCCCCCAGCCACCCAGTGGCATAGCCTTATTAATGTGTTGTGTGGCGTCGTGTACAGCGATACTTAAGTTTTTTAGGTGATTTGACAAACTCGTTGTAGAGTTGTGATATGCCAATTTCTTCTGGCATATCTGGCACTCTGCTTTTTGGGTGTTGTCTTTGCATATTTTAAAGTGTAACCACACGCCTGATGACTTCTTCGACATGTCTGCTGCACACGTCCTTGTTGTTTTCAACACAGAGAATCTTTCAACACAGATTTTTATTTATTTTTTCCGAATATTCGAATTTTATTTTCCCGTTCGAATCCCGTGCCCATCGAACGAAGCTTCGAAGTATTTAAGACAGCCCTAATACACAACTTTTTTTTTTACAGCACAGGTATTGTCAAGTTACAAAAAAACAACAATGGTTAGCATACATCGCTCGAACAACGTTTGCAACTCAAGATAATTTTGCTGACATAGAATCCTAGGTGAATGTGAATAAGATGACCACAAACAGCAACTCTGCTGCCATCCTTAAAGATGTTGTGGCCTATGTTGATGTGTGGTCCAGAAGCAAAACGGAGAATTACTCCAAGTCCATCATCCAGCAGCTGTGCGATATGGGAGCTGAGGTGACAAAAAGATTAAATAAGCGAGTCACCCATGTGGTCTTTCAACACGGCCATCCAGCCACATGGGATAAAGCCCAGAAGACTGGTGTGAGGCTTGTATCTGTTCTCTGGGTGGCCAGATGTAAAGATGACGGTGAACATGTGGATGAAGAGCTGTATCCTGCCTTCAATGATGAAGCCAGTCCTGCGCTCAAGAGAAGGGCACATCGTTCTATGCAGCCAAAAGACCTCCCCGTGCTGACCCCCGAAAATGACACACACATGAAGAAAAAACTGGACAAGATCATGAAAGAGCTTCATCCAGTGCCGTCGTCACCTTTTTTTACAGATGTGTCCACTTTCATCATTGATCACGAGAATGGAATAGTCTACAGCCCTCTGCTGAAAGTTCGCATGATCTCTAGCGGCTTGTCAGCCAGGGAGGGGAACCATTTTGGGAAGTTGGCAGTGAGGTAGGACAGTGCATTCCCAGATTCTTCTCCCTCCTTTAGATTGATCATTCGTAGGTTGTCCCTTCTGTTCCTATCCTCGAAGGATGCCAGTTTGGATTCGAGCTGAGCTAGGGATGTGGTGTGTTGAGAGGTAGTAACCTCGGAATCCTTTACCCGCTCCTGTAGCTTGGAGGTGAGCATTAATCTCCTTATCGTGTTTGGTCAGGGTTGCCTCCATGACTCCCAGCTGGGTCTCCAGCCGGTCGAATCGGTCGTTAGAGTTTTTCTCCGCTATATTGAAATAGCGTTTAAGTGTAGCCTCGAGAGGCCACTGTGAGAGCGCTCTCTGAGTTTTCGTCGCCGTCCATCGGCATGACCAGAGGATCTTTATTTTTGCGCGTACGGCTAGCCATTATGGACAGTACTAAACAGGCTAATAAACTTTCAACTGGTGTAGGTTAATATCAGATTTCGTAGCAGAAATATAGATGTTTGCTCAGACAAACTTAAGGGAGAGTAACCGCGAGGCTTCTACTCCGCCATCTTGTTCACGTCACGCCACACACCCCAGATGTGACAATAATAACAATAATAACAATTACTCCTCAGTGTCAGTGAACTGGCCGTCCACGATGCCTCAGGCATCTGTTGATGAATGACTGCACTCTAGTCATTGTGATCTTGATTGTCCTCCACGTCTCTGATCCGTATAGGAGTACTGGCTTGATGTTGGATTTGAAGAGTCTGATCTTTGTCCGCTGACTGATTACCTTGGAGCTCCAGATGTTCTTTAGTTGGATGTATGAGGCCCTTGCCTTGCTGATTCTTGCTCTGACATCTGCCTCCGTGCCACCCTTCTTGTCTATGATGCTACCTAGGTAGGTGAAGGATTCTACTTCCTCGAGTGCTGTTCCCTCCAGGTTTACTGGTTCTTTGTTGTTTGTGTTGATCTTTAGTATTTTGGTCTTTTGTGTTGTTTGCCTAGTTGTGTTTAGGTGTCTGCCAGTATGTTCGTCTTCTCCTGCATCTGTTGTTGACTGTGGGATAGTAGGGCAAGGTCTAGGTCGTCCAGTTGTGTTGTGAGTGTCCACTGGATCCCGTTTCTCCTCTGTGCCGTTGTGGTCTTCAATATCCAGTCGATGGCCAGGAGGAAGAGGAAGGGGGACAGTATACCGCCTTGCCTTACTCCGGTCTTCACTTGGAAGCTTCGTGTGAGCTGCCCGCTGTGTATGACTCTGCAGGTCATTCCTTCATAGGAGTTCCTCATGATGTTGACAAGCTTTTCTGGTATGCCGTAGTGTCGAAGCAATTTCCAGAGGGTGTTTCTGTGGAGACTGTCAAATGCATTCTCGTAGTCTACAAAGTTGATGTATAATGGAGAGTTCCATTCCAATGATTGCTCAACTATGATTCGGAGGGTTGCAATCTGGTCTACACATGATCTATTGGGTCGGAAGCCTGCCTGCTGGTCTCTTAGCTGCGGATCCACCACTTTCTTTATTCGCTCGAGGAGGATTCTGTTGAAGATGTTTCCTGGCACTGATAAAAGCATGATTCCTCTGTAGTTGTGGCATTGGCTGAGGTCTCCTTTCTTAGGTATTTTGACCAAGTAGCCTTCTTTCCAATCTGTTGGCCCTTCCTCTTCCTCCCATATCTTCTCGAACAGGGGGTGTAGCATCTCCACCGAGGTGTCTGCCTTCAGTGCCTCGGCAGGGATGTTGTCTGGTCCTGCTGCCTTACTATTCTTTAGTTGTGCAATGGCCTGTTGGATTTCCTGCTTGCTGGGCTTTTCCACAGTTGATGACTGTCAGTCTCCGCAGGTTGAATGTCCGGGGGGTTATGTGGTGTCGGTCTATTCAGGAGTTCTTCAAAATACTCTGCCCATCCCTCTTGCTGTTGGTCCAGTCTTGTGATGGTCTTTCCTTCCTTGTTTTTGATTGGTCGTTCTGGTCTGCTGAACTTTCCGGACAGTTTCTTGGTGGTGTCATACAGTTCCTTCATGTTTCCTTTTGCTGCTGCCTCTTCTGCTTCTTTAGCCAGGTTGTCGATGTAGTTTCGCTTGTCCTTCTTGGCATTTCTTTTGACCTTTCTGTTTGCCTCAGTGTACTCACTTTGGGCTTTTATCTTGGTTGCCCTTGTTCGGCTGTTGTTAACTTTTTTTTGTGTAGGAAAACCACTGTTTTTTTTTTCTCCATTAACACACAACAAATAGGTAGAAACACTGAGATGCACTTCTCTACAGAAACAGTCTTTATTGTGTCACAGGTGAACACCATTCAGGGAGATGCCCTGCTGCCTTCCTGAGGTAAAAACATAAACCAATATAGCACATACAATCATCATATGGTTATAATGTTAATGTTTTTAGATTTCTATCTGCAATGCAGAGACATGTACGATAATAATAACAACAATAATAACAACATGAACAATCATTCCGTTACTGCCATCATCAGTTATATAACAGCCACTTGACATCAGCAATATCCTCCTCCTAAGTGAGGAATGCATGTGATGAAACAAAAAGTGTTGATCTCATGGAACATCATTAGTTCTATCCATAATGTGTCCGTGGTTTTGTTAGTCAGTCTAGTGTCCTATAGAGACCCGTCATTAGAGTTTGTTTTACAGAGCTTGTTCATTCATGACTTGGCCTGATGTCTCTTGTTTCAGTTTCGTACATTTACACCAATATGGCAAAACATAGAACACACTAGTCTCTACCTTCTTGTTGAGTTTATATGACCCAGATGCTCCAGATCCTGTGGTCTGCACCAGTGTCTCTTTCCTCACAAGACCTTTCACTGTCAAATTGACACGTTTGTTATTCTTGGTGACATCGTAGCCACCAGCGGCCAGGGCACGCTTGAGCTCCACCATGGAGATGCCACCTCGGTGCTTGCACTGTGAGACCATTTGAAGAATGAGGATTCTTCCAGAAGGCTTTGCATCATTGGTCTTTGGTGCAGACGCGGCATCCGCCTGGGTCTGGTACTTGAACAGGCGGACTGGTGTCTCTGGATGCAAGATAAAGAGATAGAGGTATTTTTAAAAATTATTATTATATATTTTTTTATATAAAAAAGATCTTCATTTAATAACAAAAATACAATTAAAAAAGAAACATATTCCACACTAAATGTATGTTTCTTGTAAGCCAGCAAGCAAACAGCATCTATGCAGAGCATATTGGAGCATTCCACAGCCTGGGAGCAGCCGAGCAGAAGGCCCGATCTCCCATCGTGCGGAGCTTGGTCCTGGGGGTCTTGAGGAGGTTGGTGGCAGTAGAACGGAGGGTGCGTGAGGAGGTCTGAGGGGTATGGAGGAGTTCCTTGAGGTAGGGGGGGGGGCAGTTCCATGGATGCACTGGTGGGTGAGGAGGGAGACCTTGAATTCAATTCTGAGTGAGACGGGGAGCCAGTGAAGTGATTTGAGGATGGGGGTGATGTGATCATATTTGCGCACCCTCATCAGGATCCTAGCAGCGCTGTTCTGGATGTATTGAAGTTTCTGGAGGCAGCTGCTAGGAATCCCGATGATGAGTGCGTTGCAGTAGTCCAGTCTGGAGGAGACGAAGGCGTGGACGAGCTTCTCTGCATCTGCCAGAGTGAGTGCAGGACGGAGTTTGGCAATGTTCCTTAAGTGAAAAAAGCTGTTTTGGATATATGTTTGATGTGGGTCTCGTAGGTGAGGTGAGGGTCCATTTTGACACCCAGGTTGGTAACAGATGAGGAGAGGGGAATGTTCTGGCCAGAGAAGGTGATGCTGGTGATGGTGGATGACCGGACCTGGTGTGGTGTGCCGACTAGGATGGCTTCAGTCTTGGAGCTGTTGAGTTGTAGGAAGTTGAGCTTCATCCACGCCTCTATCTCCTCCAGGCAGGTGGTTAGTGTGGATAGTGGCAGGGGTGCAGAGGAGGTGGGGTTGACTCTGAGGTAGAGCTGTGTGTCATCCGCATAGCAATGAAATGACATTCCATGCCTGCGGATGACACAGCCAAGGGGGAGCATGTATAGTGTGAACAGGGTGGGGCCCAGCACCGAGCCTTGGGGGACACCGCAGGTGACGTTGTGGGTGTGGGATTTCGCCTTTCCCAGGGTGACGTGCTCAGTTCTGCCAGTGAGGTATGAGGTGAACCAGTTGTGGACAGTGTCAGAGAGGCCAATGGTGGAGTGCAGACGGTGAAGGAGGATGTTGTGGTCCACGGTGTCGAAAGCTGCTGTTAAATCCAGGAGAATGAGGAGGGATGGGGAGCCAGTATCTGCTGTCATCAGGAGGTCGTTGGTGACCCTGACCAGAGCCGTTTCCGTGCTGTGGCCAGGGCGGAAGCCGGACTGAAAGAACTCAAGGAGGTGGTTTTGATTGAGGTGATCCTTAAGTTGAGCAGCAACTACTCTCTCTAGTACCTTGGATAAAAAAGGAAGGTTGGAGATGGGCCTGTGGTTGGCGAGGACTTCTGGGTCTAAGGTGGGTTTCTTGAGAAGTGGTCTGATGACAGCAGTTTTCAGCGCAGATGGGACATGGCCGGTCTGGAGGGAGTGGTTGATGATCTTGGTGATGAGAGGACTTATTGCGGAGAGATTGGACTTCACCAGGGCTGTGGGGAAGGGGTCCAGGGCGCAGGTGGAAGGCTTCATCGTCCTAATGATGTCCTCAACCTCTTGCTGTGTGATGGCCGAAAAACAGGAGAGAGGTTGGGCAATCCCAGGCTGTGGGTCGGCAGTCGGGACATTTAGGACGACAGAGCTGGAGAGGAGAGAGCGGATGTTGTCAACTTTTGTTCTGAAAAAAGTGATGAAGTTGTTGCACCTCTCCTCTGTGGCTTCTGAGTGTGAGAGAGTTTGTGACTTGAGAAGGTGATTTATGGTGGTGAAGAGTTGCTTAGAGTTGCCAGGGCTATTGTTGATGATGTTAGAGTAGAACTGTGAGCGAGCATCTCTGAGGGATTTAGCGTAGGCCTTTTGATGTTCTCTGTAGGCCTGTTTATGAACAGTCAGTCCCGAGGCCTTGAGACGCCGCTCGAGGACACGCCCAGCCGTCTTCATCTTCCGCAGTTCGCAGGTGTACCAGGGGGCTGAGTGCGAGAAGGACACTGTTCGGGATTTAAGAGGGGCGTGGCCATCACTGCCCATAACAACAGATAACAGACCGCATGTTTACTGATCATCACTGCCCATAACAGATAATAGACAGCATGTTGTTTACTGATAATCACAGTCAATATAAGAGCAGATTATAGACAGCAGGGGTTGTCAGAAGAGTAATGTTGTACTTACTTCACACTCAATGTGATTTCTGACACTCCTTCTGCCGCACAAGTGATTTGAAGTCGGGCTCTGCGCTGGAAACGGCGATCCGAAGGGCCTCTGTTGTGTGCTGCAGACTCAATCTGTTTCGGTTGCGACATTTTATTTTTGAGAGCGCAGAGAATGCTGCTTCACACCGGTATGTGGACGGAAACATTGAGATGATGCGTCTTGCCAGTCTGGAGATATTTGGTAGATGCCCCACCAGTTTCCAAAAGTCCACGACATCTGTAATCTGAAACTGACGCTGAAGTTCATCTGAGCTCTTTAACTCCACGAACTCCATTTGAAGCTGCTCAAGTCCGAGCTGGTCGCTTATTTGCTTCATTTCATTGACCTCAATCAGGAATGGGTTTTTCACAAGTAGAAAAATATTGCTATGATCCTTGAAGTCGTGGAATCTTGGTGTGTAGTTTTGCTTGAGCTCAGTTAGCACGTCACAGAATTGTGATTGACAGGACGGGAGAGCATCTGCATGCGTCGCCATCACTTTCTGCACGGTGGGGAAGAAACGGTAATCAGAACCACGGACACTTTGTTCGAGTACATCCAGTTTGTCAGAAAATACTCTGACAGCCGTGTGGAGCTCATACACGGTCTTGTTTCTTCCCTGCATCTTGAGAATAAGTTCGTTCAAGTGCTGCGTAATGTCACACAGGAACGCAACAGACAGCCCCCACTCTTTATCATCCAAAAAGGAAAATCGGGAAGTCTCCCCTTGGCCGACAATGAAGGATTTCAGGGGTTCAAGCAGGTCCATGAAATGTGCAAGCATACGTCCTTTAGACAGCCATCTGATCTCGGTGTGTAACACCAAATCTCCATAGTGAGTGTCAAACTCCTCACACAGCAGTTTAAAATGTAAGTGGTTTCTTGCACGGGCCCTGATATAATTAACCACTTCGATTACATTTGCCATCACTTCATTCAGACATTTGAACTTAGCAAACAAGGCTTGTTGATGCACAATACAATGGTATGAGAAAATACCCTCAGCAGCAACTAGGGTTGCCACCCGTCCCTTAAAATACGGAATCGTCTCGTATCTGACAGTTAAAAGATGCGTCCCGTTTTGAACCAATACGGAACGCTGTTTGTTCCGTATTTTCAATCCACCCGAATTGCGTGATTCCTCCAATATATCATACAGAGCTGCCAAGTCTTTTATTTTAGAAATTCCTTTAAATAAAGCTACCGGACACGAGTTTCGTGGCATCTTTCAGCACGCGCGTTAACTTGAGTCTGCAATCGAAGCGGGAGGCGCGCGCTGCTGGAAGAACCTGTGTTCACTCGAGCTGCACGTAAGTCAGAACGTAGCAAGCAGGGTTGCCAGATTGGACTACTTATGGTCACACTGGACGGGTGGATTCGGCAGCTTTTAGACTGGTTGGGCTGGAAATGGTCAATTCCGTCTGGCAACCCTGGTTGCAAAATATGTGCATGTACGTATCTGGTAGCCTGGTACTTTCAAATCGCAAGTTGTTTCATCCTCTGTTCTCTTTTTCGGGGTGATGGAGGAGAGATTGGCAGTGAAATATCCATGATGGGACTTTGCTCATCATCCTCCGTCCTCACACTCATGTTTTCCCTGCTCCATTAATCTTCTGTTATTCAACACGAGTGTGAAAACGGATTGTATCCTTTATCTCAAAGACACTATGGCATACCGTTTCTAAAATTCACTTAATATTCACTTAATTTGGGTGAGATGATAGGCCTACGTTGCAACTTTACGGTTTTGGTAACTGTTTTTTGTTTCTCTACTGTAACATAATATAACATTGTTATTAGTATTATTATTGAATACAATGTACAATACAAATACAACAATTGGGGGTCCCTAAAAAAAAATGCTGACCAAGGGGCCCTGTTGATGGGGCCCAATTTTCTTTTAGACTCTGTAGGCTACTGTATTTGTTTATTAAGACTTACATAAATATGATGTATTGTCTGAATTTGTCTTGTTTTATCAAATAATACAATTATTTTTATTTCTTGTGCTGGTTTATTATGAACAACATGTAAAATTGCAGGAAACTAGCACAAATAATTGTGTGGGAGAGAGGGGGACAGTTTTTGGGTTTTGAGGGGCACAGAGGGGCACACGTGCACAGTTTTGGGTCGCTCCACGGCCAAAAAATCTCACTCCAAACTTTTGGTGAAACTTGGCAGCCCTTAAGGCTTTATTGAAACGATGTTTAACTTATGATTTACTAGCACTGGCGCCCCCACCCCGACCTTGGGCCCGTGGTGGTCGTGGTCCCGAGGAGCGGGGCCCCTACTGCGAGGGGTGTCCCTTATTTCTTTGACTGAAAGGTGGCAACCCTAGCAGCAACCCCGCCGTTTTTCAGCGTTTCTTTCAGCAAAGCCACGGCTCCGTTCCTCTTACCTAGCATCGCCGGTGCACCATCTGTTGTGAATGCTGCAATTTTTTCTGGTCCAATGTTAAACTTTTCTAATGTTTCCAGCACTGCGTTTTTTATTTCAATGCCCGTTGTTCCATTTTCCAGTGAAACCATGTCAAGCAGTTCTTCTAATGTCAAACCTACTGTTGATCGCTCGGATAAAGATGAGTAATTGTGGCGTGTCATTGATATCCAAGCATTCGTCCATTGCAAGGCTGACAAACTCAGCGGATGACAGTTTGTCCTTAAGAGTATGTGCAATGTTCTCTGAAATGTCTGATGCCCTCCTAGCTACAGTAGAATCCGACAGTTGAATTTTTTTGGCCTCTCGTTCCAGGTCTTTTTTCTCAGGATACAACGTTGAAAAAGCCAGCAGTATGCAATCCTTCACCATTTCTCCGTCAGTATATGGCTTCATCTTTTTCATCAGTTCATGTGTGATTTTGTAGGATGTCTCTGTCGCTCTTTCACTCGTATTAGTGTGGAATACGATTTTTTGAGTAGTTCGGTTCTGTTTGAGTCTCGCCAGCTTTTCCGCCCTCAGCTCTCCGCCTTTCGGAAAGTCGGTACTGAACTTCTGGTGTTTTGTGTCGTGATGGCGCTGCAAATTGGACCTTTTAAATTGTGAAATGACGTTGTCACAAAGCAGGCAGATGCATTTTCCCGAACCGGTGGAGACGAAGAAAAACTCGAGTTCCCAGTCCTCTTTAAATGTTTGATATTCCTCTTCATATTTTCGTTTCCTATATTCCTTCGCCATTGTTGCATAGTGCTGTAAGCTCTTCCCAGTGTGACGGAGCAATTATCTCGCGCACCTGCAATCAGAGCGCGAAACCAGAAATAATGTGTGGTTGGTTGTTCAGAGGGATGGGGGGCGCGGCAGTGTACCCTTTTAACCGTGGCAATCTTTAAAACAAGAACACCAAGAGATGCATAAATATTCAGGTTAACTTTTGATGCAAGGTTGTTTCTCTAAGCACAACCTATGACTCACCTCACAGACACCACAGCGTTGTCGTTTGATCGCACCACCCTGTTTATTAAGCTGATCAATCTCATCAGAGAAGAAGGTGTCAAAGATTGTGTAGACCAGCTTGGTAGTGGTGGCTTTAGTGAGGTGCTTCTCAATCTTAGTGGGGTGGCGAATGGCCTGTCTTCTGGCAGCTCTCCTGTTGAGGGTAAAAAACAGTGTTTGGTTGAGTTTATACAACACCAGAATAAACATGGAGTGTAATGGTAAGCTCTTATCAGGCTCGACAGCCACAGCAGCAGTGTAGATGGAGCCATGCAGTTTAAATTAGAGGAATGACAAGCAAACGCAAACACAAACATATTGATAAGGATTAATCCTGTAATGCTGTCATCAGGAGGTCGTTGGTGACCTTGACCAGAGCCGTTTCCGTGCTGTGGCCAGGGCGGAAGCCGGACTGAAAAAAACTCAAGGAGGTGGTTTTCATTTAGGTGATCCTTAAGTTTAGCAGCAACTACTCTCTCTAGTACCTTGGATAAAAAAGGAAGGTTGGAGATGGGCCTGTGGTTGGCGAGGACTTCTGGGTCTAAGGTGGGTTTCTTGAGAAGTGGTCTGATGACAGCAGTTTTCAGCGCAGATGGGACATGGCCGGTCTGGAGGGAGTGGTTGATGATCTTGGTGATGAGAGGACTTATTGCGGAGAGACTTCACCAGGGCTGTGGGGAAGGGGTCCAGGGCGCAGGTGGAAGGCTTCATCGTCCTAATGATGTCCTCAACCTCTCGCTGTGTGATGGCCGAAAAACAGGACACAAGTCGTTTCTGTGTTCTTCAGATAATGTAGGAAGATGTATCCCATCTAAAAACGTTTTTCTTAGCATTGAAGTATTTTGACATTCAGATGAGTATAGTCCTTGATAGAAGTCCTTCATTATTTTACTAATAATTTTGGTTTCAAACTGTTGTATGCCCATGCTATCTCTGAGAGATGGTATTGCATGAGGCCCTGTCCGGCCTTTGGCCAGTCGAGCAAGGAGCCTGCCGGGTTTGTTACCAGATTCAAATAATCTATGCCTGGCGAAAAACATTGCCGATTCTGCTTTTTGAGTTAGCAATTGGTCTAGGGCGGATCGAGCCGCCTCTAGCTTTTTTAACACAGCTGTGGAGGAGGAGGTTTTAAACTCTATCCAGGGTTTTAATCTGTTGCTCAAGCTCCAGTTGACTTGCCATTGATGCTTTTTTTTAATGCTGCTGTATAGGATATTATGGCCCCCCTCAAGAATGCCTTACCCGTTTCCCATAGTGTAGAAGCAGAAATATCAGGTGTGTCATTCGTGGAAATAAAGAGTTCCCACTGTGTTTCTAAGTATGTAAAAAATGTGGGATTGCTAAGAAGGGACGGGTTCAAACGCCAGTGTCTAGATAGGGGGTCATAGTAGGGTGGTAGGAATTCAATAGTAACTGAGGAATGGTCTGAAATAGCGCATGTGTTGATAGAACAGGCCTTGGTTCTGTCTAAAATTAATCGTGATACAAAAATATAATCAATTCTCGAGAAAGAATGATGAGGGTGAGAGAAAAATGTAAAGTCCTTCTCTTGGGGATTCACGATTCTCCATACATCCAGTAGGCCAAGGTCTGAGCATAACTCGTTTGTAATTTGAGCCGTTTTGGAAGGAGGTAGGGTTTTAGGCGGGCTATGATCCGTTTCTGGAGCCAGACCACAATTAAAATCTCCTCCAAGTATTACATAAGGTGGGCTAATGGAAGAAATATCAGACAGTAATTTAGAGTAAAATGAGCTATCAAATGTATTTGGGGCATAAACACTACCTATAAGGACATGTTCCCCATATAGAAACCCAGTGATAACAACAAACCTTCCCTCTGTATCTTGGATAACTTTATCAAGTGTAAACGTAAGGTGTTTGTGGATAAGTATTGCTGATAGAGAACGAGCACAGTCATGTATAGTCAGCATTGAGACCTTTAAGTCTTATGTGGAAATGCTCTCTCAAGGAAAAAATAAAATAAACGCACCCAATCTCCAGTAGGCTACATTATAGCAGTGGACATCTAATTAACTGGCTCAACGATGCGGTGAGTTGTTATCATCATGCACCACATATAGTGACAGATTGCCGTAAAAAAACATAACAGTAATTGGTCATTGGCCAAAGATTGGACTAGTTAGCCACATTTAGCCAAATCCACAGAAACTTTAGCACCAATTTTTGGTTGAAACATTGTTTTAAATGCTGCAGTTCTGTACAAACCAATCTGTTGTACACAATAGCTTTACCAAAAAGCCAAGTTGAGAAAGTTTACAATTATTTAAGCCCTTAGGGTTTCATATCAGCCAGAAACTAGTTAGCATTAATACTTCTACCTTTTGTTTACAAACAATATACCGTATTTTCCGGACTATAAGTCGCACCCGAGTATAAGTCGCAGCAGGCCAAAAATGGGTCATGAAGCGGAAAAAAACACATATAAGTCGCACTGGACTATAAGTCGCATGGTTCAAGGGAACGGCCTTGGCGGAATCAGCGGGGAAAGAAGACCCTGTTGAGCTTGACTCTAGTCTGGCACTGTGAAGAGACATGAGAGGATTTGTAAGCCCAGGAAGGACATAATTCACGTTAAAACTTCTTCTGAAAGGTTAGAAATACTTAAATTATCGAGTGTAAAGTCAGGGCTAGCTAGCGCGTTGCTAACGAAGGTTAGCAAAATGGCGTCGCGGGAGCAAGCAAACAGGATGGAACAGCCTCTGAAAGGTAATAAATGACTTTAATATCGTGTATAACGTTCATAATAGCGTGTATAACGTTCATAATATAGTGCTTAATGTCCACATTGTCGAGTGTAACGACTATTTATCGTGTATAAGGCCATGACAAAGATAGCTTGGTGAAAAACGGAAGTAGTTAGGATGAAGGGCGGCCTACAAACAATGCAACATTGAACAGCCTCTGAAAGGTAATAAATGACTTTAATATCGTGTATAACGTTCATAATATCGTGTATAAGGTCCATAATATCATGTTTAATGTCCACATTGTCGTGTGTAATGTCCACATTGTCGAGTATAATGGCTATTCTATCGCGTATGTGGCGCTAGCGGAAGTAGCAAAATAGCCTCGCGGGGGTAACTTAGCAACATAGAACAGTCTCTGGAAGGAATAAATGACTTTAATATCGTTTATAACGTCCATAACATTGTGTATAAGGTCCATAACATCATGTTTAATGTCCACATTGTCGTGTTTAATGTCCACATTGTCAAGTATAATGGCTATTCTATCGTGTATGAGGCGCTAGCGGAAGTTACTCCTTGGTTCATGTCAGTCAGAGATTACCGTATGTCAGTTCATGTCAGTCAGAGATTATGAATTATTGATATATAAGTCGCACCTGACTATAAGTCGCAGGACCAGCCAAAGTATGAAAAAAACCGCGACTTATAGTCCGGAAAATACGGTACTATCTATGTCGTAAGTATAAAGGGAGGGAAAGTTTGAAAAATGGTTCCCCACCCCTGAAGTAGGCTATCTTGGTCCGTTGTGTCCACTCATTCAAATGTACATTTGTTACCTTGTTGTCACAGCTCAGTCAATGCAGGCTATCAGAGCTCAACCAAGACCCTCCTCGTTCGGGTACCTCTGGTTGAAGTCAGTTTGAGCGCTCAAAGTATTTTCTCCCAGTATCATAGTCAACTCGGAGGCGGGCTGGGTACAGAAGGGAGAACTTGATTCTTTTTTCAAAGAGGGTCTGTTTAATGTCCTTGAATTCATCTCGCTTCTCCTTGCCTGCTTTTGTCAGATCAGGGAAGAAATAGATATTCCGCTCCTGGTATTTTATATCCTGGCGCAGGAACTTCTTCTTCCGCAGCAGCTCCCCGTGCTGCCGTAGTGGTAGATGCCCCGCGGCCAGTCATGGGTCAGGAACACGTCCATGGGCATCTGGACCTGGGAGGGACGGCAGAGGATCATCATAATAATAATAATAATAATAACAGGGTTCCCACACCTTCTGAAACATCACATTCAAGCACCTTTCAAGGACTTTCAAGACTCAATTCCCTCAAATTCAAGGACCCAACACGGCATAGTTTGAGACAGACCTAGATGAGAATTTATATAATAGGAACTATCCGCTCACAGACAACAATTAAAAAGAGAGGCTTGAATGTGTGAACACTAGGGATGCACCGAACATTCGGCCACCGAATGTATTCGGCCGAATATCGCAAAATAAAGCACATTCGGTATTTTTTTACTGGAAAGAAGGGGGAAAAATAAGTAATAACGTAGAGATGTTTATTGTTTTCTAATTTTCAGCCATTGTCTCCTCCAGGTCATAAACTGCTACATGTTGGTGGAGCGCAGTAAAGAGCGAAAATGAAGTGAGAATGAAGAATGAAGCGAATGAGGATCCGCTGTCCTTCGTATTCCAGGTTAGGCTTCGTCCTCAGTGCTGCCATTATCCTCGGCTTGTCTCTTGAGTTGTGGAGTTTGATGATCACCGGGCGAGGTTGTGTGCCCCGCGGTCCCAAGCTGCGGTGGGCTCGGTCGATTTTATTACGGCTTTTAGTGCCAGGGCTCGTTCCTATTCCAAGCACAGTGGGCAGCCAGGATTCAAAGAATTGTATAGGAAGTTTTCCCTCCGAGCCCTCTTTCAGATTGAGGACACGAATATTGTCGCGTCTGCTCCGGTTCTCCATATCATCCATGCCATCTGTCATCACCTTAATTTTCTTTTCTGCTTCGGCGAGTCTTGCTTGTAAACCGCTCACTGTGTCTTCCACGTCCGACACTCGTTGTTCTGCCTCGGTAATGCGTGTGGACTGAGCTTCTATGGTTGTGGAAATTCTGTCCAGAACTCCCGAGATCTTAGATAGCTTTTCTTCCACAATGTCACTGAAGTTTTGAGTTAGCTCGCGAATCAATGCTTTGGTGTCTGTAGCTAGCGGAGGTTCGTAGTTTTTCAACGGAGAGTTAATGTCTGCTGTTTGGCTAGCAACCTGGGTATGGCTAGCTGCCTGCGCACATTTCTTTGGCTGAATTTCCGTTTGTTTCGACATAGTTTGTCAGAGATGGACACTTCTTTCTTGTCGACAGTTAACACAACACTGTATTAGTAAAAAATAAGTTGAGATACGTGCATAAAATTGCTAATAATGTAAGTATAAATGCGTGAGAGCGGGAGCTCGGCGAAAACACGTCTTTCAGTCAGCCATCGTCACGTGACCCCCTATGAGGTAGTTTTTGTTGTTATTAATATTACATATTATTTTTGTGCAGGAGATCTTAACTTCTGAAGTGGCCACAGGGGACCACACGAGCCTACCCCAGACGTCAACACCAAAACGTGTGTCTCCTAAAAAGATCATGAAGATAATTAGCCCAGACTATGTTATTTACACAGATTCAGAGCTGAACCAAGTCCGCAAGTACCATTCTGAGCTGGAGTGTTGCGGCAGAGCACACGAGTGCACCATGTCCAAAGATCTCAGGTGCCGCTTGGTCAGAAACACCATGACAAGCATGATTTCGATCCTGAGGGCTAATGAAATGCAGGACAGGGGAGACATGAAGTATCCCTCTCGTGATGAGGTGTCTGCCATGGCCCAAAGGTTGATTGAGTACTATCCAATGCTGCAAGATAATGAATGAATGAATGAATGAATGAATGAATGGTCTTTATTGTCATTGATATAGTACAGGTACCAAACAACGAAATTTGGGAGGGGGCCTCCCCTGGTGCTAGGAAAAAAAAACTAAAAAACAAGAAGGGAAAGGAGCTGGTTTACATAAATAAAGGCTATGTACACTATCCACTATACTATACTATACAAATAAAACACTGTGCTGTACTCTATGCTATGCTATACCTATTCTAACATTTCCTATTCTCTGAACCTTATGTACCCTAGGGTTGTCATATTGCACATAGTGTTATTGCACATTCATTTAAAGTGTCGCAGTTTGCAGGCTTGAAATGTACACATTTGTGCCTCAGCACTACACCTGATTTCAATCCAGCAGCTACCATCAATCCGTCCAGACTGTCCAGGGCCCAGAACCTAGGTCTTTGCTGTGTTCAGGGCCTGAATGGCCCTGGGTAGAAGGATAGCACTAGACAACCATGGGTAGGTAGAAGTTATTGTCATCTCTTGATGAGGGGGAGGAGGAGGAGGAGGAGGAGGAGGAGGAGGAGGAGGAGGAGGAGGGGGAGGGGGCCGGGGGCCGCGGCGTGAGCTTGATGATGGGGGAGTGGTTGCTGTGGGAGGACTTGGTGAGGGTGGCCTGCATGGGGGTGATGAAGTTGGACTGGTGGTGGTGGTGGGGGGGGGTGGGGGTGGGGCTTGGCCTGGGGGTAGGGGGAGGGGGAGGAGGCGGCCGGGGAGGGGCTGTAGGAGTTGTTGCCCCGGGGCTGGGGGGGCATGGAGGAGGAGCAGGAGGAGGAGGTGGGGGTCAGGGTCATCGCTCCTCCGTTGCTGGCTTTGGCCCCGCCCCTCCCGTGTCCGGACGCCATCGTCCCCCCCGCCCCCGGCAAAACACGTCTTTCAGTCAGCCATCGTCACGTGACCCCCGTCTTTTCCTTTTTGTTGATCCAGGATGCTCTGCAGTCTGTTGTAGAAATCATCCTTTTTTCCATCGTCGCTGTCATTGGTTGGTGCATAGCATTGTATCACGTTCAACTTGATTTCCCTTTTCTTGGTTCTGAAGGTGGCTGTTATAATTCTTGATCCAAGTGCCTCCCATTTAATCAGTGCTTTCTTTGCTGTTGTTGTTGGGCTTTGTCTTCTTCGTGCCCAGAGTAGAGTAGCAGCTCTCCTGTCTGCAGTCTTTGTTGTCCAGATTGTGTCCATCGTGACTCACTAATTCCTAAAAGATCTAGTTTGTACCTCTTCATTTCTGCTGCTACTTGTATGGTTTTTCCGGTCTCATACAAGGTCCTGACGTTCCATGTTCCAATTCGTATGTCTCTGGTTGACAGAAGGGGTTTCGGCTCTGTGACTTCTGTGACTTGACAGCTTTCATCACACAGCGTCATGTTTCCTCTCATTGAGGATCCTTCTTCTTCCAGGGCTGAGGTCTGTTCTGTCATCAACGTTTTTGTAACGGATTGTTTTCTACGGGATGGGGTTGTTGGCCCCACGCCCAACCCCCAACCTGGAGGACCAGGTGCTGCTTTTCGTCTGGCCCCTCCTCTGAAACCTGCCCGGCTTGGTTGAACCAGTGTACACCAGGGTGTAAACCCCGGCCGGTATAGCTCTCAGAGTTATCAATTATCAATCAATTATGAAAATCAAGAATCAATTATGATTAGGGAGAGGGTTAGGGTTAGGGTTAGGGGTTAGGGTTAAAGGGACGTGAGTTAGATAGGGAAACCATTGGAAGGATGGTGACCCTGGTCTGGGGAAAATCTGTAGCCACCCTTGTATGGGAAGGCTGTTTAATTATGGTTAGGGTTAACATTAGGGCCAAGGTTAGGAGGGTTAGGGCCAGGGTTAAGTCTAAGGTAGGGCTAAGGTTAGGGCCAAGGTCAGGCCCAGGGTTAGGGTCGGAGTAAAGGTCAAGCCATTAAGGTATTGAGTAAGTAAGTTGTGGTTAGGATTAGCATCAGGATCAGTTAAGGTTAAGTCATTAAGGTATTAGTTTAAGGTGAAAAACTGAAGGGTTATTTTTAGAAAGTAAATTTGGGATCACATCATCAGTAGTAACCAAAGGATCATCGGGTGTTTCGGCCATGAAACTAGACACCCTCACCTAAGGCTGGCCCACCGGGGGAGATCAGCCCCCCAGTGTGTGTCCCTCAGGTCAATTGGTTTGGAGAACATTTTTTAGAGAAGGGTGAGGAAACTAGTTTGGAATCTCTTCTAGTTTCTAATAGATTCTAGGAGAGAGACTAGTTTGTGAGAGCCGAGTGGGAGGGGGGTGGTAGGGTGGGTTTAAGGGTAAAAGTGTTGGAGAAGGCCAGAGTGAGGATTTAGGGTAAGAGTCAAGATTTTACGTTTAGGGTTAAGGTGGGTTTAGGGTTATGGTTATGGTTAAAGATGTATTCCTGATTTGGGTAGATTCTAGGAGAGAAGTTGTGAGAGTGGAGGTGGGTAGTGGATGGGTGGGTAAAGGTGTGGGCAGAAATCAGGGTTCAAGGTTTTTAGGGTAAGTGCCAAGGTTTAAAGTTAAGGTAGGCTAAAGGTTAGGGTCAAGGTGGTATAGGAATGTTTTGTAGGTAATAGACTAAAATAAGGTAAAGGTAAATTGTAGGGTTAAGGTTTGAAATTATATTGGGAAGTAAGTTAAGGTTGAATTTGTATAAGTTAGAAATGTTTAGGGAACGAGGGGGGAGGTCTAAGACTGGCGATTTTTGGTCCAAGGAGGCCCAGTACTTACCACCCCCAAGTAGGGGGGTTCCAACGTCGTGTGGTGTGGTATGGTGTTGTATGGTTGGAGATAAGCTCCATAGAAGATTTGGCCACGATTAAGGTACCAAGCCATGTACCACCACACTCTGCGTGCTGTCCCAAGTGGGACCCAGATAGGTGTCTCCCTCTGGGGTATGGGAACAGCATAGGTTAGGTGTCTCCCTTTGGGGTATGGGAACAGCATAGGTTAGGTGACTCCCTTTGGGGTATGGGAACAGCATAGGTTAGGTGTCTCCCTCTGGGGTATGGGAACAGCATAGGTTAGGTGTCTCCCTCTGGGGTATGGGAACAGCATAGGTTAGGTGTATCCCTCTGGGGTATGGGAACAGCATAGGTTAGGTGTCTCCCTCTGGGGTATGGGAACAGCATAGGTTAGGTGTCTCCCTCTGGGGTATGGGAACAGCATAGGTTAGGTGCATCCCTCTGGGGTATGGGAACAGCATAGGTTAGGTGTATCCCTCTGGGAGGCCTCCTCCCGGGGCCACTGGGTCGGCCTCTCCCGGGGGGTTGGTGGAACAGCATATGGTTACGTTTCCCACTCCAGGAGCGCAAACTTGTCACCCTTCTGCTAAATTAGCCGTTTTTACCTCAAAATAGTTCATCCGTGTGAATCGTGTCGATCTTAAAAAATAATATTTTGGGTGGGAAAGGGGGGGAGGGTGTCTAAGTCTCATCCAAGTCACATGATGCGTGAGCTAACTAATCTGCTAAATTCTTCTGCTGTTGAAATAACTTTTAGCTTCAGGCAGCTAGGTACAATTCCAGACAGCGTGGAGAACAATAATTCTGCAGGTGTTAAGGTCAGGGCTGCCGCTACTTACACATGCATCATTGTTAGACCACCGTTAGTGCTAGCGATATCCATTTAGCACCATTAGTACTAGTGCTATCCCCCCCCCTGCAAGGTTAGCCGCGCATTGATAATTTTCTTTGTTTTCAGGCAAAAAAAAAATTTCACCTTTTTGGGCCATCACCAGTTTGCACCCCTGGTTTAAGTAAAAGATGGACATCCTGAGTTTCAGCCCTGGCTAAAAGCTGTAGGTGTACTATGGACAAATTCTTTCTTTTTCTTTTTTTGTGTCTGTCCATAAAACCAAAATTGTTATTTTATTTACTTTTAAATTGGTCGGTGCGATTTGTATAGGCCTATAGGTCAAATGTTATGTTTGAATTGTTTGTTCTTAAATAAAAAATGTAAGAACATATTTTAATGTTTTAAACATTTTTCTTGAATGTATTGTGAATTCCAAGTGCTTTGATTTCCATTTACAAGGGAGATAGTAATTACATTGTAATTTACAACACTGGACAGAGTTAAAACTAGTGTTGTTCCGATACCGATACTAGTATCGGCATGGCCACCGATACGCACAAAAATGCTGGTATCGGTATCGGCGAGTACTAACAAATAATAACACCCGATACCAGACTCTTGTTCAAACGCAGCACGTTGCGTTTTTCCTCAGCTTGTCTGCTATAGTAGCCTGACACAGCCTTCCTAACACAGACATGCCCAGGCATGCTCCTCTGCTGGAACGCTATTGGCCCAGAGCAGCTGCTCTCAACCAATGGCGTGGCAGCTTTTCACTATCGCGGAAAAACAAACACGCATGCTGTTTACATTTGTGATAACATTTCCTAACATTTAAAATATCCTTTTATTTATTTTACCAAATTCAGGCTGCACTTCTAAAATATTATTATTCCCTCAGGTAGGCCTACATCTTATGTTAGTCTCAAATGGGCCTTATTTTGTTTGTAAATGTTTACTTGCTGTTGCACTACTTGTACGGTTTTATATCTTAAAGTTATTTTGTTTGTAAATGTTTACTTGCTGTTGCACTACTACTACGACTGTTTTATATCTTAAAGTTATTTTGTTTGTAAATGTTCACTTGCTGTTGCACTACTACTACGACTGTTTTATATCTTAAAGTTATTTTGTTTGTAATTGTTTACTTGCTGTTGCACTACTACTACGACTGTTTTATATCAAAGTTATTTTGTTTGTAAATGTTCACTTGCTGTTGCACTACTACTACGACTGTTTTATATCTTAAATGGATATTGCACTGATTGGCATCTGTGAGAGCCACATTTCAGGTTTTATAAGGGGTTGATTTTCTTGTCACCATACCAGGTAGACAATAAAAAAAAGTTCTCTAGCATTCACTCTCTGTTGGTATTTTTTCCTGTTTTACAAAGGTTTTGAGCAGTGCCAGACTAAGTGTTAGCAATAATTTTACATCGAGGTGAGTATGCGGCTCAAAAAACATGTTTTTTTGTTTTGTTTTTTCAAACGCCGTGGTATCGGATCGGTACTCGGTATCGGCAAGTACTGCACGGTCAGGTATCGGTATCGGTATCAAAAAATGGTATCGGAACAACACTAGTGAGTAATTACATTAACACTGGACAGAGTTCAAACCCATTTTTACACTAGTAAGTCACCTCAGATCAGCACTAGTGAGTGTCAATATAACACTCTAAAGTGTTGATTACCTCTTAGTGTTAAATGTGATCAACACCGGACAGTGTAGTGCAGTGTTAATTTTTAGCACTATTTGGTGTTAAATCAACACTAGAAATGTAACACTTTGATCAGTGTACTTTTTACATTGTGTAGTGTGGGACCATATGTGACAACTGCCAATGACAAGGGCTACCTGTAGGCGAAATCATTTTTCTGTTTTTTACATGTGCTTAAACTACAGATTGTAAGCTTTCAAATGATGCATCATACATTGAAATTGGAAACAAATTGAAGACGACATGAGTATTTGAAAGTTGCTACACCTGAAATCACTAAGCAGAGAAAATGTCCTTTAAAGATTGTGTTCTTTCTCACACCTTCACACAGCCAGGTAATGGGCGGTAACAATGTCTGGTTAACCCCACCCCCAACCACTCCCCCTCTAGCTGTCAGCTGACACTATCTGTCAGTGGTAAGTCACTGGGTCAGATAGCTAACATTATTACCTAGCAAGGTATTACCTAAGCTAATTAGCCAGCTTATCATTATGGAGGCTTTATGGTTGTAACTATTATTCTTTTAATGAAACAAAAAAGTCTTGAATCAGAATCAGAATTTATTTTACAGTACACAATAATACAAATATTTGGCTGTGGTTCTTCAACATTAGCTTTGCAGCAAGGTACATAATCACAACAATACCATCACAATAATCACAAGTAAATAAGTAAAGTAAGTAATAAAGTGTAACATAAAGTGTCACATGTAAGTAATAAAGTGTAAACAGTAACATGCTGTGCAAAGTTCAACAAGATGAAAATGAAAGTGTTCAGGTATTTTTAAATTTATTTTTTAACCTTTATTTATACAGGTAAGAAACACATTGAGCCCCAAGGGCTCATTTTCAAGTGTGACCTGTTCAAGCATACAACATCCACCACAAACAAATACAATACAAAAACCTGGCCTACATAGTCTAAAAACTAAACTAAAAACGACATTGTCTAAAACTAAAACTAGTCTAAAATAGTCTAAGATAAACTAAACTTTCCGTCAGTATAGACTAAAACTAAACTAAAACTACACAGTCTAAAACAAAAACTAGTCTAAAACAGTCTAAGATAATCTAAAACTAAGCTAAAACTACAAAAACCTAAAACTAGACAGTTAAAGATCTAGGGACAGGGAGGGGTCAGTAATGGGCAAAAGGGAGGGTCAACTTAATAGCAAGAACAGATCATGGACTCGCACTGTATGCCTCTCAGCAAGAGCTTGAAACTGGAGAGAGGGATCAGCTGAGACAGTTTCAGACTCTGCTGTAATGAATTCCAAGAGGAAGGGGCTGCAAATGAGAACGCCCTTTTGCCTTTCATGGTCCGGACCAAGGGGATGGAGTATGTGATGATGTCCTGTGTGCGAAGGCCGTAGACAGATTGCTTGCGTCACGTGACAAGTGGTTAGAAAGGTAGGAGGGGAGCAGACCAAGGATGGATTTGTAAATGAAAGTATACCAGTGAAGGGTTCGGATAGAGAGAGATGACCAGTTAACCAGGGAGTATAGCACACAGTGATGTATAAGGGGTTTACAGCCTGTAATGAATCTTAATTTCTCAAGTAGTCAGGTAGTGTGCAATTCCTGCATTCCTCCAGCGTGTTTCTCCTGCCGCTACAAACGGACAGTCTTGTTCCGAGGTGCCTTTTTCTGAGGTGCCTTGTTCTGAGGCGCTGTGGAGTCTGGTGGGCAGGGGCATGTGGTGTCTTTTGCCTCATCATAACAGAATTCTCTGATCTTGTCAAAGAGATACTTCTGTCTGTCCACGTCAAGTCCGGGTGGGGCTTGCACAGGAAGATCACCTCTGGGGGGCTTGACATCAATGTGTTTCAGTAGCTGAAACTCGACTGGTTGTGCGTCGTTGTATTCCCTGGCCATAACCACGCCAGGTCTCTGAGCATCAAAGCTGCAACAGACAGAAGACAATACATTAAATTAAATATAATATAAATTAAATATAATATAATAATAAATGAAATAATATTACCGCCATACCATGTTCATAAAATGAAATAGGTAATACATGACAATGAATTACCTGAAGTGTTGGTAACTCTTAATGTGTGGGAGCTTTCGGAAGTAGCCACCAAGATGCTTTTGCCAGTCGTAGCATTGAACAAGCACGGTGCCATTCTCCAGGCCTACAAGCTGGGGGATGTTGACGTGTTTCACCGGAGAGCTGTCCGTCACGACTTTAGCAATGTCATCCAAAGTGTCCACTCTGGTCTTCCTGAAGCACTGCTTGACAAGACCAAAGCACCAGTCGGGGCCAAACTTGGTGTGGCCTGCAATCAGGAAGTGGAGGGCCAGTGTCTTGTGAAGGCCATACATGGTCCGCCACGCACAGTACCACAGCATGAAGTTGTTCTTGTTTTGGCCACTGCAGTTGTCACAGTTCAGGTCCACGTATCTTTCTCCAACTCCATAGTTCTCGAAGAAATGATGCAGGTAATTGATGACTGCGTTGCTGCCCTTACTCGATGCCATCCCTTCATCGATGAGGTAGTTCACCTGCTTAGGCATCCCTTCGCAGGAGACACCAAAGATGCCGCACTTGCGTGGAGTCAGAAAGTACATGGGCCCTGGTTGATGAGGGTCAGAGGGGTAGTGGACCTAAGAAAGAGAGACAAAAGAGGAAGAGAAGAAAAAGATTAGATGCAGTGAAAACCAACATCACAGAGAATTGTGTTTGTGTAAACCAAATACAATCAACAGTCATAGGATGAACTAATTCTCACCTGTTGTGCAAAGTCAAAACTGTAGTGCATCGTGATTTCTCGGCTTGCTGGTGTGGAGGGGCCAAGAGAGAGCTGCCAGTCCTTGCAGACCTCCGCACAGGCAGCATTCATGCGCTGGTACAGAGAACGCTCCTTTGCAACACAGTCTAGGTGCTGCTCCTGCTTCTTCAGCTTGGCTGATTTCACCACATCCGGCAGATTGGCACTTCGGAACACTTGGTAGTTGTTCCGCTAGCACTCCCAGCACAGATCTGTCCGGGGTTTCGTGCTTGTTATGTGAGGGACCAAGGTCTTCCACAGCTTTCGGAAGCTGTCCACACTAACAACACGTTGCTCTGCAAAGAAAGAAATTATGTTATGAGTATGACAGCTGTACATATTTACCCACACAACATACAGTAGTAGCCTTACACACACTAAACATGACCTCTAGTGGCCTTACACACACTAAACATGACTTCTAGTGGCCTTACACACACTAAACATGACTTCTAGTGGCCTTACACACACTAGACATGACTTCTAGCAGCCTTACACACACTAAACATGACTTCTAGTGGCCTTACACACACTAAACATGACTTCTAGTGGCCTTACACACACTAAACATGACTTCTAGTGGCCTTACACACACTAAACATGACTTCTAGCAGCCTTACACACACTAAACATGACTTCTAGCAGCCTTACACACACTAAACATGACTTCTAGCAGCCTTACACACACTAAACATGACTTCTAGCAGCCTTACACACACTAAACATGACTTCTAGCAGCCTTACACACACTAAACATGACTTCTAGCAGCCTTACACACACTAAACATGACTTCTAGTAGCCTTACACACACTAAACATGACTTCTAGTAGTGTGTAAGGCTACACAAGGCCTTACCTTGGTGGTAAGGTATTACAGTATTACAGCTACAGTCTGGTAAGCAAGACTTCCCTGATCTCCTCTTTTAGAGCTGAAAGGTTCTTTAAAGAAAGATAATAGATCACATTACAATTCTACTGAACACGAGTTTAACACAATGTTTACATACCACGTTTTTGCAGAGCATCACTGTAGAGACGGTAGACTGTGGCTTTGCAGACATTAGATGGGAGTAGCTTTGCACTGTAGTTTCTGTGCCCAGGATGACGGCCCGGTAGAACAATGGCGTGATCTTCGGCGTAGTTTCGGATGAACTTTACGACTCTATTGCAGTCCTTTTTCTGGAGAAAGTTTTATAGTTTGTTCGTGGACACTTCTTCCTCACGCGTGGTAGTAGCCCATTTTCCTTGTAGGATTGGGAAATGGAATTGAGGAGCGTGTTGCTGATCCTAACCAGAAAAAAATCAAACAGTTAGTTAGCTAGATGTATCAATACAGCAGAAGAACAGCATACGTACAGAAAATGCTAGCTAGCTAATGCGGCTAGCCCAACCCAACCGGGAACAATAGAAACTCACTGTACACATTATCGACGATGCTAGCTAACGGAATGCTAGCTAGCGAATGCTAACACGACTAACCCAATACAAACAAACAGTTTTAAAGCACAAACTCACCCGAGTACAAAGCGGAATGTGTTGCGGCATACGGTGATCCCTTGAAAGCCGTATGTGGTCCTAGTACATTTCCTTTTCCTAGGGACCTGCTTTAAACCTTCTGTCATTCCAGAACGATTCATGTGTTCAACAGCGTTCCAATTACAAGCATGTCTCGGTTTTCTTTTGATAACGACAAAAAATCTAACTGAGTATCACGAATGAATTCTGGAGACAATCTTGTACTGCAAGATATTTTGGGTTGAGATGTATCTTTCCGTCTCCGCTGGCAATTGCAATCAAATCGTCTTATGAAGTCCAATTCTGTCTCTAGCTGATTATTCTCAACGTCGTCAGACCATTCGTTGTTGGGGTCATCAGTGTCTGGATCAGTGTCCTCGTTTTCGCTGTCTTCCGACTCTGAAGCTGAGCTATGTCCATGCATGAAATCATCGATGTACGAAGTCATAAATTCTCCATTGTCGATCTTCAAACCAGCAGCAGAAATTCTGTTGATCGCGTCAGCAAGCGTTTGTGAGTCCATCTTAGAAAACGTTTAAACAAAACGAATGAAAACACTATTTTTATCCCACCCCCTCGCTCAGCTATTGGCTACCTCAGTCGAGCTCAACAGCCAATCATACCAAAATGGAAGTGAAATGGGATTTTAGCCCGCCCCCGCCCCTGTTCGCAAAAAACAACAAGAAACGAAGTCATTGTGTTATAGATTACACTTATTTAATGAACGTAAAACTGTTCGGAAAAATAACGAGTGGGTACTTCACATCTTCGAGTTGAATGTTAGCTAAAAAAACGAAAATCTGAGTTTTATGTCAGAAATACTTTGAAGACGAATTTGACGTCTTTCTCATTTCCGAGAGGTGTCTGTTTACATCAAATTGTGACACATATGTACTCGCTGTCAGTGTTAAATGTAACACTTAAAGTGTTGATTTAACACTTTCAAATTTACTGTGTATGTTTGTCATTACCTATCAACTTAAACATACCAAGTACACAACGTGTTGTGAGGGTCATAAATGACAATACTATAGTTTTTGATGACGGAAGAGTTCCAATGTTCTTTTTTGTGAGTAAAAATGTGTGTAAAATGTGTTTTGTACCATGGTTTTCCTTTCAGAGTCACATATGAGGGTGATGCAACTCAATTCCCTCAAAGAGCCTGATAGCGAATACATTGCCCAGTGCTATGCTGAAATACTGGGAAAGAAGTATTTGTATGCCCCAGCCAGGGTTTCCGTTAACCGGTAATTACCGGTCTTTGTCCGGTAAAATTTGTTGAAGTCCGACAAATTGAAAACTCGTCGGACATAATGTCCGGTGAAAATAATTCCCTCTAAGCACAATTTGAATACAATTCGTAGCGAATTGTATTCAAATTGGCTTCGGGCCACCATTTTCAGCTGAGCACCAAACACACACACACTCATACACACACAACACCGCCCGAGTGTTGTGTGTGTATGAGTGTGTGTGTTTGGTGCTCAGCTGAAAATGGTGGCCCGAAGCGGAGCGCCTTAACTTTATCGCACAATAACAAGGATAACAAACGAAACGGACAACATTTACACTAAGATGGAGACAAACTTCAGCGATATGATCTAACAGCCGGTCTTCAGGACGACATACAGACCCGTATGAGCTTACAGGGCTATCCCCTATCTATCTGAGAAAAGGCATAGGCCGGCTGTAACATCGAACGGAAATTAGCCTATACGCATTGCAAGTTAATTTAAAGCCTATTTATTTTCAAAGAGTTTTATTCTATTTTATTTTATCTGATAAAAGGCATATGAACAGAAATTAGGCTAGCCGTGTCACGCCAGAAGCCTACATGCTTGCACTGTTCAATAAAATGTTATACATCTAGACATTGTGGTATTTCTTTATATACGTATCCCAGCCTGCCTATCAATTGTTTCTCAATAAACAGTTATGTTCTCCTCATTGTCATACTCCCGAGTCCGATTAAGTATGATTTGACAGGCAGCTAAACGAAATGCCTTCCCAACCAGCGAGACCTGGGGGGTATTCCATCAACGTCGCTAAAGGAAAATCTAGGCTTATTTTGACAAGTCTCGCGAGATCTATCAAGATATGCCTGGATCTTTTTAAGAGTCTCGCGAGACTTAACGAAATAAGCCTAGATTTTCCTTTAGCGACGTTGATGGAACACCCCCCTGGTTATAGAAATGACGTTGTTTTATTGATTAAAAAAGGGTAAAACTGGAAAGAGAAAATAGAAAACTCACATTAATCCCAAACAATTTAACAAACTTCAGTTAACGTAATGTGGAGTCCGTTCATTGATCGATGCTGTCTGTTCAGTTCCCAGTGAGGCGCCCGTTCAGCGCTGGACATAATGGCATAGCGCGCATGCGAATCATGTTATATTATTATATATTATATAGCTCGCATCTAATCGTATCGGATGAGAAATAGACATTAAATGGCATATATAGGCCGCTACACAACAGTAATCACCGCGACAAACAGCTATATTAGATTTGAAAAAAAATAATATGATTTAGATTTTTTTTTTTTTTATTATATTTTAATATGATGACCGGAATATATCACGTTTGTCCGGTAAATCGAAATCTTCCCGGACACAATGTCCGGCGGCAATTTTTTCTAACGGAAACCCTGGCCCCAGCAGTCTGTGAGGACCTCCTCTGGGTGGATGACTGTTCCCCAGCGTCACCCCCCACTCTGGATGACTGTTCCCCAGCGTCACCCCCCACTCTGGATGACTGTTCCCCAGCGTCACCCCCCACTCTGGATGACTGTTCCCCAGCGTCACCCCCCACTCTGGATGACTGTTCCCCAGCGTCACCCCCCACTCTGGATGACTGTTCCCCAGCGTCACCCCCCACTCTGGATGACTTCCCCAGCGTCACCCCCCACTCTGGATGACTGTTCCCCAGCGTCACCCCCCACTCTGGATGACTGTTACCCAGCGTCACCCCCCACTCTGGATGACTGTTCCCCAGCGTCACCCCCCACTCTGGATGACTGTTCCCCAGCGTCACCCCCCACTCTGGATGACTGTTCCCCAGCGTCACCCCCCACTCTGGATGACTGTTCCCCAGCGTCACCCCCCACTCTGGATGACTGTTCCCCAGCGTCACCCCCCACTCTGGATGACTGTTCCCCAGCGTCACCCCCCACTCTGGATGACTGTTCCACAGCGTCACCCCCCACTCTGGATGACTGTTCCCCAGCGTCACCCCCCACTCTGGATGACTGTTCCCCAGCGTCACCCCCCACTCTGGATGACTGTTCCCCAGCGTCACCCCCCACTCTGGATGACTGTTCCCCAGCGTCACCCCCCACTCTGGATGACTGTTCCCCAGCGTCATCCCCCACTCTGGATGACTGTTCCACAGCGTCACCCCCCACTCTGGATGACTGTTCCCCAGCGTCACCCCCCACTCTGGATGACTGTTCCCCAGCGTCACCCCCCACTCTGGATGACTGTTCCCCAGCGTCACCCCCCACTCTGGATGACTGTTCCCCAGCGTCACCCCCCACTCTGGATGACTGTTCCCCAGCGTCACCCCCCACTCTGGATGACTGTTCCCCAGCGTCATCCCCCACTCTGGATGACTGTTCCCCAGCGTCACCCCCCACTCTGGATGACTGTTCCCCAGCGTCACCCCCCACTCTGGATGACTGTTCCCCAGCGTCACCCCCCACTCTGGATGACTGTTCCCCAGCAACACCCCCCACTCTGGATGACTGTTCCCCAGCGTCACCCCCCACTCTGGATGACTGTTCCCCAGCGTCACCCCCCACTATGGATGACTGTTCCCCAGCGTCACCCCCCACTCTGGATGACTGTTCCCCAGCGTCACCCCCCACTCTGGATGACTGTTCCCCAGCGTCACCCCCCACTCTGGATGACTGTTCCCCAGCGTCACCCCCCACTCTGGATGACTGTTCCCCAGCGTCACCCCCCACTATGGATGACTGTTCCCCAGCGTCACCCCCCACTCTGGATGACTGTTCCCCAGCGTCACCCCCCACTCTGGATGACTGTTCCCCAGCGTCACCCCCCACTCTGGATGACTGTTCCCCAGCGTCACCCCCCACTCTGGATGACTGTTCCCCAGCGTCATCCCCCACTCTGGATGACTGTTCCCCAGCGTCACCCCCCACTCTGGATGACTGTTCCCCAGCGTCACCCCCCACTCTGGATGACTGTTCCCCAGCGTCACCCCCCACTCTGGATGACTGTTCCCCAGCGTCACCCCCCACTCTGGATGACTGTTCCCCAGCGTCACCCCCCACTCTGGATGACTGTTCCCCAGCGTCACCCCCCACTCTGGATGACTGTTCCCCAGCGTCACCCCCCACTCTGGATGACTGTTCCCCAGCGTCACCCCCCACTCTGGATGACTGTTCCCCAGCGTCACCCCCCACTCTGGATGACTGTTCCCCAGCGTCATCCCCCACTCTGGATGACTGTTCCACAGCGTCACCCCCCACTCTGGATGACTGTTCCCCAGCGTCACCCCCCACTCTGGATGACTGTTCCCCAGCGTCACCCCCCACTCTGGATGACTGTTCCCCAGCGTCACCCCCCACTCTGGATGACTGTTCCCCAGCGTCACCCCCCACTCTAGAGGCCAACCTGCACGCTGCTGGCCAGGCAGCCCTTGACAGCATGGAGTGTGAGACGAAGATGACCTCCTGAGACATCTTCTGACCCTCACCACTACGTCTCCTAAAGACACCCGCTTTCCCCTCTACTGTGTCCCTAAGAACTTCTATTGCCACCCTTGTACTGTTTCTCTGTTTCTCCAGTAAAAAAAAAGGAAAAAAAAGGTTTTAGTAGAAGGCGATAGGGAGAAGGTTTTTCCTTCTATCAGTGGCCCCGGGCCCGAGCTAGATTACTCTTCCTGCAACGAATGGTGGATTGCTGATTCACATGCTTAGTATTCAAATGTATTGATTGTAAGTCGCTTTGGAATAATGCGTCTGCTAAATGCCAAAAATGTAAATGTAAATGGATTCTGCTGAGTTTCAACTCCTCTTAGCGATGGGAGAGGAGTATGAACAGTTCTGTTCTGGTACCAGCCTGCTGCCTTCTGGTAAGCACCTCAAGCCAGCGTCAGTGGCTCAGGTGACCACCTCAATCCAGCCCGGAGCCTCAGGTGTGGCAGGCCTTGACAGCATGGTGTGGGAGCCCATGGTGAAAATGGACTCTGCTACTATTCAACTCCTGCTGGAGTTGGAAGAGGAACATAAGAAGAGCGGTTCTGTTACCAGCCTGGTCCACCCTGGTGAGGACCTCAAGCCTGCTGCAGTGATTGACACCAGCCTGCTTCAGGCAAGTGAGGACCTCAAGTCCAGTGCAGCCAGCCTGCTTCAACCTAACCAGGACCTCAAGTCTGCTGCAGTGATTGACACAATCCTGGTCAAGCCTACTAAGGTGAAAGGGAGAAAGAGAGGAGGTGGATGCTTCTCTGGCCTTTGGAGAGCTATTAGAAGAGGTCGAGGAAAAGACAAATCTGTAAGCAGTACTCCTACTGTCCTCTGTTACACTTTTGTACTGTTTATTGTCATTATAGATCTTTATTAAGTTTATTAAAACATTATTCATCGTGATTTGTCAAGTATGGATCAATAGTTAGTTTCATGGTTTTTTTGTTCATTGAAATGTCATGAAAAATGTTCAAAGGTTATGCAACTTTTTAGGCTGGTCCAACACAGAAATTAAAGTCATCGAGTCATTTAGCAAATTCACCATCACATTTCACTTGTTGCACGCGCACGCGCACGCACACGCACACACACACACACACACACACACACACGCACGCACACACACACACACACACACACACAGTCACACAGTCACAGTCACACACACAGTCACACAGTTCTTGACAATCAAATGTTGTCTTGCGCATGGCCCCTAGATGGTGTAAGAAGCTTAGCTATGAAGGATTCCCTTCACTGCTGCGTCGCAATGCTTTTATCAGCTTTTAGATTTGTGAATACACCCATAAACAACCCCCATGGGAATATCTATTTCACGAAGACAGTTTGGATTATTTTGAACTGCGCACAGTTATCTGTGATTAAGTATTTCCATCATGTCAGCTATAAAGTGCTCAGAGTGTTACTGCATTGTATTTCTTTGTGTAGGCCTATATCCTTTTCCCCGTGTTACACAATATTGAAGTTCTGTCAATTCCCACTCATGCTTGGAAAATGTCTGCCTCCGCCTCTGTCATGTTGATCATATATCACAGTCTGGGACTGAATTCCAAGCACATGTAGACAGCATGTTAACATATTAAACATGTGCAATAACACTATGTGCAATATGACAACCCTAGGGTACATAAGGTTGCAGAGAATAGGAAATGTTAGAATAGGTATAGCATAGCATAGAGTACAGCATAGTGTTTTATTTGTACAGTATAGTATAGTGGATAGTGTACATAGCCTTTATTTATGTAAACCAGCTCCTTTCCCTTCTTGTTTTTTTTTGTTTTTTTTCTTTCCTAGCACCAGGGGATTCTCCCCTCCCAAATGTCGTTGTTTGGTACCTGTACTATATCAATGACAATAAAGACCATTCATTCATAAAGCACTTTGAGCTGCTACGTTTGCAGGAAAAGTGTTATACAAATAAAAGTTATTATTATTATTATTATTATTATCACCGATGTTAGCTCTACCCCAGACTTATAAAGACTGCAATACGTAATAGAAGGCCTATATGTCAGGCTCTGGCTATAATGTATGCATTCTCTTGTGTCCTATGACGTATATGGTCCGTTATGCAAGATGAATACAATTCAATGTAACATGAGCAGAACATGGTTTTCTTCCAATCTGTGAAACTGCAACGTGTTACCTTTGTGATATAAGAATGATTGTTCAATTTTCTGTTCAGACGTCTGTTTATTTCTGTGATGTTTATGTTATGGGACTTGGAGGGTAAATTTCCAAACAATAGTTAAGAAAGAACTAGGACACCAATCTCAGTTTTCATCATATAGGTTTCAACCAGTTGCTAAAAATAGCCCTGCAGCATATGGATGTCCCGTGGCATTGTAGTAGGTTACAGCTTGTTTTTGTCAGCTCGGACTGCTAGTCACGACCTAAATGATGACAAAATTCTGCACCACGGGAAGTTGACGTCAATACAATACAGTCACCTACTTGGTGACGTCATTGAACGGACTTGGTAGTATTGCCATCTGCTGGATGTAGTCAGCCACGTAACATTACGTCATCGGGAAATAAACTAGTGCCAGTGCTAGATCGGTAAAGCCTGGGAGTCTGGGCTTTAAAAGTCTCCCGTGGCCACAGCCTTTTTACACCTACATCCAGTGTTATGTTATATAAAATTCATGGGTGCTATAGAAGATTCAGCGGATGGAGAAGAGACTAGCTCTTGATAAAAAAAAGAATAATTGGATAGCCTACAATGAATACTTGTCAGTAGCAATTTGGGCTGATATAAATAGGCTACACACTCACAGTTAGTAAAGTCAGCAAACTAAAATAATTTATGCTTAGCGCGAGTTCCAGGAGATCTAGTGATTAAGAATATTTTAATACAGTGAGTACTCCATTTAATTAATAATGATACAGTAGTCATAGTGTCAGCAAAATAGCACAAACGAGGTCTGACGTAAACTTGACGTTTAATTAAGAATATTCTTCTGATCTATCATGTTCATAAAAGCTATTAGCTATTTGTTTTGCTATTTGTTGTTTCAAAATCACCTAAAGGCTTACAGGGCTCGGATATTAAATGAAAAGATAGCTGAAATGTCACAAATATATATATATGATTTGTTTGCAAAAGCCCATTGCCCCAAACGGCGTTACTGTTCAGAAAAACTCGAATGCCGCTGTCCGTGGTGCTGAATTCACTATCCTCTTCCTAGCATTTGAGCGAGCCCTTTATAAAAGACCAGTCCAGTGTTTAATAATAATAATAATAATTCATTACATTTATATAGCGCTTTTCCGAGGCTCAAAGACGCTGACAATACAGGAGATACGGAAAACACAAAAACAGCAAGCAACATGGACACATGGAACACAGAATCAGCGAACGGGGAGGGGGGGGGGGTGGTAGGGGGGGGGGGAGGTGGTTAGGGGTAGGGGAGGTTGTATGCGTGTCCAGGGGGGGGTGGCCGGGATGGGGGAGATGGCTAGGGGTAGGGGAGGCTGTAGGCATGGGAGAACAGGTAGGTTTTGAGGTGGGATTTAAAAGTGAGGAGTGAGGGTGAGTCTCTGAGTGGTTGAGGGAGAGAGTTCCAGAGGCGGGGTGCAGCTCGTGAAAAGGCACGGTGACCGAAGCCTTTGAGTTTTGAGGGTGGGACAGTGAGGGGAACAATGGATGAGGATCGGAGGGTACGGGTAGGGCGGTGGGGGAGAAGGAGGTCAGTCAGGTAAGGGGGGGCCAGGCTATGGAGGGCTTTGTATGTGAGGATGAGGACTTTGAATTGTATACATTCTTTGATGGGGAGCCAGTGGAGAGAGTGGAGGACAGGAGTGATGTGGTCACGGGAGCGGGTGTTTGAGAGGAGGCGTGCAGCAGAGTTTTGGACCATCTGGAGTCTATGGAGGGAGCGGGAGGTGATGCCGGTGAGTAGGGAGTTGCAGTAGTCAAGGCGGGAGGAGATGAAGGCGTGGATGAGGGATTCAGCAGCGGGGGGGGAGAGGCAGTGTCTGATTTTTGCAATGTTTCGGAGGTGGAAGTAGGATGTCTTGACAATAGAACTGACGTGGGGATCGAATGAGAGGGTGGGGACCAGAATGAAGCCGAGGTTGCGAGCCAGGGGGGAGGGGGTGATGGTAGTGTCGTCAATGGTGAGTGTGATGGGTCCGGTTTTATTGAGGATGGATTTGGTGCCGATGAGGATGACTTCGGTCTTTTCACTGTTCAGTTTGAGGAAGTTGTGTGTGAGCCAGGTTTTTATTGCAGAGATGCAGTTTTCGATGTGAGTGAGGGGTGGGTTCTGGGTGGAGTTTGTGGTGATGTAAATCTGGGTGTCATCGGCGTAGCAGTGGAAGTCCAGGTTGAATTGGCGGATGATGTGACCGAGGGGGAGTGTGTAGCAGAGGAAGAGCAGGGGGCCGAGGACTGAGCCTTGTGGGACCCCCTGTGTGACAGAGGAGGAGGAGGAGGTGTGACCGGAGAGGGAGATGAACTGGTGTCTGTTGGTGAGGTAGGAGGTGAGCCAGTCCAGGGCGGTGCCCTCAACACCCAGTTGGCGCAGCCTTTGAAGGAGGATGGAGTGGGACACTGTGTCGAAGGCTGCGCTCAGGTCTAGTAGAACTAGGATGTTGAGGGCACCTGAGTCTGCAGAGGTGAGGAGATCGTTGATTACTTTGACCAGGGCTGTTTCAGTGCTGTGATGTGGGCGGAAGCCAGATTGAAGGGGTTCATACAGTTTGTTGGATTGGAGGTGGGAGTGAAGTTGGGCAGCGACGACGCGCTCTAGGGTTTTGGAAAGGAATGGTAGGTTGGAGATGGGGCGGTAGTTGGAGAGATTGGCTGGGTCAAGAGTGGGCTTTTTGAGAATGGGGGTGACAGCGGCAAGTTTGTAGCTTGAGGGAACGTGGCCTTGGGATAGTGACTGATTGAAGAGGGCAGTGAGGTGGGGGATGAGGGCAGGGAGGCAGCCCTTGGTCAGGGTGGTAGGGAGGGGGTCGAGGGAGCAGGTGGTTGTTTTGGAGGCGGTGATGATAGTAGTGATGAGGGAGGAGTCAACAGGGGAGAAAGTAGTGAGAGGAGTAGGGGGAGGGTAGTCAGGAGGGGGGAAGATGACAGCAGGGGGGGCGGGGTGGTGGAGTTGGAGATGGAGGCAGTCAGTGAGCTATTGATGTTTAATTGACAGTATACTCATGCATTCTACCAACAAACACTATGCATTATTTATGTAATGTGTGTGTATTTGATCAATGTAATGTTGTTTGTTTGAATATCGTTGAAGATATATGAATCATAGATCAAAGTGAAGGTTTTAAGTTGAGTGCATTCAGCTCGTGTAACACAATTACACAACATAGTTTAGGTTTACTTGTTGATCTGTTGATATGTTGAAGTGTATAGAATGGCCAATGACTCGAAGCCGCACTACAATTATATTCAGCTTCGTGTCTTCAAGTCCGGTGTGTGAGTGTGTGTGTGTGTGTGTGTGTGTGTGTGTGTGTGTGTGCGTGTGTGTGCGTGTGTGTGTATGTGTGTGTGTGTGTGTGTGTGTGTGTGTGTCCTGAAACATGGGAGGGTAAAAAAAAAGGTCTGCGCTCATGTGGTGTTGAGAGAGAGAGAGCCCCATTCTCATTGATTGATTGATTGATTGATTGAAAACTTTATTAGAAGATTTGCAGAAGTAGGTACATGAAAGTACAAATGAGTAAGCGCGTCTCCGCGAGGAAGATACGTGCGCGCGGGGATGCATTCCCATTGACTGTTCTCGCTCCCTGTCAGTGGCAGCAACATTAGCACTGCCGAAGCGGTGAGATAGAGAGAGAGAGAGTGAGAGAGAGAGAGAGAGAGAGAGTGAGAGAGAGAGGGTGTGTGTGAGAGAGAGAGAGTAGCGCAACACAGCGCAACACACTCCGCCTTTACTGCCGTCCATCACAAGCCCGGAGTCCGGTGGCGGGGGGGCATCACAGATCAGCCAAGTGATTCAAGGGGTCTCTCTGATTGTGTCATCTCTTGGCGTGGAGAGATGGGCTCCCCGTAAACCGGTGGTGGAGGGAGGGGAGAGGCGGGCAGGCGGGGGGAGCGAGAGAGAGAGAGAGAGAGAGAGAGAGAGAGAGAGAGAGAGTAGGAAGACAAAAATAGGAGAAACAAAAAGCACAACCGTGGGTGCCTGAAACCATGAGCGGCGGCGGCGGCTTGCGCTATTCACGAGAGCTGCCGCTCCTCCACCCGTAGGACTATGTCGTGAGGTGTGGCTCGCAACGCTCGGGGGGATTCTGTCAGTAGAAACGACACACGCCAAGGAAGGGGGGTGGTGGAAAAAGATGTCCGCCTCAGTGGGGTCCCAGGGCGGCCCTCGCCCACCCACCGCGGCGCCGACCATGCCCGATCTGCCGGACCTCAGTCACCTCACCGAGGAGGAGAGGAAAATAATCATGGCAGTGATGGATCGACAGAAGGAGGAAGAGGAGAAAGAAGAGGCCATGTTAAAGTAAGGACACATTTGCTTTCCGTGTGGTTGGAAACCCCAAAACGCTCGTTCGAACACCCCCATTCAGGAGAGAGCTGAACTTTCTGGTGTTGTCCAGAAGGCAGAGGCACAGGCGGCCATCCGCGACCGCCACACCATATATACATCCAACATGCTACCAATATGCCTGTCGTGTGCCATCGTAGTCACATCATCACACCCACACAGCACGACCCGTTGCATCGCCTATTGTTCCGTTCCCGTTCCCATCATTTCCGTAGAGATCTAACAGCTGTTAACGCCAGCGGCGTGCATCATGCCCTTTGCTCGCCGGCGTCATTGTTCGGAATAATTCACACCGAGGGGGCTAGTAACTGTTCGCCGTGATGTTTGATCATTGAATCCAACATCAACCCATACAGTAGTAGCCTATGCCGAGGCTATCAACGGTGAGCTAATAGGCTTACGACTATGCGTTGTATAGCCTTTACGCTCCTCCATCCACTTCCCTTACCAGGCAGGGATGACAGGTGTGCACGCTTGAAATGTAGCCCCGGATATGTAAAAAAGCGAGGACTTGGTTATAGCCTTATAGCCTCGTCGTGACAGGTCGGGTGGGCTTGTATACGGGAAACAGCCTGGTCAAACGAGTCACAGGTGTAGCGCGGGGCGCGGGTGGCCGGGTAGACGGGGTGTGACAGTGGAGGGGGTGGAGGGACACGGGATGAATCATAGTGCCCCCCCACCTCTCTCCCTCTGCCCTCACAAGCTACCTTGTTCTCTCCCACATCATTTGATACTCAAACTTTGACAGTTAAAAGTAATTGAAGACAAGTAGCCGTTACACCGTTGTCACCGTTCGCATTGATGCCACATTTTCAGGCATATCACCCAGTGGAATGGAATGTACAGTACAGCCAAGGGAGACCTGCCAGACAGTTGAAATCCCATTGACATCATCATACAGGCACACAGACGCTTAGATAGTTGAATCTTCCATTCATTTCCCTCTCCCTCTCACACAGGTCCACGGTGGGCATCCTGGAACTTGGGAGTGTTCATCTGTATCCGGTGTGCTGGAATCCACAGGAATCTAGGGGTGCACATATCACGGGTCAAATCAGTCAACCTGGACCAATGGACCGCAGAACAAATGCAGGTAATCTATCCTCCATGAAGGTAGAAGATGGGATGCCAGCCATTTTTGGAATAGAGGGGACACGCATGTTTTTAGGGCATTTCTGCTTTATTGGGATGGAGACAATGACAGGAAGGATGGGTGAGGGAGATGTGGGATGACATGCAGGATAGATCGATGGCCGGAATCGAACCAGGGACCCTGTCATCACATGGCACACGCTTTAGTGAGCTACTACCAGGTGCCCCAAGGAGTGACACATGTCTCATTCTTCTGTTAGCATTTTTGACCTGATATGTACTCATAATGCATTTCATAATGATGTCCTTGTAAAATACAAAGTTGCTTAAACAAACTTTCTTCCCTCTCTCTTCACTGTCCATCACCCTCTCCCTTCTCTCCTCCTCTGTCTCTCTCCCTCTCTACTCCTCCCCCCCCCCCTTCTGTCTCTCTCCCTCTCTACTCCCCCCCCCCCCCCCTTCTGTCTCTCTCATGCCACTTCATGTAATCTCCATGTGTGTGGGATCTCTCCTCCCCTCTCCCTCTCTCTCTCTGGCTCTGTCACCTGTGTCATAGAGTGTACAAGACATGGGCAACACTAAGGCCAGGCAGCTCTATGAAGCTAACCTTCCAGACGGCTACAGAAGGCCCCAGACAGATCAGTATCCTTAAGTGTTCTACAGACACACACACACACACACACACACACACACACACACACACACACACAGAGACAGACCAGTGTTCTTAACACACACAAACCAGTGTCCTTAAGTGTCACATAGACCAGTATACTTAATTAGTCTCAACACACACACACACAGACCAGTATATTCAACTGTCCTTATCTGACACACTCCTGCACCCACACCACTACTATTTTTCTATCCTTCACTGTGATCCCAGAGCAGTGGAGTTCTTCATCAGGGACAAGTATGAGAAGAAGAAATACTACAGCAAGAATGTGACCAACGGAGGGAGCGTATGTAACTCGCACCATGATCGGATCAGGAACTGTATATTGTTTGTGGTGTTTTTGTCTCTTTTAATGCTTTCACTTTCACTTCCTCTATCGCTTTCCAGCCAAAGGAGAAGGAGACCAAGAAAGAGAAGGAGCCAGACAGAGGAAACAAGCTGTCGTCCTATAACAAGGTATCATTCTGTGGAAATAAGTGCTGGCCTAGTGGATAGTGAGTTGATAGTGAGTTGGACTGGTGATCAGAAGGTCATGAGTTCAAATCCCACCTGGGAACACCACCACTAGTGTGCCCTTGAGTAAGGCACTTAGCCCTAAGTGACTTCAGGTACTGTCCCTGTTATCTGTAATTGTAAGTCGCTTTGGATAAAAGCGTCTGGTAAATGTAAAATGAAAGGTCTTTGAGGTTCCTCTGCAGGTAATCCTATTGTAGATGTGGACTGCTGTGTTGATGAAGGGGTTAGGGGCACGACCATGGGTAGTGGTGGCCCAGTCAATGGTGAGTTGGATTGGTGATCAGAAGGTCAAACCTAACGCCACCACTAGTGTGTCCTTGAGTAAGGCACTTAACCAGGGAGACTCTCTCTGTAATCTCTAATTGTAAGTCGCTTTGAATAAAAGCGTCTGCTAAATGGTAAAAATGTGAATGAAGGCTTGATGCTGTAACGTGTCCACAGCGACTGCTGATACGCATTCAATTCAATTCAGAGTACTTGCCATGTTATTTACCTCTAGCCTCTATAGCTGAACGGTTTGACAGATTACCTAACAACTACCCCACTAAATACACCCCTGACTACTCATCCTGTAACAAGATATTATTTTACTAGCCTTCATGGAGTAGCACCACTGAAAAGTTTGTGTTTGAAATGTGTTTATTGGACATACATACAAAGTCTTTATGGACTGAATATGCCCTGTATGTTTTTTTAAACACATACACACCATAGACGACATGGTAAGAAAAGAATGATAAGAAAACCTGCTTTCTACCACTGAAAAGTTAGACAGATTAGCCAACTGCCCACCCGCCTGTCAACACCCCCAGGCTTGTTTGGTTTTAGCTGGTTGGGAGTAGGAGGGGCTCATACGTAA
>NC_137675.1:14689998-14777498 GCF_963989245.1 Nansenia antarctica
CACATTGCAAGCAATGGTCACCCCTCAAACATTAGCCCATTCACTCCGCTCTTTCACCTCTGCTGGCCGATGATTTTATGATTCGAATTTGTGTCTGTTTGTGTCTGTATGTCTCTGTCTGTCTGTATGCCTCTGTGTCTGTATGTGTGTGTGTGTGTCTGTGTCTCTGTATGTGTCTGTCTGTATGTCTCTATGTGTCTGTCTCTCTCTGTCTGTATGTCTCTGTGTCTCTGTATTTGTCTGTCTGTATGTCTCTGTCTGTCTATATGTCTCTGTCTCTCTGTCTGTATGTCTGTCTGTCTGCCTGCATGTGTCTGTATGTCTCTGTCTGTCTGTATGTCTCTGTCTGTCTGTATGTCTCTGTCTCTCTGTCTGTCTCTGTATGTGTGTGTGTGTGTGTCTGTCTGCCTGTCTGCCTGCCTGTCTGTGTCTGTCTGTCTGTATGTGTCTGTCTGTCTGCCTGCCTGCCTGTCTGTCTGTCTGTCTGTCTGTGTCTGTCTGTCTGTCTGTCTGTCTGTCTGTATGTGTCTGTCTGTCTGTGTGTCTCTGTGTCTCTGTATGTGTCTGTCTGTCTGTCTGTCTGTGTCTGTCTGTCTGTCTGTCTGTATGTGTCTGTCTGACTGTATGTCTCTGTGTCTCTGTATTTGTCTGTCTGTATGTCTCGGTCTGTCTGTATGTCTCTGTCTCTCTGTCTGTCTATATGTCTCTGTCTCTCTGTCTGTCTGTATGTCTGTCTGTCTGCCTGCATGTGTCTGTCTGTATGTCTCTGTCTGTCTGTATGTCTCTGTCTGTCTGTATGTCTCTGTCTCTCTGTCTGTCTCTGTCTGTATGTGTCTGTCTGTATGGCTCTGTCTGTATGTCTCTGTCTCTCTGTCTGTCTCTGTCTGTCTCTGTCTCTGTCTCTGTCTCTGTCTCTGTCTCTCTCTCTGTCTCTCTGTCTCTCTCTCTCAAATGTGTACACGCACACACACACGCCTAGAATAGATAGGATGCATTTTTACATTTCAACCATTTAGCAGACACGCACACCTGCGAAAGCAACTGTGTTTGCAACCATGTTCACACACACACACACACACACACCTACAAACACAGACATCTCTGTGATGTCTACTACTACCACCACTTCCTAGATGTCTCTACCACCACCACCTCTGTGATGTCTCTACCACCACCACCACCTCTGTGATGTCTCTACCACCACCACCTCTGTGATGTCTCTACCACCACCACCTCTGTGATGTCTCTACCACCACCACCTCTGTGATGTCTCTACCACCACCACCACCTCTGTGATGTCTCTACCACCACCACCTCTGTGATGTCTCTACCACCACCACCACCACCTCTGTGATGTCTCTACCACCACTACCTCTGTGATGTCTCTACCACCATCTCCTCCTCTGTGATGTCTCTACCACCACCTCTGTAATGTCTCTACCACCACCTCCTCTGTGATGTCTCTACCACCACCTCTGTAATGTCTCTACCACCACCACCTCCATGATGTCTCTACCACAATCTCCTCCTCTGGTAGGGCTTTCACACCAGCAGTTCCGAACGCCGGTTCGCGTTCGAGTTCGGGAACCTCCGAACGTTGCCGCTGTCTGGCGAACGAGTCCGCGTTCATACCAGTGTATCGTTCGCCAGACAGCGCCAACGTTCGGAGGTTTCCGAACGCGAACGCGAACCGGCGTTCGGAACTGCCGGTGTGTAAGCCCTATGAGATGTCTCTCTACCACCACCACCTCCGAGCGTGAGAACTGGTTGAAATGCGTGAGTCTCACGGTGATTGCGTGAGACTTGGCAGCTCTGCTGCCGTTATATTGTTGTTTATAATGCTAATTGAATCTTTAATGATAATGTATAAATGTTGTTCTTACCAATCCTCTGTATATAAATAACTTTAAACAAAATTCCCCCCAAAATCTAAAGACTCTCATTCTTGAAAAGCTGGTTTGTTGAACTCAATTGTTTCAATGTTATTGGGATATGTGAAATATACAGTACAGTACAATTAATTCTGCAGGGTTCTGAAACAGCCATGAACATTCTAATGTTCTAATGATTCTAATGTTGGATAAACTAACTTGTGTGAGGTTAGGGTTATGGTTAGTCCATGCCTAAAGAAAGAAGTAGTTGCTACACAATTAGTTAACTTTTAATTTCAACGGAGTGCATTATATCTATACATTTGAGAAGAGGACAATACAATGAATGTGAAAAAAAAGAGAGAAAAAAAAAAGAACACTCACCAGTTAACTGTTTATAGTGCACAGATCTATAATCTGTTATTTTCATCACAATGTCAGCTACAGTATATAGTCTAGTGGTAACTGCAGTAGTGTTTATATGTGCAGTGTAGAGATTGAAGACAGAGTAAGGACATTCAACATGAAAAACACGCTGACACACGGAACACAAATATTGCATTGTTCACAGAGAGAAAGTCTTGACTGTCACTATTCCTGACTACTATGTTAATATATATTTAATAAACAAATAAACAAATAAATAAATAAATATAAAAATTAATTAATAAAATAATTAATTTCCTTTCCATTTAGAACGTATTTCAGTAAGGCCCTATCGTGGTGTAGCTGGCCTATCCCTGTAGGATGTCAGAGATGCGTGCCAAGTTCCTTCTCAGGTGTTCTTTCTTCCCTTTCAGCTGGTCCTCCAAGCTCCGTACCACTATCAATATGTCCTCCAGCTCTCTGACCTGCGAAGTGTCCAACGCAGCTCTTTCACTGCAGGAAACAAACATGATATGACAAACATGACCGTATGTGACACATTCTAATGCTTTGGTCCTCGTGTCGGGATCCGATGTAATGATCAGACTTTTCCTTTCGAAAAATGTGAATACATTTTCCGCGTTGTAGAAAATCCCTGACACATCGCTAGTCAACTAACACTGCTTGTTTTGTGAGCCTGCTAACAATGTAAAGTAGTGTTATAGTTAACTAGGTAGCAGTGGGGATTACTCACCCAATCCATTGCTTCGCAGCATTTTGGCTTGACTAGCGAGTTTGTGTTGTGATTCTCAACAACGCTGAAACATAGTTTCCGTGTTTCAAAAGAAAAGTCTGAACATTTTGATTGGTTGCCGACATGCGGACCAAATTACCAGACTGTGTCACATATCATAAACATGACCGTATTGATGTAGGCCAGCCAAATAGGTAGGGTACAAGCACATGATCTGTCACAGCCTTTACTGTACCTACCTAAGGAGTTCTGAGTATTGTGAAAATATCATGTTGACCTCTTTATGTGCACCTATTGTTAGAAGACAAATTAAATAAATAGAAATGTCAATTTTGGGGAATCCACATAGCTCAGTATCAAACACACGTTTTTAAAAGCTACTGAAACAATGTTATTGTTAGATTAATGCCTACAAACAATGATGAGAGAGACAGAGAGAGAGTCATATGTACCTGCAAGTGCAGCCTCAAATACACCAACAGACTCTGAGCCTGCTGACCAACTACCAGGGTTTCTTTTCTTCTTTGGTGGAGAACCGTCACAACGGACAGCTGTTTCCTGAGTCTAGTCCATTGGAGAATAGAAAGACAGACATCTCAACAATGAAGTGTGATGAATGAACGTCAACTAATTTATGGAATAACCTCCAGGACACACTACAGATTAATGATCTCGTCTCCCTGGGAGAGTTCAAAGCTCTGATTAAGAAATAGGCTATGTAACAGAAGAGTGCAATTCCTAAACTGGATTTTGTTGGCTCTATTCTCACCAATTGTTCCTAATCTGTTTTGCTCTAAGCTCCATTTTTTCTATGTTGTAACCTTGTACTGGTGTGCTATCTTTATGCATTTATGCTCTAGACAAGGCAAGGCGACCCTGGAGCAATTAGGGGTTCAGTGCCTTGCTCAGGGACACTTCGACTTCGGGCCAGCCGGGGATTCGAACCACTGCAAGCTGCTGACTTTGCGATCATTAGACGCCGGCTCTACCGGCTGAGCCACAGCCACCATATTAAACGCCAGGGTTGATACTGAGTGATGGCAGTGCTCTCAGCAATTACCATTCTCAACATTTATTTGTGTACATATCGGTTTCACTATTTAGAAATATACCTTTGCACTCTATCAAATTTCAGGACCCTCGTTTCAAGACTTTTCCTAGATATGTGCGTTCTACCACACAGTATCCTTACAATATCACATCAGGATAAGCTAAGTATAAAGCTATTTTGCAGTTTTTCTGTGTAGGAGGCAGGCTAATTTACAAGCCGCGCCAACTAGTGGTCTTTGTGTGTAAGTAGCAGCTTTCCATTCTAAAGACTATGGTCATTTGACCCCCAGAGGCGGCGCTAAAAGTAGGTAAAATAGGCACAGCTGTTAACGACATTGGCAATATTGCTGCGACCAAAGACATGTTTAAAATGTGGGGTACACTGCACTGGGTTGATGGTCTATGGGCAAGCTATAACCTAAAATGTCGACTTTAGCTTAGACCTAAACGGTTCCAAAGTTGACTGAACCTTAACATTCTTTAAAGTTGCAATGAACTCGCCAGGTGAAGACAACACTTTACCTCCAGTACAGCCATCTCCTGCATCTCCATGTTAACCTCTAGGGTTGTGTTTGGTTTGGTAACTTTGTTGTCCATCATCATCTGGTACTTGACCTGGATTTGGTTGCTTCTGCTGCTGCCTGCAATGTTGGCCCAACAAACCCTAAAACTATTTAAATCAAAGCTAAAAAAATAATTATTCATGTTTTGCAGCAAACACAAACACTTCTATCAATGTCTTTAATCCATTAACTATTGTCTTATTGAATATTTTATGTATTTTCTTCTTATATTTGCTTTTATTCATTCTCATTTTTATTTTCTTACTATGCCCTCCTCTTGCTGTATTTTTTTAAAATAATGTATGTAAAGCACTTTGTATCTAAAGCACTGAATTGCCCCTGTTGTATGAAACTAACTAACTAGTTAGCAGCTAGCTTGGTTTATATTTGTTAGGCAAGGCAAGTGTGTTTGTATAGCACATTTCATACAACAGGGGCAATTCAGTGCTTTACATACAAAGTGCTTTACATACAAAGTGCTTTACATACATTTTTAAAAGAATACAGCAAGAGGAGAACATAGTAAGAAAATAGCTAGCTTGCTAACTAACCGTTATCTGTCGTTAGGTGAGTAGGGTTGCTACTAGCAACCATTGGTTGCCTCGGTAACGTCGGTTGTCGTAGTTAGCATTTATCACATAATATGATAATAACACATAATAACACACATATTATTCACTGTTTATCAACCAAATATATACATGGCCACTTACATAAACGAGTGTGGCCTAGCCTAGCTCCTCGTTGCTGATGTTATTTCAGAAATGCAGGTTTGTATTGGGACAGAAAAGAAAACGAACGAAAACGTTCAAAGTTCTTGTGGCTGCGTTCGTCAACTCGCTCTGAATTTTTGATCAGAACTCATGGAACGCCTCTCGTCCAATCAAATGACTTGGTTTCTTTATCACGTTGAACCCAGTGTGCGCTCCGGCACTCTCAGAGCGATTTTACGAACGCAACCTCAGTGAGTTGTTTTTTTTCTATGGTTGTTACTTGTTACCGGTTACCTGCCTAATGAGCGTATTCTTATAAAGCTACACTCTCTTGTTGTCAACAACCCTATAACAAGTTAATTACCCCAACTGTCCGTCTTCCTCCTTGTAATGGGAAGGATGATCTGGGATTCTAGTGAAGTGTTTGTTTGTGATCTTGTGATCTTGTGTATCGTAAAAACTCTATATATCAAACAAAATTATGTGAAGGAACTAGCGATGATAACAGTTGATTAAAGACAACAGTTTCTGAGCCATGAAACATGATTTAATGGGTTATTTGAATACAATCCATAGATAGCAGGGCTGGACTGGGACAAAAATTAGGCCCTGGCATTTTTGGCCCAGACAGGCCCACCCCAATCGGTCGGACCACACCCACCAACACAAAAATACTTGCCTTATATACTCGTCTTATATACTGTGCTGTACAGTCATATGACAAACTGTAGTATTCCCCCAAACCACTACAAAGACGACTACATACAGTAAGCAATGGTACCAGTGCAAGTAGACCAGTGTACTCAGTGATCAGATTCCAGAGCGAATTTCCGAACGCAGCCTTGTTGTTCTAGATTTTTTTTCTCCATTATCAACCTATCATTGCGCTTTAGAGTAAAACAAAGCACGCAACTGTCGCGTCTATCTTTTCATGGCAACTCTACATTGTGATTTACAAGGGATATTAACTAATATTAAGTAATATTATTACTTGGTTACATTTTGCAATTGATCCGCGGTACACATGCGTGCCGAACCGTGGGGGGCGATCCGTTACACCCCTACACAGCTACCTATATTTTCCTTACCGGGTCAACGGTTACAGGCTGACTCGGCCCCGCTTCTTCTGTATCCTCTCTATCCTCTGTATCTGTACCCTGCTCCCACTCCTCCCTGCCAGCCTCCTCTTCAACCTGTTGCTGTTGCTGCTGTGGTAAACTTGAGAGTGCAGCAAACATGTCCCTAATGTTTACACATTTGGCAGCATCTGCCTCGAGTTTCTTCTTGTTTTTCTCCCTAAGTTTTTCCCAGCCTCCCTTCCGTTTTAGTGTGCTTTTGCGCTCCATCTCTCTCAGTATCTATCTAGTAACTATCCAGGCTAACTAAATTTATTTTGCCGGCCGGCTCGGCCCAAAACTACCGCGAAACTGAGACGGAGGTCTGGTGCTGCGTGCGTGCGTGACCCCTGACCCCCCCCCCCCCTTCTCTCTGTTGATTGGGCCAGCCCAGTGTCTGTATAGAAAATGGACCAATGGGCCGCTGTCCCTGATGTATGGGCCGTTCAATGGTAGCTTTCGATTTATGGGCCGTTCGATGGTAGTTTTTTTTTTTTTTTTTTGCCGGTCGGCTCGGCCCAAAACTACCGCGGCCCACCGGGCAAATGCCCGGTATGCCAGATGGCCAGTCCAGCCCTGATAGATAGAATGTCAAGGCGATGGAGACGCGCGCGAGGAGACTGGGCCGGTTAAATAATCCTGGCGCTTGAGTTGTGCGCAGTCTATCTGATCCTCTCGCGCTCTCACTGTGTGTACGTGTGTGTGTGTGTGTGTGTGTGTGTGTGTGTGTGTGTGTGCGTGATGTCTCTACCACCATCTCCTCCTCTGGGATGTCTCTACCACCACCACCTCCTCTGTGATGTCTCTACCACCACCTCCTCTGTGATGTCTCTACCACCACCTCCTCTGTGATGTCTCTACCACCACCTCCTCCGCTGTGATGTCTCTGCCACCACCTCCTCTGTGATGTCTTTACCACCTCCACCTCCTCCAAGATGTCTCTACCACCACCTCCTCTGTGATGTCTCTACCACCACCTCCTCCGCTGTGATGTCTCTACCACCACCTCCTCCAAGATGTCTCTACCACCACCTCCTCTGTGATGTCTTTACCACCTCCACCTCCTCCAAGATGTCTCTACCACCACCTCCTCTGTGATGTCTCTACCACCTTCTCCTCCGCTGTGATGTCTCTACCACCACCTCCTCTGTGATGTCTCTACCACCACCTCCTCTGTGATGTCTTTACCACCTCCACCTCCTCCAAGATGTCTCTACCACCACCTCCTCTGTGAAGTCTACCACCACCACCTCCATGATGTCTACTACCACCTCCTCTGTGATGTCTCTACCACCACCTCCTCTGTGATGTCTCTACCACCACCTCCTCTGATGTCTAACACCACCTCCTCTGATGTCTACCACCACTACCTCTGTGATGTCTCTACCACCACCTCCTCTGTGATGTCTCTACCGCCACCCCCTCTGTGATGTCTCTACCGCCACCACCTCTGATGTCTACCACCACCACCTCCATGATGTCTACTACCACCCCCTCTGTGATGTCTCTACCACCACTACCTCTGTGATGTCTCTACCACCATCTCCTCTGTGATGTCTCTACCACCACTACCTCTGTGATGTCTCTACCACCACCTCCTCCAAGATGTCTCTACCACCACCTCCTCCAAGATGTCTCTACCACTATCACCTCTGTGATGTCTCTACCACCACCACGAGCAGAGATGGCCCGAGCAGAGATTACATTTCTGGCGATGACTGGATAGATTATTCACTTACAACAAATACATTTAGTAAGTAAAGCTTTATTTATATAGCACCTTTCATACAAGAAATGCAGCTCAAAGTGCTTTACAACAGGAATAATCACAACATCAAGTGAATAAAAAACATATATAAAAACATATACAGTGCATGCATAGAATGAATATAAAAGCAGGGGAGAACAGTAAAAAGAAAAGGTAAAGGTCTAACTTAATCTGATAGTCTAATTAGACATTTGTCTAATTAAGTTGCTTATAGGTGTCAGCTAAGTGCCCAAGAAACTAAATGTACATTTCTCTCTTCCACTAACCCACACTGCCTCCACGATGTCTCTTGCATGACCTCCACCGTGTGTCTCTTCTCACAATGTCTCTCTTACATTTACATTTTTGGCATTTAGCAGACGCCTTTATCCAAAGCGAATCATCTGTCCACCAGTCATCAGGAAAAAGTAATCTATGCTCAGGCCTGGAGCCATTGGCAGTCGTCGTGCTAGAAGAAGGAAGACATTTTTTGTTTAGTTTTTACACTGGAGAAACAATAGAGGCGGGTAATAGATGTCTCAGGAGGGACAGTTCAGGTGTAGCCTGAAGAGATGGGTCTTCAGTCCACGGCGGAAGATAGGGAGCGGCTCTGCAGTCCTGACAGCAGTGAGATAGATACACTAGACGGGCAGCAGCATTCTGAATAAGCTCCATAGGTCTGATGGCGGAGGTAGGGAGCCCGGCCAGGAGGGCATTGTCGTAGTCAAGGCGGAAAATGACCAGTGACTGGACTAAGAGTTGAGCTGCTTCTCTTCCATTACCTCCATGATGATGATGCCCTTCCACTACCCCATGATGATGATGATGATGATGATGATGATGCCCTTTCACTACCCCATGAGGAGAAGAGGGTGGGAAACAGTCCTTTAAGTTTGCGGATGACGGATAATCTTTGTTGGCTCCTTTTAAAGATAATCAGAGTATTATCCAGCCCATCCTCATGTACTGTTCCTCCTGCTTCTTCAACATGCTCACAGTCATCAACCGGGCCAAACTCACACGCATCACCAACACTACTGCCAGGATAATTAGACTCCCCACACCCAACCTCACAGCACGAAACAACAGGGCCATCTCATGCATCGCAACCACAATAGAACAGGACATCACCCACCCACTCAATCTGTACCTCGCCCCACTGCCATCCGGGTGTAGGTACAGAACGCTAAGGTGCAAAAGGGCTCACTTTGGCAAAAGCCTGATCCCCGCAGCCATTGTTTCCTTAAATAATAGACCGCGCTGAGTGCATGTACTTGTGCATCTGTCATGTAGTACTGTGTGTTGTTGTCTGTGTTATACAGTGTTGGATGTATATATGTATACTGTACAGTGGTGTGAAAATGAATTCCCCCTTGGGGACAATAAATCTAATCTAAGGAAGATGAATGCACGCAAGGCTGCTGGCCCCGACAGCATCCCTGGCCGTGTCCTCAGGGAGTGCACGGGGCAGCTGGCCGAGGTCTTCACTGACATTTTCAACCGGTCACTGGCTCAGGCAGTTGTCCCCACATGCCTCAAGTCAGCTACCATCGTGAGGGTGCCAAAGGACCCTGCTGCAGCAGGCCTACCGCCCCGTTGCACTAACCCCCACCATCATGAAGTGCTTAGAGAGGCTCGTCACCTTAAAAACCACATACCCCCCACACTGGGTCACCACCAATTCGCCTACCTAAGAACAGGTTGACGATCTCCTCAGCACTGGACTCTGTCCTGACCACCTGGATAAAAGCAACACGTATGTAAGGATGCTGTTCATTGATTTCAGCTCAGCAATCAACACTATCATCCCGTCCAAGCTGGTTCCAAGCTCAAAGACCTTGGCATCAGCACCTCCCTCTGTGACTGGATCCTGGACTTCCTGACAAACAGACCCCAGTTTGTCAAGTTCAACAACCACACCTCCGCCATCCTGTCCCTGAACACCGGCGTCCCCCAGGGCTGTTTGCTGAGTCCTCTCCTCTACTCCCTCTTCACACACGACTGCTTACCTGTGCATGGCTTAAACACCATCAACCTCGCAGACGACTCCATTGTGGTAGGCGGCGTAGGCCTGATAAACAACAATGACAAGGTGGCCTACAGGGATGATGTTCAGCACCTGGCAGGGTGGTGTGCCGCCAACAACCTAGCCCTCAACACTAAAGAGACTAAGGAACTCATTGTGGATTACAGGAAAACGAAACACTGTGAGCACACCCCCATATACATCAATGGAGTGGAGGTGGAGCATATTTCCAGCTTCAAATTCCTGGGTGTCCACATCTCAGAGGACCTCTCCTGGACCCTCAACTCCTTCATTCTGGTCAAAAAGGTGCAACAGTGCCTTTATTTCCTGAGGAGACTGAAAAAAGCCCAGCTGTCTCCCAGGATTTTGGTAAATTTCTACGGGTGCACCATCGAGAGCATCCTGACCAACTGCATAACATTGGCTATCATTGAAGACATCTCTCACCCCAGTCACGCACTGTTTGCCCTCATCCCACATGAGTCTAGGCTCCCGCAACAGGAGGTTGGCGAACAGCTTCTTCCCCACAGCTGTCAGGCTACTGAAATCTAGACCCCAGCGGTAGCCTTGCCCCTCTACCCCCCCCCCCCCCCCCCTTGCACTATTGCACATCCTACTGTACATACCTTGCCCCTCTCTGTACATATGTCTGTGCATACCTATGGCTTGCACTATTGCAATCTGTCTGGATGAACTATGCCAATGACAATTACATTTAATCTGAATCTGATGATGATGATGATGCCCTTCCACTACCCCATGATGATGATGATGATGCCCTTCCACTACCCCATGACGATGATGATGATGCCGTATCACTATCCCAAGATGATGATGATGATACCCTACCACTACCCCATGATGATGATGATACCCTACCACTACCCCATGATGATGATGATGATGATGATGATACCCTTCCACTATCTCATGATGATGATGCCCTACCACTACCCCATGATGATGATTCTCTCATGTCATCCTTCTCCTTACCCTTCACTGGCTCCCGGTACCAGCTCGCATCAAATTCAAGACACTGGTGCTCGCCTACCGGGTGGCAAAGGGAACAGCCCCTACCTACCTGCAAGCAATGGTCACCCCTCAAACGTCAGCCCATTCATTCACTCCGCTCTTCCACCTCTGCTGGTCGACTGGCTCCACCGTCTCTACGCGGATGCAGCATTTGCACTACTGGTCACATCTCTTCACTATACTGGCTCCCCGCTGGTGGAATGAGCTTCCACCTACTGTCAGGACTGCAGAGTCACTTCCTATCTTCCTCCGTGAACTGAAGATCCATCTCTTCAGGCAACACCTTAACTGTCTCTCCTGAAACCTCTCTACCCTCCTGTACAGTTTCTCTACTGTAAAAAAACTAACTAAATTCTTCCTTCTTCTTGCATTATGACTGCCAATGGCCTCTGGCCTGAGCAGAAATTACATTTCTTGCGATGACTGGATAGATTATTCACTTACAACAAATACATTTGTCTAAGTAAGTCACTTAAAGGTGTCTGCTAAATATTTAAATGTAAATTTCTCTTCCACTAACCCACAACTAACCACCCACTAACTCACACTGTCTTCCACTACCTCCACGATGTCTCTCCCACGACCTCCACCACATTTTTGGCATTTAGCAGATGCCTTTATCCAAAATGACTTACAACAAATACATTAGTCTAAGTGAATAATCTATCCACCAGTCATATCAGGAAAATGTAATCTATGCTCAGGCCTGGAGCCATTGGCAGTTGTCAATCTAGAAGAAGGAAGAGTTTTTTTGTTTTTACACTGGAGAAACGGTAGAGGCAGGTAATAGATGTCTCAGGAGGGACAGTTCAGGTGTAGCCTGAAGAGATGGGTCTTCAGTCCACGGTGGAAGATAGGGAGTGACTCTGCAGTCCTGACAGCAGTAGGAAGCTCGTTCCACTAGTGGGGAGCCAATATAGTGAAGAGACATGACTGGATATTGCAACTGCTGCATCCGCTTAGAGACTGTGGAGCCTACTGTCGGCCAGTAGAGGTGGAAGAATGGAGTGAACGGGCTGATGTTTGAAGGGTGACCATTGTTTGCAGGTAGGCAGGGGCTGTTCCCTTTGCTGCCCGATAGGCGAGCACCAGGGTCTTGAATCTGATGCGAGCTGCTATCGGGAGCCAGTGGAGGGTGTGAAGGAGAAGGGGTAACATGAGAGAATTTGGGGAGGTTGAACACTAGACGGGCAGCAGCATTCTGAATGAGCTGCAGAGGTCTGATGGCGGAGGTGGGGAGCCCGGCCAAGAGTGCATTGTAGTAGTCAAGGCGGAAGATGACTAGTGACTGGACCAAGAGTTGAGCTGCTTCTCTTCCACTACCTCCACAATGTGTCTCTTCCACTACCTGATGATGATGATGCCCTACCACTACCCCATGATGATGATGATGCCTTACCACTACCCCATTATGATGATGATAATGATGCACGTCCACTACCCCATGATGATGATGCCCTCAACTACCCCATGATGATGATGCACTTCCATGATGCCATGATGATGATGCCCTTCCTCTACTCCATGATGATCCCCTACCACTACCCCATGATGATGCCGTACCACTACCATAATGATGATGCTGATCCCCTACCACTACCCCATGATGATTTGGTGTTTTGTATTGTTTATATTGTTTTGTATTATTTTTGTTGAAGAGGATGATTTCCAGTCGTATATCTTCTTTCTTCTGTTATTTAATCCGTTTGTTCGTTGTTCCTTTTTTTTGTTAGTTTGTACTTCATTCATTCGTTTGCCCATTTCTTTCTTCCGTTCATCTGTTTGTTTGTCTCTCCGCCCATTTCTTTCTTCTGTTCGTTTTTCTGCCCACCTGTTTTTTCTGTTTGTTCATACTTCAGTTATTTAGTTTGTCCGTTTGTACTTTAGTTATTTCTTTCTTCCGTTCGTCTGTCCAATTGCCGTCTGGACGTTTCTTCTGTTTGGTCGTACTTCAGTTATTTAGTTCTTCCGTTCGTTCATAATTCAGTTCTTCAATTCGTCTGTCTGCCCGTTTCTTTCATTCGTCCATTAGTTAGCAATTCAGTTATTTAGTTCTTTCATTCATTTGCAATTCAGTTAGTCTGTTCACCTGATTCTTCTGTTCGCTCGTACTTCAGTTGTTTAGTTATTCCGTTCGTCCGTTTCTTCTGTTCGTTTGTAATTCAGTTCTTCCATTCGTCTGTTTGTTCGTTCATACTTTAGTTATTTCTTTCTTAGGCCTACATTTCTTTTACATTTCTTGCAATGACTGATTATACAGATTATTCACTTACAACAAATACATTTGTCTAAGTAAGTCGCGTAAAAGGCGTTTGCTAAGTGCCAAAAATGTCTCTCTTCCACTAACCCACACTGTCTGTCTTCCACTACCTCCACCATGTCTCTTCCACGACCTCCACTGTGTGTCTCTTCTCACAATGTCTCTCTTACATTTACATTTTTGGCATTTCGCAGACGCCGTTATCCAAAACGACTTAGTCAAATGTATTTGTTGTAAGTGAATCATCTATCCACCAGTCATATCAGGAAAAACTTAGGCCTATCTATGCTCAGGCCTGGAGCCATTGGCAGTCGTGCTAGAAAAAGGACGAGTTACTTCAGTTATTAATTCTTCCGTTTGCTCCTTCATAATTCGTAAAATGTTTCTACTGTTTGGTCGTACTTCAGTTATTCAGTTCGTCCATTTGTTCATTCCCAATTCAGTTATTTTGTTATTTTGTCTGTTCGCAATTCAGTTAGCTTGTCCGCCTGATTCTTCTGCTCGTTCATAGGCTACTTTAGTTACTTTAGTGTCACGACCCAACAGCAATGTGCGTACATTGATAGTCAATGGGCTCGTTCCCACACAGGGCCGAGGCCGGACACAGGTAGATTAGCTCAGGGTTAGCTGACAGCACCCAGGTAGATGTTAAGGGGAAATGGCTTACCTGGCTCTGATGTATCAGGGCGTGGTCCGCGGTGATACTGAACAGCCCGCACGTTCGTTCAGTGGGGTGTTCCTTCCCATTCAGTATTGACATATAACAAAACAAACAAAACCGGACACGACACAACACGACCTCGGGGGTAATCCAATATTCCACACGGTAATAGTCTTCATAATAATTGTCCAAAGGGGTTCTCTTCTAGATAAGCTGTCTCAATCAGTATTTCTCTTCTCACTTAACTTCACTCTCAACTCTCTCGACCCTCAGGTAGCAAATGAGCACCGGTCAATATACCTTTCGAGAAACCCGCCAACAGGCAAGCCACTCCCCCATGTACCCTGGGTAGTCAATCAACACCCCCTGAGCTTACCATGACAACTAGGAACAGTTGGATCGTGACATTAGTTATTTCTTTCTTGCGTTCGTCTGTACGCTCGCTTCTTCTGTTTGATCCTGCTTCAGTTATTTAGTTAGTCCTTCAGTTAGTCAGTTAGTTAGTCCTGCGACCTCGCAGTGGTGTACTCTGCTGGAAATTGGCAGTCTGTGGAGGGGATTCTGAGCCAGGACATGCAGACACTAGTGGCATACTTCCGGAAATGGATTGAAGCTTAGCGAGGCAAAGACGGTGTCGGCTGCCTTCCACCTTAACAACAGGGAGGCTAAACGTGAGCTTAGAGTACACCTAGATGGAACTCCCCTGCCATGTTCCGCTGAGCCAATCTATCTCGGCGTGACATTAGACAGGACGCTCACATTTCGCCGACACCTCGAGTCACTGCGCAAGAAGTTAACAGCTCGTGTGGCGTTGCGCACGGCAGCCCTAGCCCTCGTTTATTCAACTAGTGAATACTGCGCCCCAGTATGGTGTCGCAGTGCCCACACCCGCCTCATCGACTCGCCTATAAACGAAGCCTTGAGCATTGTGACAGGATGCCTGCGTCCTACCCCCGTGGACAACCTTCCCATCCTAGCAGGCATCCAGCCCTCAGGCCTCCGCCGCATGGGAGCCACAGCACGTCTCGCCTGCCGGGCCGTGGAGCTTAATAACCATCTGCTCCATGATAGGCTCACTATAACAGCGGAGCCCTCCCGGCGTCTCAAGTCGAGACACCCATTTGTGCCTGCCGCACAGGATCTCAGGCAGCAATGCAGAGATCTTAACATCAGTGCGGCATGATGGGCTGATTATATGTGGCGCGCGGAGTGGGAGGCTAACACCTCCAAACTCCGCGACCACATCCCAGTCGCCGGCCCTGAGCCCCTCGGGATGGACTTGCCAAGGCTATCCTGGGTGAGGCTCAATGGTCTCCGGACCGGCGTCGGGCGTTTCCGCTCATCAATGCACAGATGGGGCTTGGCCCCAAATGCGTCGTGCGAGTGTGGCGCAGAGGACCAAACCGCAGACCATGTTATCCTGGATTGCCCGGTGTACCACCCACCCAACAGGATGCATGGTCTGTCGGTATTAGATGACAAGACGATGAAATGGCTTCTGGAGGGGTGTCCAGAAATATAGCCCGGGTGAGCCCCTCAACCAGGTCTCGGGGTGGTAAAAGGGTAGCCCCTCGGCCCCGACCGAGCCTGGTGGAGTGGAGAGGAAAACAACTACCCATACGCCGAAGAAGAAGAAGTTATTTAGTTCTTCCGTTAATCTGTCTGTTTCTTCTGTTCATTCGTACGTTATTTAGTTCTTCTGTACATTGGTAAGTTATTTAGTTTGTGCATTTGTTCATTCCTAATTCAGTTATTTAGTTTGTCTGTTCGTCTGTCCACCCGTTTCTTCTGTTCGGTTGTACTGTGTATGTTCGTTATTTAGTTTTTCTGTCCGTTTGTACATTTTTCTGTTCATCTCTCTGTTTGTCTGTCCGCCTGTTCATTCCTAATTCAGTTATTTTGTGCTTCCATTTGTTTGTAATTCAGTTATTTAGTTTGTCCGTAATTCAGTTATTTAGTTCGTCCGTTCCTCTGTCTCCTCTGTCTGTCCCTGTCCCCCCCCCCCCAATATCATATTCTTTGTATTTGTAGCAGTATAGAAATATATATTTCTATGTGCTGGTAGCCAATCACTGAGGCGAGCTAGGGTATAAGAGGCACTCCTCTCCCTTGGCTCGGTCTCTGTGCTTTCACCTGATCCTTCCGCTTCCGGGGCGGTGGTGACGTCTTTGGCAGGTATGGCTGCGCGCTGTTTTTAATCATTCACAAGTAGAGTTACTGTGGTGATCATGCTAAACAAAGTATTTTGTACTGCAGAGTGACTGCGGGTTCCTGGCGCCTCTCGTTCGGTGCGAGTGCTCCGAGTCGTATGTTGCTCCGGAGGAGGCATTCTTCTCGGGGAGGCAGCATGAGGGGGAAACTCTTCAGGAGTTCTCCCTGGCTTTGATGGGTCTCGTAGCTGTAGCGGTGCCTCTTCCATCCTCCCTAGATGTGTCCGTTCGCTGCTAACCGGTAGGTCGAGTGTATTTGAATGTAGCTTAGCATTTCAACCATATTCCTTTAGTGGCGCGGGAATGCTAATTTGTATGTTTACTATTAGGTTGTGTTGTTAGCCGGTCAAGCCTCCCCGCTACAAGCAAGCAACTTCCGGCTCCACGACGCGGAGCACTGCCGCTTTGTCTCACCGCATCTCGTCCTCACCGGTGACCAGAATTAGTTTAGTATACAATGGCTAACACAGTGCAGTAGTCCAGTGTTAATAGATGTGAGGAATGTTTTAATGTTTGTCAACTGTGAAGTCTCAATACACTGAAGTGTATTTTATCTCTTGGATATATTTCTTGTGATGTGTACACTATACCTTTTACTTGGTTCTTTCGTAAACCTTTCCTTTAATCTTACCTGTTTTATTTAGATCAGTGTATCAAATGCAATTCAAATACCAGATCATAAGACAGTTATTGTTACCATGTAATGCCATAGATTTATTGGCATCTCGGGGTGTCTTGCAATAAGTCTTTAGGTGCTTTATGCCCAAACAATGCAGAAACCCCTCTTCGGGCTGTTTGCAATAATATTTTGGAATTTGTGTGTTGTGAAAACCAAATGTGAGCAGCCAAAGAGGAATACAGGAGGAAATTGGAGGGCGGGCTAGAGGCCCACAGCTCCAAGGAGGTGTGGAAGGGCTTCAAGAAGATCACGGGCCACAAGCAGCCACATACTGTGGTGGAGGGGACCCGAGAGCAGGCAGATGACCTGAACTGCTTCTTTAACAGGTTTGACCAACCATCCCCCTGTCACCCCCCACAGCCCCCGACCCTGTCACAGCCCCCGACCCTGTCACATCCCCCGACCCTGCCACCCCCCCCATCCCCCTGTCATCCCCCGACCCTGTCACCCCCCCCATCCCCCTGTCACCCCCCATCCCCCTGTCACCCCCCATCCCCCTGTCACCCCCCACAGCCCCCGACCCTCTCCTCCCCTCTCCAATGTACCGCACCCCTGGCAACAGTAGCCCCCACTCCCCCTGACACCCCAGCAGCACCCCAGCAGCAACTGCCTCCCCTTACCAACACCAGGAGCCAGGGAGCATGCTTCACACCTGGAGACACCGGTACTCACAGCTTTATAACATCTGAGCAGGTGAGAAGGCAGCTTTCCAGGGTGAATGTGAACAAGTCCAGAGGTCCAGACAACATCAACCCCAGGGTTCTGAAGGTGTGTGCTGGAGAGCTGGCGGACACATTCCAACATCTCTTCAGTCTATCTCTAAGACTGAGGAGGGTGCCACAGCTCTGGAAGACCTCTTGCATCGTCCCAGTGCCAAAGAAGGGACGGCCCAGCACCCCAAATGACTATAGACCTGTCGCCCTGACACCACAGGTCATGAAGATCCTGGAGAGGCTAGTGCTGCAACACCTTAAGCCCCAGGTGAAGGACTTCCTGGACCCCCGGCAGTTTGCATACCAGGAGAGCATGGGGGTGGAGGACGCCATCATTTACATGCTGCACAGGGCCTACACACACCTGGAGAGGCCACAGAGCATGGTGAGGACCATGTTCTTCGACTTCTCCAGTGCATTTAACACTATCAAGCCATCACTGCTGGCTGACAAACTAGCAGTGATGTGTGTGGAGGACTCCCTGACGGCTTGGATCCACAACTACCTCACAGACAGGCGTCAGTATGTGAGACTGCAGGGCTGTCAGTCTGAGGTGGTGGTGTGCAACACCGGTGCCCCCCAGGGAACTGTTCTGTCACCCTTTCTCTTCACCCTCTATACCTCCGACTTCCAGTTTAGCTCCGACCAGTGCCACCTGCAGAAGTTTTCGGATGACTCCTCTATCGTCGGTTACATCACAGACGACAGGGATGAGGAGTACAGGGCCCTGGTGGAGAGCTTCGTGCAGTGGTGCGACACCAACTACCTTTTGCTTAACACCAGCAAAACAAAGGAGTTGGTGGTGGATTTTAGGAGGAAGAGAAGGACCCCAGCCCCCATCACCATCAAGGGGGTGGAAGTCGAGAGGGTGGACTCCTACAGGTACCTGGGAGTACAAATTAATAACAAACTGGACTGGACTGACAACACCGAGGCTCTTCTCAGGAAAGGGCAGAGCAGACTGTTTTTCCTGAGAAGGCTGAGGTCTTTCGGTGTCTGCAACAAGCTGCTGCAAATGTTTTATCAGTCGGTGGTTGCCAGCGTTCTGTTCTTCGCCGTGGCCTGCTGGGGTGGAAACATCTGTGCCAGGGATGCTGCGAAGCTAAACAAACTGGTGAAGAAGGCCAGCTCTGTGGTGGGGACCGGGCTGGACAGCCTAGAGGTGGTGGCAGAACAGAGGATGGGGAAAAAACTGGCGGCCATGCTGGCCAATCCCTCCCACCCGATGTACTGCGAGCTGGCAGGGATGAGGAGCAAGTTCAGCCACAGATTTGTTCTCCCCCGTCAAAGTACAAAAAGATTTGGACAGTCCTTTATTCCAGCTGCACTCCGACTCTACAACCAGGCCCGGCAGGGTGGCCGAGACCTGGAGATGGAACTTTTGGAACTTTTTACTTACTGAGCCTGCACTGTTTTATGTATTTTATTGAATGTTTTTCTGTTTTCTGTACTGAATGTTTTCTGCCCTAACTGAGCTGTTTGACAACAAAATTTCCCCATTGGGGACAATAAAGGTTTTCAATCAATCAATCAATCAATGTGTAAGAATGTCTCCTTGAGGATTCATTTCGTATTTGATGCTCTTTCTAAGTATCTCTTATCTTATTATTTAGTTGAGTAGTCCCACCATAGCCCATCTTGCCACATATTGTTGGATCGTATTGTTTAATATATATTTTTTGTAATTAGATGATCGGCACAGTAATCTGTTTGTATGCCAGTTGAAGTTTTTGTAAATATACTTTTTGCCTAATACATTTTGCCTCCTAAAATCCAACCCCTCGTCCACGTCGTAGGAGGTGGAAACTGATAACTTACAGGTGACATTTCACTCACTAGAAGCAGCACCTGTAATTTAGCTGGCAAACTAAATACACTGGTATTGTATGTTTACATTTTTGAAGAAATACTGAAATCCTACTAGTGCTGAGGGCAGTTGAAGACAATGAGGATAAATGTTATATTTTCTGACTAGCCTTTATTTAAAAAAAAAAATCTTTAAGCTATGGTGAGTTTTATTTTATTTTTTATCAAAAAAATAAAAATCCTTGTGTACCACAGTTTGTTTACATAAAAACAATGATGTGTTACCAGAAGCTATTTTGCCATGATGGACAGCTTCTTGTTGCCATGGTGGACAGCTTATTGATGCGTGTGTACAAATCAAAAGACTGTATGAAGTCGCAGCAGCGGCTTAGATGGAGTTGACACTTAGCGCTGTTGTGCAACCAAAATCAAATCAAATTATATTTGTTGTTTATCGCATACAGTTGTTATAGACAGGGGTGCACATAACTGGTGCGCCAGTGCGCATGCGTCACCAAAATGCATGCTGCGCGGCAGATCAGCCGCATGAAGGCGCTTTTGCGAACCCAAAAAAAAAAAAAAAAACATCAAAAAAAACATCCTCTACCATCGTTGAAATTGAGGACAGTGATAGTTTACAGCAGTCAAGAGAGCAGTGATGATGACGATTAAGCTTGTAGCATAAATAAATGCTTAGGCTGTAACTTTTTGTTGAAAAGTTGATTTCAGTGTTTACAGAACAGAGCAGTGCTTAAAGAGATGTCCGTTTATTTCAGTGTGTTTAAAGAACAGACATTCAGTTAGTGCTTAAAGAGATGTCAGTTGATTTCATTGTGTTTAAAGGAGTCTGACAGACTTTCATGCTTAAAGAGCAGTCATTTGATTTTGCATTTGTTTATTTTGTTTTGCACACAATAATTTGTTCGTTCATCTTTATTTATGAATAAATGTCGTTTTGCTAATATAAGTTATCCATGTATCCCTTTTTCATCCATCCTGTGGGACGGGTCGTGACTCGCGAGCTCGGGGAGCACCAAGCAGCATCCCTAGGTGCTCCTCTGAGCACTGGCCCCAAAAAGTTATGTGCACCCCTGGTTATAGACATACATACATACATACATACATACATACATGTTTTTGGACCTTGTGCCACACTCAACCAAGTAGCAACAACAATTCAATAAGAAGTAATAAAGTAAATGGACTGCACTTATATAGCACCTTTATCCAAAGCGCTTTATAGCAGCCTCTCATTCACCCATTCAATTAGCATTGTGCCACAATTTAAATATCTGGGTATCATTATTGACTCCAATCTGTCATTCAAAACACACATTAAGAAAGTATGCCAAAGAGTCAAGTTTAGCCTAACCAATTTTAAATATATCAGAAATGTAATGACTTTTAATGCTGCCAAATTATACATGAACGCCATGATTATGTCACATCTGACATACTGTTTGACAAGTTGGGGCCAAACTAGCAGCTCGTCACTAAAGCCACTAGCCATTCTCTACAAGCAAACCCTTAAAGTCCTGGATCAGAAGCCTAACAGCTCTCATCATTGTACTATCCTAAATAACCGTAAACTTCTGAGCTGGGAAGATGTGATCAAATACAAAAACACCTGCCTGGTCTACAAAGTCTTACATAACACTGCTCCTCCTCCTCTTAACTCATTCATAACCCAACGTAACAATACCAGTCAGAGCACCAGAAGTACCACACGAGGCGACTTTCTAGTCCCATTTAGGAAAAGTAAATTTGGTCAATTATCATTCTCTGTTATAGCAATACAAAACCGGAACTCACTACCTACCTACATAAAAAATATACATACATACTCCACCTTCACAACACACCTTAAGGCATGGCTTTGCAATAACTATAACTGCATACATTAATTTCTGTCAGATGTGACGTGTGTGTTGTATGTACACCTCTATCTTTGCTACCCGCCTGCATATGTCTGTGTGTGCTTCAATGTCTGGATGCTGCTGTGCCTGTATGTTGCTGTGTCTGTATGCTGCTATGTCTGTATATTGCTATGACTATTTGCTCTTCCTTTGTCCCCTTTGTACTGTTCTTATCTCATGTACTGTATTGATGTTGCTGCCATTTGTGCTTGAATGTCTTGTCTCCCCGGCATGTTTGTGCTTGCTCCAATTGTGCTTGATATGTTTGTATGTCCTGCTCCATTTGTTTGTGTTTGCTGCAATTGTAATTTTTTAAACTAATGTATTTTATTTTAGGGAGCCTATTGTCAACTGGCCCGGGGACTACAGCTGGAAATTAGCCATGTAGGCTAAAGCTGCTCCATTTACTGTTGTTACAGTTAATTAATGGGGACTGTCCACGACATCATAAACGAATAAACTAAACTAAATTCACACACCCATTCACACACCAATGGCGGCAAGCTACCATGCAAGGCGCCGGCCCACTCGCTGGGAGCAATTTTGGGTTTCAGTGTCTTGCCCAAGGACACTTCGACATGTGGCCAGCTGGGGCTCGAACTGCCGATCTGCCAACCTTGCAATCATTAGACGGCGGCTCTACCTCCTGCGCCACAGCCGCCCTAAGTGACTATTAGGGCCAGTTTCACAGACAAGGCTTAAGCCTAATCCTGGACTAAAAAGCATCTTCAATGGAGATTTTACATTGAAAGTGTGATTTAGTCCAGGACTAGGCTTAAGCCTTTTCTGTGAAACCGGCCCTAAGTGTGATTGTTTTTAGGGGATTGGAACCTTGTTGCGCCGAGGGGATTGGATGTCATCTATATGTATTCTTACCATTTTTATTTATATTTTGTTATTTTTTATTACTAGCCTTCTTTTTCTGTATTTCTTTTAATGCTATATGTAAAGCACTTTGAATTGCCCCTGTTGTATGAAATGTGCTATACAAATAAACTTTTTAAAACATGTTTAAATTATAATGTAGAAATAAACACAAATAAACTCTCAAATACATGTATTCCTTTATTGACAGCATCACTATGACAAAGTGCATTAGATAGAAGAAGTGGAAGTATGTGGTGTTGCTTTGTCCATTGCAGATCCTGATTGTCTTGACCAAGACTCTCAGTGGTCATCAGTATCCTGAAATGGACTATGCATACAAAGTGTTGTCATTCAGCCCGGGCAGCAGGGCCAGTGGAACATGGGACAGGTATGGATGGACTGTCTCTGTCTCTCTCTCTCTCTCTCTCTCTCTCAAAGTCACGTCCTCATTGCAGAATATCGGGCATATTGATGGTTTGCACTTTTACTTGCACTAGTGAGTTTTGTTGTCTTGTGTTATGAGTGAGATATGGTAATAATAATAATAATAATAATTTATTAAATTTATATAGCGCTTTTCCGAGGCTCAAAGACGCTGACAATATAGGATACACATGGGGAAACACAAAAACAACAAGTAACAACAACAAGTAACATGGAACACAGAGTCAGCGAACGGGGAGGGGGGGGGGTGGTGTAGAGTCCGGTGTTGATGTTGCTGGGAGCCTCGATGGATGTGGCGGCGGCAGCGGAGAATGCCTGCCTTGGTGGCAGCAGCAGCAGTGAGGCGATGGTTGTGGTTCAGTGAGTGTAGGTGAGACGAGAGAAGGGCAGGGGGAGGTGGGGGGCAGGTGAGATGGCCGGGAGTCCAGGGCAAAACGACAGGCAGTGAACCAGAGCGACAGCGCGGTGCCGCCGTTGTCATCAGTATTGCCAGCCTGGGACCGAACCCGCGCGGCCGGCCCGCCTAGCCGTGCCATGCCAGCGACCAAATCCCGCAGCAGTGAGTGAAGGCTGGGAAGGACCGACACTCACCTGCGGAGATGGCAACCCCCGAACCGGGGAGGGAGCGGTGCAGGGGCGGATTTAGGATCGTAGGAGATTCGGGGCTTAGCCCAGAGTGAGAATATAATGTGCGCGCGGAGCGCGCCGGAAAAATTTGCCTTCAAACTTCAACTTACCACCACCTTAAAGCGGACAAAAGGCACTGGAGAACACATATACATTCACACCCTTTAATGAAGCAAACTAATTGTGGTGGTTCTGGGCACAGAGGGAGGTCAGCACACGTAGCTCCCCCTGTCAGTCACCATCATTTATATTTGTATAGAATTACATAATTGATGGGCTGAGGCTAGTTATGTTACAGTATGTATATCAGGGCAGACTCTGTGCTCACCACTTATATTGTATTTAGAGTCTTGTCCTGTGTTATATGACGATATATTACATGTATTGTTGGCCTGTGTATAGTACTGTGAAATCAAATCCCCCCTGGGACATTAAACAAACTTAGTTAGTTAGCGTTACATCTTAGGATAGATTTGAGTCATGTTCTGTATACATGCATACTACCATAAGGGCATACTTAATGTGGTTACTCCATGTTTACTAGCTGTAACATTAACGTTACATCATTCTTTTTCACTTGTTACTCAGTCAACCAGAGTGCAGATATCAAAGACTATCAGCCTGTTATTCACTTTATTTGTATAAGTATTATCCTTTGTTTGATTTCTTACCATGTACCGTAACAGTACCTTGCTATGTTTCATTTTCATTATAACATAACGTTATGTTATGATAGCCAGCTAGCATTAGCAAACCGGAAAAGTAGTGTCAGTGAGTCAGTCACCTTTCTAATAAGATTCACAAACCTGAAACATCATCTATGTCATCACTGCTGGTGATGTCATTGTTGTCAGCTGCTGATACTGCTGCTGCAACAAGGCGCTTGTTTTGTTGAAAACAACTTTGGGATATCCATCCTTACAATTTTGCAAGTCAGGCACTGATTGAGATCACTTCTTCTTCAGGGCAGGGCAGGCTACGCAGTACGCAGGCTAATGTCGCGCAGCTGCTGCCTCTCTGTTGGACTCCGGTACTGCACGTTACTCACGAGAAATTATATATTATTTTTTATTTTATTTTTTTAAGTAAAACATTCGGGGCTTTTCAGAAAACATCCGGGGCTTGAGCCCAAGTAGCCACCCCCTAGCGCCGCCCCTGGAGCGGTGGCTACCTCCCGGGACGAGCGTAGTAGCACAGCACGGCCAGGCCAGCGATGTCTGAGAGCGGCGCGCAGCGGGTCGGTCGGCAACACAGAGCCGGGGGACAGGAACGATGAGGCGGTGAGTACTGCAGTCCGGTAGTGAAGGCGGTGAGTACTGCAGTCCGGTAGTGAAGGCGGTGAGAGGCGGGAGATGGCGGGGGGGAAGGCAGCGGAGGTCGGCGGGACAGGATACAAAAAGGATAGGACAGGATACAAAAAGACAGGATACAAAAAGGATAGGACAGGGTACAAAAAGACAGGATACGAAAAGGATAGGACAGGGTACAAAAAGACAGGATACGAAAAGACAGGACCGGGAAACAGAAGCGGCAGTCACAACGCGGACGCCAGCGTGCTCTGAACCCGGAAAAACAACTACGGCAGACGCAACAGGACAAACACGCAACATGGTAGCATGACTATGAGTTTTGCAGTGGGATTTATGGAGCTCCAGGAGTGGGTATTGTTATGTATGAGATCAGTAGACTGACTATAAAAGGGAGGTTTATGGACATGGACCGAGCATAGGGGTTTTCTTAGGTGGGACGGGAGGAGGAAGGCGGGTTGTTGTTGCGTAAGTGTGTATTCTTTCTTATTCAAACTGACTGACTGACTGACTGACTGGGCTCATCAAGGCCTAGCAGGTTGACTGACTGACTGACTGGTCTTACCAAGGCCTAGCAGGTTGACTGACTGACTAACTGACTGACTGACTGACTGACTGCTCTTACCAAGGCCTAGCAGGTTGACTGACTGACTGACTGACTGCTCTTACCAAGGCCTAGCAGGTTGACTGACTGACTGCTCTTACCAAGGCCTAGCAGGTTGACTGACTGACTGGGCTTGCTGGGTCTCTTCACTCTTCAGGAAGGGAGATTAGCAGAGTCCAAGAAAAGGGGGAACCAGGGGGTGCCAGGGATTGTGTCTGGGCTGGACCCCTAGTTCCTTGAAGTGTTTGTCTCACACTCCTCCCCATCTCTGTCCTTCTCTCAGATGAACCAGCAGATGTCAGGGATGGCTCTGAACAGTGCTGGGGGGCAAATGGCCTTCGGTCAGCCCGCCTCGGCCATGGGGGGCTGGGCCGCAGCTCCCTCCGGCCAGACCCTCAGCACACAGCTCTGGAAGTGAGGGATAGGGGGGGGTCAAGGGTCGGGCAGAGGAAAGAAGGTCGCCGGGACTCAAGTTCTCAGCACCTTACCATGAACTGACGCCCTTCTCCAAACATGACCACTCAATAAGACCATGGAACTTGTATCTCTCTCTCTTTCCTCTCTTTCTTTCTTTCTGTCTCTCTATCTTTCTCTATTGTGTGAGTGAATTGGGAGTCATCATACAGCATTGCAGGCTGGCAGTCAGTGCCTGTCACATGTTTGATTATTACTCTTTTATTTTCCTTTTTTGGAAAAGAAATAAATAAAATCCCAACAACATCATCCTCATCAACATATCAACAAAAAAGTTGCAGGACCAGTTACACAAGCTGTGGTAACCTTTAAACGTAATAAAGCCACATGACGCTTGATGTCCTTTCGGTTTGTACTTTATATAGAACGGGAGCATGGAGTCATACATACATGTCTGTGCGTCTTACACTGCGCACCTGTAAAGCTATCTCTGAATACCGGATACGGAAACACATCATGCCTACATATCTGTAGTCCTAGAAATACTATCCCTTTAACCCATAACTCCCCCTGGTGGGAAAACATAGATATTGCACCTCAATATAAATCCTAGGTATAATGCTCACATTATAACACAAGCTTTTATTGTATCATTGTATCATGAAATTATAGAGAATAAATAATAGTATTTAAAGGGAGAAGACATGGCTATCATGTCTGTGAATACTGCTCCCGTATGTACAGCGCTGTTTAACCTTCTTTTAAAAGTACCTGTGGTTCCCCTATGAAATAAAGTATGACAAAAACAAATCTTTTCTCTGTGTTTTCTTCATGTGAAGGTTCTGTTCACTAACTCCTATTGTTTAGCATAAGAGTGTGAATATACACTGACTGGCATTATTACCTGTTGCCTGCTGCTTAGAGGTTGTTCATAAGATTTCAACCCCAGTCCCTATAGGTTACATTGCCAAAAATGCTTCTTAATATGTAAATCTGCTTCCCTATAACCTTCCCTTGACCTCACAGCACGTCTTATGTATGCCATTTCGAAGACCTGTCTCGAAATTATATTGTTCCCAGCCAGGGACGTGGGAGTTCCAAGTATGTCTCGATGAAACACACCTTCGTGGAGTCCACAGTGGGCTCAGACGATTCCCTGAGGTGCACCATTACGCACGTTTTACACACACACACAGATGTGTTTGCTCCAATGTCCCTTTCTTGTGAGGCATCTAGCATGTTCTTGGTGAATAATAATAATAATAATAATAATAATAAACAACGCAAAACTGCGGAAATATGGTGACGATAGGTTATTGACCTACATGATTATCAAAATGATAGTGTTTATTTTCAAAATGCATTGATTATTATTTGACTTTTGTAAACTATGGCAAGAGGATTTTAGAACTATAATTCCATCAACGTATTATTGTTACGTGGGGGAATGCTGAATCGAATTCTACTTACGCGTTTGGAATTAAGAAGCTTATGTCAACAGAGCAGATCAATACAGACGCAACTTCTTTAGTTCTGAAAAACTCAAACATAATTAGTTCTTCTTTGCGAGACAACCAAGACGCAGCTTTACGGATAACTTAATTGCAATCATTTTGTATTTGTTTTTTAGACAGCTATCTGAAATTTGACATAATGGAGGACGATTTCTTTTCAGGTGAGAATTATGACATTATTATTTTAATTAAGGTCTACAAATTCTAACTTTTATTGAAAATATAAATCTGATTCGAAATGGAATATCAGTGAAAGTGTATAGTAAAGAAACCCACTGCAAATCACTGCTCACTACACAGTAAATTCCCCAGTGTTAAATATGCAGTGTAAAAATACATTGACTCTTTCCGAGTTATTACAACAACAGCTAGAGTAATATTCCCTCCAGTGTTGGTGATAATTCAAGGAGTTCATTGACACGGTGTCAGACGCACTCTGGAAAGCCCCGCCCATCATTTTTCAATCAGTCCCACCTGGTTTCTTCAGTCACGTGGTTTCTTCAAGCAGAATGTTTTCACAGCGCCATTTCACTGAATGCCATTTTCGAGTGACTTCGAACAACTCCGGTAAGTTTCTCCTAATCATCTATTAATTAAACGGATACTTTGGCATTTCAATAGAAGCAGCATTTTAGAATAACTTTATATTGTTGTTCACCATACACTCCAGCTGATCTTATATCTTAAAATACTGGTTACCAAAGGGCTAACGTCACCGACCATGTGCAAGTGTTCACATTAAGAGAATTAAGGCAAGTTAGCTAACGTCTAACTAGACAATGTCAGTAGAGGTAAAGTTAACGTTCTTAACAGAGTGTAGAGGGGTGATTGTGTTGTCTTTTTGTAATGTCTCTCGATTCCAGTAAAATACGTTAACAACGTGCACGTGTGGGGAGTTGGCTAAGCTAATATTAGCTTGAATGGCTAGTTTACTTAACATGTGCGCGGGGAATATCCTACAACGATTAGCGTTAGCATCATCACAGAAGATGTAAATGAGCAACATTAAACTAGCTAATTGGAGGGTTACTGTTGTATTCTTTATCTAGCCTAACGTAGCTAACGTTCATAGATTCCAGTGAAAGAGCAAAGACTGCATTGCATTGTGTGGGGAGTTGTCGAAGTTATCGCGCCAATCAATCCAATCTGGCAACACTGAACTAGCTAGCTCGCTCCTCTCCCTGCAGTCAGTCTTTATTATATTGTACTGTGAAATGACCATAGCTAAGTAAATGAGTATTGGTGAAGAAGTTAGTTGTCTCTTGTAATGTGTCATGATTGAAATACAAATGTAATGCTTTTTCATCCATTGTGGCCTATCTTGTATCACTACTTCCAGATGCTGATCAAGGTGAGGTTCAATGGTGAACAAAAATATGTCAAGATCATTGACCTGACACTTGACAACCTTTTGACTGAAGGTAAGCTTTTAATTTGCGATTTAGTCTGATTACTTTTACCATTATGATTGCAAATCTAATTGTAGGCTGTTGTTTTAATGTTTGTCACAGCTTTCCTGAAATTTGGAATCCCAGTTACCAGTTTATCAGATGCAAAGCTGTATGATGGATCTGGATCTGAAGTTGATGGGGATGTGTTTGAGGAGGTGGTGAAAGAGCCAGATCTTGGTGTGTTCAAGCTCACACTGGGCAATGAAGGCATGTGCTGGTCTGATAGAGGTGAGTCTGGAGTCAGTCTTTACCTCAGTCTGGTAGGGGTTAGTCTGGAGTCAGTCTTTACCAGTCTGATAGGTGTTAGTCTGGAGTCAGTCTTTACCAGTCTGATAGGGGTTAAGTCTGGAGTCAGTCTTTACCTCAGTCTGGTAGGGGTTAGAGTCAGTCTGATAGGGGTTAGTCTGGAGTCAGTCTTTACCTCAGTCTGGTAGGGGTTAGAGTCAGTCTGATAGGGGTTAGTCTGGAGTCAGTCTTTACCTCAGTCTGGTAGGGGTTAGTCTGGAGTCAGTCTTTACCAGTCTGATAGGGGTTAGTCTGGAGTCAGTCTTTACCTCAGTCTGGTAGGGGTTAGAGTCAGTCTGATAGGGGTTAGTCTGGAGTCAGTCTTTACCTCAGTCTGGTAGGGGTTAGAGTCAGTCTGATAGGGGTTAGTCTGGAGTCAGTCTTTACCTCAGTCTGGTAGGGGTTAGAGTCAGTCTGATAGGGGTTAAGTCTGGAGTCAGTCTTTACCTCAGTCTGAACCACCAGGGGACGACTCAGTCTTATCGTGGGTATGAAGGCAGCGATGCCCACCTTCCTCTCCCTCTCTAGCTTCTGCAGCATCAGTCCAGGGCTATGGTGGTGCCGGTTCAGTGTAGTGTGTGAAGTTCAAACTGCATAAATGTATGAACTGTAAAAACAGGATATAGTGGTTGGAACTATAGGGTGGGAACCATCTATGTTTTCAAGTCTTGGTCACTTGTGGCATTACTTTCAATATAACATTTGTGTGTATTGTGTATTTTAGCATCTCCCCTGATGAGTCCTTCCTCTGCCGGTTCTGAGATGAATGCCTCAGGCCTTGAGTCGGATGATACAATAATTTTGAGCGAGGATGGAAGCCCTTCAAGAAAAGGTCAAAGATCTGATGACGAAGCAAAAAATGTATGTTTGTAATTCATTCTGCAATTCATGTGCCTGAAAATGGATTTTAAAGGGTTAGTTCACTATTTTGAACATTAGACCCTATTTGCGGTTCCTCTACCATGAACCTGAAACATAGAGACCATCATTTCACTGATCGCTCCATTATTGAGTTAGCAACAGCTTTTCTGCAGGGCTACAATAGAAGTCAATGGTACCAGTAGCAGCCACTACCAAACTCAAAATTAAACTCTCGTTTTCAAAGTCACGAAACTCAGAGTGGTCACTGGTGTCCGTTGATGTCCTGACAAAGAAAATCTCCGCAAAGTATGCTTATCAGGTTTTATGTATCATTTAGCATGGAACTATTTTCAGTGGAAGCATATGGCTGTACTGCGACTGAATGCTAAATGATACATAAAACCTGATAAGAAGCATGCTTTTTTTGTCAGAACATCAACGGACACCAGTGACCACTCGGTGAGTTTCCTGACATGGCTGCTACTGCTACCATTGACTTCTATTGTAGCCCTGCAGAAAAGCTCTCTTTGTTTCAGGTTCATAGAGGGACCGCAAATGGGGTCTAACGTTCAAAATAGTAAACTAACCCTTCAACACTGCTGTTTTCTTACAGCTGATAGAGAGCATACTCAATAAGAAACCTGGTGGAGAGGTTGTCATCAAGGAATACTCCAAATCTAAAAGCCTCACTGACAGCGCCAGACGAATGATGATCAACATTCTTGTTTCAGAGATGACAGAGACTCGTGGGTAAGTTGAAAGGAAAGATTCATAATGAAAATTGTAGAGCAGTACTTGCTCTGCTGTTTGTTAAGAATGATTTCTGTATCAGTATCTCAGTCAAATAATTGGTTAGGCTACTGCTGGCCATCCACTGCTATTGGGAGAAGATTTCACTTGTATCAAACTCGATTGGCATGATACAGCTTCTAAAATCACTCCTGATATATAGCTGACAGAGTAGGAATGCTGCTTGTGTATATTCATTTCAGGACAGCACCACCGCGCAGTGTGAGGGAAACGTTTGCACGAGGCATCGTCTCCTTGTTCCCATACTTGAAGGATCCCTACACCCAAAATGGATATGTAAGTATATATTACAACTGATAAAGAGCATCTGTGTTTAATTTGTCTGGTATGGTATCTGAGCAAATGAGACTTGGTTAACTTTTTCTTTAAGATTAGTAACCACGTTCATCTTCTTAAGGAACATTATTTCGACCCCAAGAGTGGAGATGGATACCTCGCAAATAGAATCAAAACCATTCAAACGACCCACTCAACTATACTCTGGAGGGCCAACTGCTGAGAGGGAGTCCAGTCCATCCACTTCGGTTACCCTGAGTGAAGACCAGTGCAGAGAGGCCATTTCTCTTATGAAGCATTTTTCTGATGAAGAAACGGTCAAACAGAAGATGAAATCGACCTTTGAGTACAGGAAGAAGATGACCCACGACCCGATTAAATGCTCCACCATCTTTTTAACCGCTCCACCAATTTTTAACCGCTTTCTGGATGTGAAGGGCTTGGTAAGACTTTTTTAAAGAACAGTTTTAAATTGTATACATTGCGTTTAATCTCTAGATGCCAATTCAGGTTGGCCAGTAAATGTAAACAAAAACAATACTTCCGTAATAGTAGTTGTTCGATTCATGTGTATCCTGGTGATTGGCCTCCAAAACGGTGTTTGAGAAAAAGTAAAATATTTTGTGAGAAAGAAATTGACTTGAAACTCAAAACTAATGTTTTGTTTGTTGTCTTGTCTTATTTTTATGCTGTGCAGCTGCTTCTATACGTGTCATGTGTCTATCTCTGTCCGTTCGTAGCATGGCAATACTGTTGCAAAACAGCAGAAGGCAAGTAGAGCCTGTACTGCTTACTTCACCACCTGATTTTTTTCAGATTGAACAGGATTTTGTGCTGCTGTTTGGAGAGGAGACATCAGCCAAGTTTTTGGAGAGGTGGCCAACTACATTCAACCAAAAGATCATCACGCTAAGCAAGACCCTTGCCAGTCAGGGAGCTGAACTTCAGGAGCTGATCGAGATGGCTGAATCTACAGTTGATGAGGGAGCTGACACAAATGCTGATGGTTAGATGATTAAAAATGATCATTTATATTATTATTTAAAATGACTCTGAAATGTTAATGTCACTGATGATGGGAATGAACCATTTTACTCAGGATATCTTCTTTGTTTAGGATGGGACAGTGACCTTTCCTCTATCCTTCTCCTGCTCCATTTGATTCCTCCTGCATCACAAGGCTGCAAAAGACCAGGAAAGATGTCTGCATCCCAAGCTGAGCAGCATCTTGTAAAATTCCAAAAGGTTTGTGTTGCCATTCTTATAGATAGATAGATAGATAGGTCGTGCTGCTGCCGTTATTATGAACTAATGATGGTCTTCATGTTTGTCATCTTCAGGCAGGAACCAGTATCCAGCAGCACCTTGATGCGATTGACCAGAGCCAACAACCATATCTTCTAGCAGTGGGGACCAGGAGGAGCATCATCCATGCGTACTTCATCATCCTGGACAGGCGAGCCTTGCCGTTAAAGTCAACAAGTGCTCTTGGTGCTTTCGATGAGTTCAAGATTCACTTCGTTTTTTGTACTGCTTACAATACGTCTCTGCGCAGCATGTACACCTTTATCCAGACAACTGTGTACAACATAGACATGGGGAAGGTGAAGGAAACTCCAAGGGTTGCTGAGCTTAGAGCCAAACTCCTGCACTAATGCCTTAGAGGTAAACTGCACTGATGCCTGTTATATGTTTTGTTTGCCATGCTACTCATGGAAGTACCAACTTGCTTGTGAGGCATCTCAAGTTGGTACATGGAATGTGCCCTGGTAGAACTCTTAGACTAAAATGTGGTCAAGCAGATTGTTGTCGTGTATTTGGTACCTTTTCAGGCTTTAGGAAGCATTTGAACAAGACACATGCAGGAGACTGTCCAATTTTGTTAAACGCTAACTTTGATGCTAATGCAGATAATCCAGCTATTGATAATCAGCCAAGTAATGTTGATTTGCCTTCCAATTCTAGTTGTAATAATAATAATAATAATTCATTGAATTTATATAGCGCTTTTCCGAGGCTCAAAGACGCTGACAATAGGGGATACGGAAAACACAAAAACAACAAGTAACATGGAACACAGAGTCAGCGAATGGGGAGGGGGGGGGTGGTAGGGACAGGGGAGGTGGTTAGGGGTAGGGGAGGCTGTATGCATATCAGGGGGGTGGCAGGGTTAGGGGAGATGGGTAGGGGTAGGGGAGGTTGTATGCGTGTCAAGGGGGGGGGGGGGGGGCGGGGGCGCCGGGGGGGGGGAGATGGGGAGGCTGTAGGCATGGGAGAACAGGTAGGTTTTGAGGTGGGATTTTATGGCCCTGAACACAGCAAAGACCTAGGTTCTGGGCCCTGGACAGTCTGGACGGATTGATGGCAGCTGCTGGATTGAAAAAAATCAGGTGTAGTGCTGAGGCACAAATGTGTACATTTCAAGCCTGCAAACTGCGACACTTTAAATGAATGTGCAATAACACTATGTACAATATGACAACCCTAGTCGTCTTATCTGTACAGTATAGTATAGTGCAGGGGTCGGCAACCTATGGCACGCGTGCCAGCAGTGGCACGCGACAGCTTAATCAGTGGCACGCAAGCAATAAATGCGAGAATGGGAGATTTTTTATTTATTTATATATATATATATGTTGGCCGCGTTCGTAAATTCGCGCACACTGGGTTCAACCTCACAATGGGACCAAGTCATTTGATTGGACTAGAGGCAGTCTCAGGGACGCTCCGGCGCTCTCAGGGCGAATTTACGAATGCAGCCGCAGCTCGCGAGCCGCATGTGGCTCTTTGCCTGTCTCTGTGCGGCTCTTTAATCCATTCATTAAAAGTGCGTGGCTCGCTCTCTGTGTCTCAATAGGCGTCGTTTTGGTATGGCAATTCATGGCACTCGCCATACCTGGCTTAACGTTTTTTAAAATCTGAAACACGTTTAGTCATTTTGGTGATTGTATCCACTCCACACAACGGTAACTCAAATCCTCCCGGCTCCATCTCACCCCACTAGCCAGGCGCTGTAGTGGAGCGCAGGGTTGCCAGACGGGATTTGACAATTTCAAGCCCAACCAGTCTAAAAGCTGCCGAATCCACCCGTCCAGTGTGACCAAAAGTAGCCCAATCTGGCAACACTGGAGCGAGACATCGGTTCCTCAATAAACAAGCCATGAGTAACGTTAATGTTAAAACCTTGTCCACGATTCTCGTTCATTCAGGTGTGTTAAACAAACTAATGCCATTTACATACTGTTGGTTCAAATGTAACATATTAATGAACAAGTTCATGTCATGTTGTCAGTACAAACATGTTCTAATGTTATTTTAGTGAGTTCGCTAGTTAGCGAACATTAAAGATTACAAGAGCTAGTTTACGTATGTCAACAATGTCTCTATTCTCAATAATTTCAGTAATAATTGTACCAAATTGGGGCCAGTAACCCTGACTTGTGTGTGAGTAAGTTATATGTGTGTGCAAGCATGTTTTTGATATTATCAATCGTCTCACTTTTACTAGGTGAGCTGGTAAAACAAATATGCCAGGGGAAAAAAGGACATTGGCTTAAAGACCTCTTTTGGTCAAAGGGCAGCAGAGACAAGTACAGGGACACAGGTGAGGTCTAAACAGGTGACAGGGACAGGGACACAGGTGAGGTCTAATCTAGCGTTTTAACAGTGCAGTTCGTTTAGAGTTGAGCTAAATCATGTTTTGTTTCTAAGGAGATTGAACCAGTCTGCCACTAGGAAAGATGTAGATTACCACCTACATACTGTAGTTGTCTCCTTTATTAATTACCTTAATGTCACATAAGTAAATTGTATAGAAACAACTCACCAAAATTGACTTTTGCACAACTGTTTTGAAAAAAAAATCCACCGAGGGGGGGGGGGGAATTTGCAGATCTGTTGGTCTGTTTGGTTTGGTTTGATGTCGAGTCATAATTAATGTTGATATTGTGGTTGGCACACTGACTAACAAGAAAATACAAAAATGGCACTTCATATCAAAAAGGTTGCCTACCCCTGGTATAGTGGATAGTGTACATAGCCTTTTTTTATTTAAACCAGCTCCTTTCCCTTGTTTTTTTAGTTTTTTTTTTCTTTCCTAGCACCAGGGGAGCCACCCCTCCCAAATTTCGTTGTTTGGTACCTGTACTATAGCAATGACAATAAAGACCATTCATTCATTCATTCAAAAGTGAGGAGTGAGGGTGAGTCTCTGAGTGGTTGGGGGAGAGAGTTCCAGAGGCGGGGTGCAGCTCGTGAAAAGGCACTGTGACCGAAGCCTTTGAGTTTTGAGGGTGGGACAGTGAGGGGAACAATGGATGAGGATCGGAGGGTAGGGTACGGGTAGGGCGGTGGGGGAGAAGGAGGTCAGTCAGGTAAGGGGGGGCCAGGCTATGGAGGGCTTTGTATGTGAGGATGAGGATTTTGAATTGGATGCGTTCTTTGATGGGGAGCCAGTGGAGAGAGTGGAGGACAGGAGTGATGTGGTCACGGGAGCGGGTGTTTGAAAGGAGGCGTGCAGCAGAGTTTTGTACCATCTGGAGTCTATGGAGGGAGCGGGAGGTGATGCCGGTGAGTAGGGAGTTGCAGTAGTCAAGGCGGGAGGAGATGAAGGCGTGGATGAGGGATTCAGCAGCGGGCGGGGCGAGGCAGTGTCTGATTTTTGCTATGTTGCGGAGGTGGAAGTAGGAGGTCTTGACGATGGAGCTGACGTGGGGATCAAATGAGAGGGTGGGGTCCAGGATGAAGCCGAGGTTGCGAGCCAGGGGGGAGGGGGTGATGGTAGTGTCATCAATGGTGAGTGTGATGGGTCCGTTTATTTATTTTTTTCTTTTCTTTTTTTTCTTTTCAGTCGGTTAATGTTTATAGAAAGCAAACACAGAACTGTAAGTAATTCACACAACACACATATTTTTCCAGAACAATGGTGAACTCACAGTCATGGATTCTTCATGACACCGAACATTTAAAATACATAAAAAACGGTAAAAAACAAACAGTAGCTCATACAAAAAACATATTTTTGGAGCAACAATGACATAAAAACACACGTCGTTGGGGAAATATATAAACACACAGTCGACAAAGAACTAAAACTCGATAACTAACAGCTCAACGGCGCTCACACACACAAGTGTAAGGTAAAACTATACAGCGTAAGCAGGAGCTGACATCGTGAGTCTCTCGCATTCCCACGAAGGCGGGAAATGCACTGACAACGGTACTGAAGCAGGGTGGGTAGCAGGGGAGGCTGGCAGAGGCAGAAATGGGAGGACAGGGCTCATTGTAACACATGGGAATGGAATGAGAAATAGGCCGCGCTGAGTGTGTGTACTGTCATGTGTAGTACTGTCTGTTGTTGTCTGTGTTATACGGTGTTGTATGTATATATGTATACTGTACAGTGGTGTGAAAATGAATTTCCCCCTGGGGACAAGATGGGTCCGGTTTTATTGAGGGTGGATTTGGTGCCGATGAGGATGACTTTGGTCTTTTCACTGTTGAGTTTGAGGAAGTTGTGTGTGAGCCAGGTTTTTATTGCTGAAATGCAGTTTTCGATGTGAGTGAGGGGTGGGTTCTGGGTGGAGTTTGTGGTGATGTAAATCTGGGTGTCATCGGCGTAGCAGTGGAAGTCCAGGTTGAATTGGCGGATGATGTGACCGAGGGGGAGTGTGGGAGTTTTGGAGGAGCATAGGCCTTTTGGAGGAGCATAGGCCGTCGACAACAGTTCGCCAGGGTCCTCTGTCCTGTGCTTTGCTTTCCAGCTGTTTCCATGTTAGTCCACTCTGTGTGATGTCTGTCTCCAAGTCCCTGCGCCAGGTGTTCTTGGGCCGGCCTCTTCCTTTTGCCTTGGGGGTTCCATCTCAGGGCCTGTCTGGTGATGCTGGTGTTTGGTTTGCGTAGTGTGTGGCCGATCCATCCCCACCTTCTTCTCTTGATTTGTTCTTCCACTGGTTGTTCGCCCGTTCTCTGCCAGAGATCGTTGTTACTGATGGTATCTGGCCAGTGGATGTTCAGGATCCGCCTCAGGCATCTGTTGATGAATGACTGCACTCTAGTCATTGTGATCTTGGTTGTCCTCCACGTCTCTGATCCGTATAGGAGTACTGGCTTGATGTTGGATTTGAAGAGTCTGATCTTTGTCCGCTGACTGATTACCTTGGAGCTCCAGATGTTCTTTAGTTGGATGTATGAGGCCCTTGCCTTGCTGATTCTTGCTCTGACATCTGCCTCCGTGCCACCCTTCTTGTCTGATGCTACCTAGGTAGGTGAAGGATTCTACTTCCTCGAGTGCTGTTCCCTCCAGGTTTACTGGTTCTTCGTTGTTTGTGTTGATCTTTAGTATTTTGGTCTTTGCTTGGTGGATGTTGAGGCCTAGTTGTGTTGAGGTGTCTGCCAGTATGTTCGTCTTCTCCTGCATCTGTTGTCGACTGTGGGATAGTAGGGCAAGGTCGTCTGCGAAGTCTAGGTCGTCCAGTTGTGTTGTGAGTGTCCACTGGATCCCGTTTCTCCTCTGTGCCGTTGTGGTCTTCAATATCCAGTCGATGGCCAGGAGGAAGAGGAAGGGGGACAGTATACCGCCTTGCCTTACTCCGGTCTTCACTTGGAAGCTTCGTGTGAGCTGCCCGCTGTGTATGACTCTGCAGGTCATTCCTTCATAGGAGTTTCCTCATGATGTTGACAAGCTTTTCTGGTATGCCGTAGTGTCGAAGCAATTTCCAGAGGGTGTTTCTGTGGAGACTGTCAAATGCCTTCTCGTAGTCTACAAAGTTGATGTCCAACCACCAATATGGCAAAACATAGAACACACTAGTCTCTACCTTCTTGTTGAGTTTATATGACCCAGATGCTCCAGATCCTGTGGTCTGCACCAGTGTCTCTTTCCTCACAAGACCTTTCACTGTCAAATTGACACGTTTGTTATTCTTGGTGACATCGTAGCCACCAGCGGCCAGGGCACGCTTGAGCTCCACCATGGAGATGCCACCTCGGTGCTTGCACTGTGAGACCATTTGAAGAATGAGGATTCTTCCAGAAGGCTTTGCATCATTGGTCTTTGGTGCAGACGCGGCATCCGCCTGGGTCTGGTACTTGAACAGGCGGACTGGTGTCTCTGGATGCAAGATAAAGAGAGAGAGTTATTTTTTTTTTAAATTATTATTATATATTTTTTTTATATAAAAAAGATCTTAATTTAATAACAAAAATACAATTAAAAAAGAAGCATATTCCACACTAAATGTATGTTTCTTGTAAGCCAGCAAGCCCCCCCCCACACACACACATGCACACACACAACACAACTCCCAAGTGATTAGTTAATTGGCTACATTGTTAACAGCCAAGAAATAATGTTTTTTATTCTTACTCTTTAGTTTAGAGCATTTGTTTGTTATTTACTCTAGTGTCCTATAGAGACCCGTCATTAGAGTTTGTTTTACAGAGCTTGTTCATTCATGACTTGGCCTGATGTCTCTTGTTTCAGTTTCGTATCTGTTTCTCAATCAATTATTTAACAGTCAGTGAATGGCAGGAGTGTTGTTAGCTTGTTGGGGTTAAGTTTTACTTTGATCTTTGTCAATCTGAGCTTGTAGGACGGTCTCAATAGGTGGACCAATCAGCATCACTCGTATCGTTTCGTACATACTGGGCTTTACACACTACAGACCCCACCATACTGGGCTTTACACACTACAGACCCCCACCATACTGGGCTTTACACACTACAGACCCCCACCATACTGGGCTTTACAGACTACAGACCCCCACCATACAGCCTAGATATCCACAGATATCCAGCACTGTGGACAATTATTGCACAATATCACCAACACATACTTAATTCTGCAACTGGGGGGGGGGAGAGCTAGTCTGAAATAGTACCACTTACTAGGCGACAGAACCCGACGGCTCCGTAACCATTTTACAATCACGACGAAACATACAGCTGCTATTATTTACCTGATTTAAATCCTCATCGTTCAATGAGTGCGACTCTCTCGGTTTGAAGCAATTCTGGCATTTACTCTTGTTGAAGATGTTGGCTTGGAACTTCCGACACGGGTTTACACACTACAGACCCCCACCATACTGGGCTTTACACACTACAGACCCCCACCATACTGGGCTTTACACACTACAGACCCCCACCATACTGGGCTTTACAGACTACAGACCCCCACCATACTGGGCTTTACACACTACAGACCCCCACCATACTGGGCTTTACACACTACAGACCCCCACCATACTGGGCTTTACAGACTACAGACCCCCACCATACTGGGCTGTACACACTACAGACCCCCACCATACTGGGCTTTACACACTACAGACCCCCACCATACTGGGCTTTACAGACTACAGACCCCCACCATACTGGGCTTTACACACTACAGACCCCCACCATACTGGGCTGTACACACTACAGACCCCCACCATACTGGGCTTTACAGACTACAGACCCCCACCATACTGGGCTTTACACACTACAGACCCCCACCATACTGGGCTTTACACACTACAGACCCCCACCATACAGCCTAGATATCCACAGATATCCAGCACTGTGGAGAATTATTGCACAATATCACCAACACATACTTAATTCTGCAACTGGGGGGGGAGAGCTAGTGTCTCCCCCGGGGAAGGCAGCACCCTGGGCAGCATGGCGGTCGGCCTGGACACCCTGGGCGGCATGGTCCACCTGCTCAGGCATGTTGTTCGACATGTTGGCCTGCAAACCTTACGAAGACAAACCCGCAACTTTTAACCCTCAACTTTTAGTTTTAACCCTCAACTTTTGGCGAACTTTGTGTGGTATATAATAATGTTCCGCCCTACGCGCATTTGTTGGTAAATTCAGACGTGACTGACGGCGTCTGCTGAGGGATGTGGTGGAGCAACTCATTGGTATTATATTAGTATTGGACTTTCTGAGTCAATGAATAGGATGCGGGCGTAGGTGTTGGGTGATTCCAGATGAATAATAATAATAATAATTTATTAAATTTATATAGTGCTTTTCCAAGGCTCAAAGACGCTGACAATATATGATACACATGGGGACACACAAAAACAACAAGCAACAACAACAAGTAACATGGAACACAGAGGCAGCGAACGGGGAGGGGGGGGGGGGGGGGGGGTGTAGAGTCCGGTGTTGATGTTGCTGGGAGCCTCGATGGATGTGGCGGCGGCAGCGGAGAATGCCTGCCTTGGTGGCAGCAGCAGCAGTGAGGCGATGGTTGTGGTTCAGTGAGTGTAGGTGAGACGAGAGAAGGGCAGGGGGAGGTGGGGGGCAGGTGAGATGGCCGGGAGTCCAAGGCAAAACGACAGGCAGTGAACCAGAGCGACAGCAACTCACATATTTATTTCTGCCATATTATTAAATATTTTTGCTTGAAATGATGCCCAGTCAAACTGATCGGCAATATCCACTTAAATGTATGCCTAGTCTACCGTGCTGTTCCACTGTTGCATCTTTGGTTGTGTTGCGACAGGTACTGGGGCCTCGCATGGCTCTGGGGAAGCCAGGACCTCTGTCAGGACCTGGGCTGGGTCTGTCAGGACCTGGGTGGGTGGGTGTGTCAGGACCTGGGTGGGTGGGTTTGTCAGGAGCTGGGTGGGTGGGTCTGTCAGGACCTGGGGTGGGTCTGTCAGGACTTGGGGTGGGTCTGTCAGGACTTGGGGTGGGTCTGTCATGGCCTGGGTGGGTGGGTCTGTCAGGACCTGGGGTGGGTCTGTTAGGGCCTGGGGTAGGTCTGTCAGGGCCTGGGTGGGTGGGTCTGTCAGGACCTCCTGGTGACAGTGCAGGCTCTCCATGGCTGCTCTCATCCGGTGGGCCAGGGTCTCCTCGGCAGCCTGCATCCTGTCCTCCAGTCACCTCATAGCCCTCCGGCCTAACATGACACACACACACACACACACACACACACACACACTATTAATGGGGAGCCAGTGAAGTGCTCTCAGCAACTATTGGGGAACTAGGTTGAGATTGAGAACGACAAATCTCTATCATATAGAAACGAAATGTCACGGGTCCCCTGACGTGTTAGGAGGTCATTAGGATGTCTGGTGTGTGTGGTGCTGGAAGCCTCATCGCTCACCCCAGGCTGTGAGTGACCTCCCCAGCGCCGGCGGGCACAGTCCCCCGGCAGAGCTCCTTCAGCAGGTCTAGGTGGTGCAGGTTGCTGGTGCCCATCCCTGTGTTCAGGATCTCGGCGTGGACGTTGTACTCGTTTATGGATATCTTCAGGCCTGGCAGACGGGTGGTTCTCACCTACAGACATGCCACACAAGGGTTAGGCTAGGAGTTCAGTTGACTTTGAAATGAAGTAGAGATAACTCTGGGTTAAACCTTCGTCAACAATGACACCTATTATTATGCCACTATTATGGTAGTGTCATCCGCATATTTCATAAAGGTGACTGAGCTGTGGAGAGATATCAGGTGGTTGGTGTAGAGGGAGAAGAGCCAGGGTGAGAGGACGCATCCCTGGGGGGCGCCTGTGCTGAGGGTCAGGGGTCGAGATGAAAGGCTGTTCATCTTGACCCACTGTCGTCTTTTCCACAGGAAGCTCCGTATCCAGTGGCAGATGCAGGGGTCAATGTTCATGTCCACCAGTTTGTTGAAAAGATTGACCGGGTCTATTGTATTGAAGGCTGAGCTAAAGTCAATGAATAGGATGCGGGCGTAGGTGTTGGGTGATTCCAGATGAAGTAGTGTGTGATGGAGGGCTATTGATTGATTGATTGAAAACTTTATTAGAAGATTTGCAGAAGTAGGTACATGAAAGTACATATTACATACAAGGTCAACTAACAGGATAAAAACCCAAGAAAGCCACTGGCTTATTTCAATTGGGGTCCTTGATTCTCAATTCATCGTTACATGTAAGACAGACAAAAAAACTAGTACTATCTACAAGATAATACAGTCAAATAACTATTACTATCTACAAGATAAACATACATCCATCATGGGAAGAACAATACAACAAAACATAAGGTATGTACAGCGGGTAGGACAGGTGGGGACATACACCACAGTTGGGGGCGGGGGACAAAACACAAAGTATGTACAGTGGGTAGTTCGGGTCTTTTAATCTGATTTTTGATTTAGAGGGTCCAGTTACGGATTGCAGCCTCCTGTAAATGTTTTTTGAGAGTGGTTTTGATTGGTGTGAGTGCCACCGGGCGGTAGTCGTTTAGGCAGCTCACCGTGCTTTTCTTCGGGACTGGGATGATAGTTGAGGTTTTCAGGCAGGGTGGGATGGTGGCCTGGGACATACAGGTATGTATGTATGTATGTATGTATGTATGTGTGTATGTGTGTGTGTATGTATGTATGTATGTATGTATGTATGTATGTGTTCAAGAGGAAAAGGTGGAGGGGAAGGAGAAATCTTCTATATTTGAATTATACAAGATCCTTTTATTATGCCCTAACTTGCATAGTTACAACAATAACATCATGTTACAACAGTAGGAACACTGTTCTTTCTGCTCCTTTTCAAACAAGGAGCATTTGTATGTATTATGTATTATATAGTGACTTAATGTATTCATTTCTTTTTTTTTTTTTTTATAATATTTTTTTATTCCAGTATAGATGTCATGTACGGTACATTGAAAAAGGCATGAATATTTTCTGTTTTTCTCCCTGCCCTCCACCCACCCCTCCCTCTCAAACATGTCTGCATACATATATACATATAGATCTGTCCATCCAGTCACACATACATATAAACAAGTTACCAATTTTACCAACAATTTAGTGAGTAGATAAAAAAAAAAAATACATACATATATATCTGTATGGTCGTAAAAAAAAAAAAAAAACATTTTAAAAAACGTTAAGTAAAGAAATAGATAAAAAATAAATTATAAGAAATTATATATTTTTTACAAATATATTCATACATACATACATACATATATACATAGATACATACATATATACATACATACACATACACGAACAAATTATAATAATAAAATGTAGAAAAAATTGGGGGGGGAAATAATATCATAAGGAATTCTGCTAGGTTGTATAAATGATGTAGTAGGAGATTGCTGCTTACATAAGTCATATTCAGGCGTCAGATCATGAGCTACAATATATTCATAGGTAAGTTAGTGTCCGTTTTATTTGGAAATGTCATGGTCTCAGAGGCCAAGGCAGACAACAAACTGCTTGGTTACAAAAGCATCAGTTTGTAGGAAGTGCTGTCAGGTTCTCAAAATATGTAATGAACGGTTGCCAGTGCAAGTAGAATTTTTTTGTTGAACCTCTAAGCGTGAACTTAATCTTTTCTAACTTTAGGAAGTGCATTATGTCTGTAAGCCACATGGCTATTGAAGGAGGAGTTGGAGATTTCCATCCTAGTAAAATTCTACGCCTTGCCAGCAGTGTAGTAAATGCTACTATATTAGAATCTTTGGTGGTTAGGAGACTGAAATCTTGTGGAACTCCAAATATGGCTATCTGGGGTGAGGGTTCGAGATTAACAGAAAAAACCTCTGTCAGTATCTTAAAGATAGTAGTCCAGAAGGTTACCAGCCTAGGGCATGACCAAAACATATGGGTAAGATTGGCTGGGGATAAAGCACATCGTTCACACTTGTCCTCTACATCAGGATATATTGCTGCGAGTTTAGATTTGCAAAAGTGAAGCCTATGGAAGACTTTGAATTGAATAAGGCCTAATCTGGCACAAGAGGTTGAGGTGTTAATGCGGTCTATCGCTCCATCCCACCACTCGTCAGTGAAGTTTACATTGAGTTCAGTTTCCCATTTGTTCCTATTTTTGGTTAGAGAGTGTGTGTCGAGACAAGTGAGAGAGTGGTATATATTTGAGATAAGGCCTTTTTGACCTGGTGTGAACGCCATAAGATTTTCCCAGGGTTGGTTGTGTGGCATTTCGGGGTAAGAGGGGTATTGGGTTTTCACAAAGTCTCTGACCTGAAAATAACGAAAGAGATTACTCCGGGGCAAGTTATATTTAGTGCATATCATCTCGAAACTACAAAAAATGTTATTCTCAAAGAGGTTCGAAAAGTTTGTAAGGCCTCTGTCCTTCCAGAGCAAGAAGGCGGAATCCAAAGTGGAGGGAGGGAATAGATGATTTTTATTTATAGGACCATTAATGGAGCTGTCTGCAAACTTAAAGTGGAGACGAAACTGGGCCCAAATCTTAAGGGTAGCTAACACCACTGGGTTGCAGGTAAATTTGGAGAGGGATATAGGCAATTTAGAGTAAATCATTGCAGGAGGGGAGGATATATAGCAAGATTCAGCTTCCAGCAAGCACCAGTCTGTTAAAGGAGAGTGAAGCCAGTAATTTATCTTTTGAATATTGGCAGCCCAGTAATAGTAAATGAAATTAGGCAAAGCCAAGCCACCATTGTCACGGCCTCTTTGCAATGTGTGTTTTTTAATCCTGGGCTGTTTGCCTTGCCAAATGAATGTGGAGATGATTTTATCAAGAGATTTAAAGAATGATTTGGGCAGGAATAATGGGATGCACTGGAAGAGGTATGAGAATTTAGGGAGTATCGTCATCTTTATTGACTGTATCCTGCCTACTAGGGACAGAGGCAGACTGCCCCATCTTTGGAGATCTGATTTTACCTGATCAAGTAGGGGGGAGAAATTGGCAGAAAAGAGAGAGGGGAATGAGTTTGTTATCTGTATACCAAGATATTTAAAGCCTTGAGCTGAGATATTAAATGGTAGTTCGGCTTGTGTGATTTGTTTAGCACTATTGTTGATAGGATAGAATTCACTTTTTCTATAGTTCAGTTTGTACCCGGAAAAACCGCCAAAGCTCTGAAGGATTGAGAGTATATGGGGGACAGCAGAGACAGGGTTAGATATGTATATAAGTAAATCGTCTGCGTATAGAGAGACCCTGTATTCTGCATCCCCACGTAACACACCTCGGAAGAGCTGTGAGGTCCTGAGGGAGATGGAGAGTGGCTCAATTGCTAGCGCAAATAGAAGTGGAGACAGGGGGCACCCTTGCCTTGTTCCTCGTGCTAAGGGGAAATAGGCGGACCTAAAGTTGTTGGTGCAAATGCTAGCTTTGGGGGAGGTGTACAGTAATTGAATCCAAGAGATAAATGTATTGCCAAAACCAAATCTTTTGAGTAGCGCAAATAGATATCCCCATTCCACTCTATCAAAAGCCTTTTCAGCATCAAGAGCAATAGCCGCCTCCGCAGGACTCGAAGATGATGGAGAATGTATTATATTTAAGAGCTTCCTAACATTCGAGAAAGAGTGGCGTTTCTGAATAAAACCGGTTTGTTCTTCTGAAATAATATTAGGTAAGATTTTTTCTAGTCTAGCGGAAAGGGTCTTTGTTAGTATTTTACTGTCTACATTTAGGAGGGATATAGGTCTATAGGATCCACAGTCAGTTGGGTCTTTATCTTTTTTAAGAATAAGGGAAATAGTAGCTTGTGTCAGAGTGGGGGGAAGGGAGCCGTTCGCTAGAGATTCATTATACATGTCGAGTAGAAGAGGGGAAAGCTTGGTATTGAAGGTCTTATAAAATTCTGCAGGGTAGCCATCAGGGCCAGGGGTTTTGTTATTTTGCATTAGTTTAATTGATTTAGTAAGATCATCTATGTCAAGAGATTTGTCCATATTCTCTGCGTCAGCCAGATTAACATTAGGGATGTCGAGATTTGATAGAAAGGTTATCATATTAGACGTATCAGCTGGAAATTCTGATTTATATAGGGAGGAATAGAAAGTGACAAACATTTCATTTATACTAGAGGGAGTAGATTGGAGAGTGCCCAAGCTGTCTTTAACTTGTGGGATAAGCCGAGCAGCTGCTTGTCGTCTCAACTGATGCGCTAGTAGACGGCTAGGTTTGTCCCCATATTCATAGTATGAGGCCTTTGATCTCAACAAGAGTTTTTCAGCTGTGGACGTAGTCAGTAAGTTGGCTTGTGATTGAAGATCAAGTCGTTTCTTACATAGTTCTGGGTCAGGATTAGAAGCCAGATTTTGGTCTATGTCAGAAATAGCCTTACATATGTTATCAAATTTAAGTTGCTTGTCTTTGTTGTACGAAATTGAGTATGAGATTATTTGGCCCCTGAGAAAAGCTTTCAAGGTTTCCCATAGGAGGGAAGCCGAAGTCCCTTCTGTTTTATTTGAAATAATGAATGAGTCAATTGAGTCTGAGATATATTTACAAAAAATCTTATCTGAGAGAAGTAGGGAATTGAATCTCCAAAGAGGTCTTTCTTTCTGACTGATAGAAAATAAATTGATATCAAGGAGCACCGCTGCGTGGTCCGAGATTACTATGGCCGTGTAATCACATGACTCAACAGCTGGCAGGAAAAGTTGGTCAACAAAAAAATAGTCTATGCGGGAGAAAGTGTTATGAGGGTTTGAGAAGAAGGAGAATTTCTTGGCGTGGGGGTTTTTATCTCTCCAAGGATCAACACAGCCATTTGCCTGCATAAATACACTGAAAGCTTTAGACATAGCGGACTGTTGTTGAGTCCTAGGGCTTGATCTATCTAATAGAGGGTTCATCACACAGTTCAGATCGCCTCCTAAAATAAGATGGTGAGTGTTCAAGTGTGGAAGGGACGATAGCAGGTTGCTGGCAAAGCTTGCATCATCCCAGTTGGGAGCGTATACATTTACTAAGAGTACTGGTGTTTGGCAAAGGGTACCCGCCACAACAACATATCTGCCTTTTGTATCTACCCTGACCTCCGAGACCACAAAATTAAGTCTTTTATTAATTAAAATAGCTACACCTCTCGACCTACTATTGAGGCTCGTGTGAAAGTATTGGCCTACCCAGTTGCTACGTAGTCTAACATGATCTGACAGCCGAAGATGAGTTTCCTGCAAAAAGGCTACATCTGCTTTTAGACGTTTTAAGTGTAGAAAAACCTTAGATCTTTTGACTGGACCATTCAAGCCTTTCAAATTCCATGATAGGAACCGAACATTTGAGTATTTATCCTTATTGCCTAAATTGGTCATATTGTGAGTGTAGCAGGTAAGTAATTGTAAGCATCCTTACAGTGAGTGTAATGCCTTTGCAAGGCCTACTTCCATTGAGTCTTGGAGAGCAAATGATTCCTTGTTTAACAAAGCAGATGACAAAACAAAATAGATGGGGTAAAATAGGTATAGAAAGAAAAGAAAGAAAATGAATAAAAAGAGAAACCAAACAATAAAACCTCTGGTGTGAGTAGCACTTTTCTGCAGACAGTCCCTCCCCAGTCCCTAAGTCTTCTTCCCCAAACGAAAAAGACAGCGGGAAAAAACATCCAAAATGTTCCCAGTTAACGCAACTCTTATACATTCTAACCTTAAAGCACTAAGGGTGGCTCCCAGAGTACAAGAAAAACAACAACAAACAACAACAAAAACAAAAAGAAACAGTGTCAATATGATGAATGAATATAGCCCATATCCAGTGTCGCTAAAACAGAGCTGCCGGGGTTCAGAATACATGCAACACACACACACACACACACACACAGCAACACATATACACACACACACAGCAACACACACACACAAACAGCAACACACACACATACACACACGCACACACACACAGCAACCCACACACAGACACACACAGCAACACGCACACACACAGCAATAAGCACACACACAGCAAGCAACACACACATACACACACACACACACCCACACATACACACACACACACACACACACCTGCCTATGCATGTATGCACCCGCTGCGTGAATGATATTATGCGCGCGTATAAACGCACGCCCCTTTAGATATGTCACAGACCCCCTCACAGACCCCAGCTCCTGCTCCGGTGTTATTTTAGTTCTAGGTAGCCTCTCATACAAGAGCCATCCGGCTATAGATGAAAAGTAATAAAGGCGTTTGAACCGTAAGCGTCAATACCGTTAAGCACACGCACACACATTCAATCAAAGAAGGAAGTAGGTCCGTAATACAGCATCACGCAGCGTCAATTCAAACGCATGCACACCAACACACACATATTAGCAATAGGAGAAAGTATACCCGAAATACAGCGCTATGTAACGTCACCTTAAGCATGCGCGCGTATATAAACAGTTAGTCATCTTAAGAAGTAAACCCATAATACAGCGCTATGTAACTATGTAATACTAACAGTCAATGAGTTGCGCAATCCCTGAAATTAGCTCAGAGTTAGCTGGATAATGACCTGGGGACTGTTTACTCACGTTATCATCATCCTATGAAGCCTATGTCTGAACGGTTTTCAGTGATTAATTAAACTGGTCCGTGTATAAAGTGTTCAATCGAATCAGGCATATAAGTTCGGTTATAGGTCCAATTGTCCTCTCATAGTATCGCAGTTCAAAAAAGCGATGCAGCCTCCCGGTGAAAAATAAGCACAGTATAAACAAAACATAGAGCTAGCCAGCCCCGGTGGCTTATGATCAGGGTCATATAAATTCAAACCTTCGTGGGTTGTCAACAGTTCACGGTAACGTTATTACGGGGCAAAAAGAAAGATGGTTAATGCTATATAGAAGTTAGTTAGGCTAAGCATAGCTTTAACTTTATACTAGCAGTCATGAAGGTGATCGTTTCCTCTTGGTGTGTCAGCTACAGAATAGCTTATGCTCACCGCATATGGCCATATACTAGTCAGCATCCCCGCCACCATCCACTCCAGCAACGCGTTGGTTATAAAACCGTTGTGCTTCTGGGGCAGTCTTGAAGTCGTAGATTTTGTCCTTGAAGTCCACTTTTAGAAGAGCAGGATAAATTAGACGGAACTTGACCTTCTTCTCGTAGAGCAGTGATTTCACTCGGGCGAATGATGCACGCTGCTTGGATGTGTTGATGCTGTAGTCTGGGAAGAATGGTACTTTACGTCCACGCCATACAAGCTGATTACGATCGCATCTCAGAGCCCGGGCTTTGTCCTGGTAGTAATGGAAACGGACAATCATCACTCTGGGTTGTCCAGTGGGTCCAGGGCGTACTTGGCCAATCCGATGTGCACGGTCCAGCACGGGGGGAGTTGGATAGACATCTTTGCAGACCTCTGTAAAGAACTCAGCCATGAACTTAACAGTGTCCGTTCCCTCCGCGTTCTCTGGAATATTGATGACTCGTAGGTTGCACCTGCGGGACCGATTTTCAATGTCCTCCGCACGGCTAGCGAGAGCTTCATTCTCGGAGCTAAGTCGTTCACAGGTCTTTTCCAGGGCTATAGTCGTGTCACTGTATCCGTTGAGCGCCCTTTCTAATTCAGCAATGCGTTTACCATGGTCAAGGGTGGTTGATTGCACAGCATCTAAAGACTCTTTGAGTGGAGAGAGGGCGCTTTCGATCAATCCCTTAATCATGTCCTTCATGTCCGTGACTAGCATTAAGCGGAGATTTTGTAGGTCGGTAGGCAGGTTCGCTGAGGCTTCGGCCGCCATATTAGCTACTTCGCTAGCGTCTTCTGTTAGCTGTTGAGGTGTAGATGGTCGTGTGCCCCTTTTGGTGCGTTTGTTGGGCATATCCTCGAGACAAGTTGTACACCTGAACTTTTTCTAATTGTTTTTCTTAAAAATATGTTTAAGTGATCACGATAGTTGAGATTTAAAATATGAAATACTGGGAGCCACCCTCCACGCGTCTACCTCCTTTCACATCGTAACCGGAAGCCCATTTCTTATTTAACAAGTAAAAATGTTGCATTTGTTCAAATGTAAATGTCTTCTATTTTGGATAAGTCGTACAATTATGAGTGAATAACCAAAGTGACAGCAGTATGAATAAAGAGACCACCATGTCTGGTGTCATCGAGCTCTTTGCCACTATTTCTTAGCCTCCGCGTCCTTCTTAGCCTTGGCGATCTCGGCCAGGTTCCTCTTGTAGGCCAGCAGCACCTCTCGGCAGCCCTCCAGGTGGGCCTTGGGCTCCCAGGTGTCCTCGTCCGCAGAGCAGTTCTTCCATCGCACCCGGTACAGGACCTCTCCCTCCTCTGTCCGCATGTGCATGATGATCCTCTCCACCTCATACGTGTCGAGGACCTCCTCCATCACCTCCATCATCTCCTCCTCCATCATCTCCATCATCTCCTCCTCCATCATCCATGTCGTCCTCCACCCTCCAGGTGCCATTTTATTAAGATTGACAGCATCCTCAACAGATCTGTTGGCACGATAGGCAAATTGATAAGTGTCCATCAGGGGGGTGGTGTGGGTTTTTAGGTAGGAGAGGACAGCTGAAATGGGCCACCGTTGTTCGAGAAGACGCTCCAGCATGAAACACGTCGAGTTCCAGCGTGTTGCGACTTCTTGGATGAGTTTGTGGTTTGAAACTTGTTCAGAGCTCCTTCAGCAGGTCTAGGTGGTGCAGGTTGCTGGTGCCCATCCCCGTGTTCAGGATCTCGGCGTGGACGTTGTACTCGTTTATGGATATCTTCAGGCCTGGCAGACGGGTGGTTCTCACCTACAGACATGCCACACAAGGGTTAGGCTAGGAGTTCAGTTGACTTTGAAATGAAGTAGAGATAATAATAATAATAATAATGGATTTTATTTATAAAGCACTTTACATTTCAAGAATCTCAAAGTGCTACAGTCAATAAAAGAAACAAAAACAGCACAACACAATAAAGATCACTAAAAACATCAAAAGCAGAAAGGTTAAAAAGACACTGTGGCATAAAACTAAAGAAAAAAAATAAATACAAATCTGGCTACTGGAACGCTTTGTTAAAAAGATGAGTCTTAAGTCCGCTCTTAAAAGAGTCGACCGACTGTGGTGCTCTCAGGTGGGCAGGGAGGGCGTTCCACAGTTCGGGGGCGATGGAGCAGAAGGCCCGGTCTCCCATGGAGCGGAGGTGGGTTTTGGTGGGTTTGAGGAGGTTTGCATTTGATGAGCGGAGAGTGCGAGTGGAGGGGCTGTGGGATTTGACCAGGTCCTTGAGGTAAGGGGGTGCGTTGCCGTGAATGCATTGATGAGTTAACAGTGAGATTTTGTAAATGATCCGAGAGGAGATGGGAAGCCAGTGTAGTGAGTGGAGGATGGGTGTGATGTGATCGTATTTGCGCACTCTCATCAGGATCCTAGCAGCGCTGTTCTGAATGTACTGGAGCTTCTGAAGGCTCTTGCTAGGGATCCCGATGAGAAGTGCGTTGCAGTAGTCGAGCCTGGAGGAGACAAAGGCATGGACTAACTTCTCGGCATCGGGCAAAGACAGGGTGGGGCGGAGTTTTGCTATATTTCTTAGGTGGAAGAATGACGTTTTGGATATGTGTTTAATGTGGGCCTCGTAGTTGAGGTGGGGGTCCATTAGAACACCAAGGTTGGTGACGACGGATGACAGAGGGATAACCTGTCCAGAGAAAGTGATGCTTGTTATGGGGGATGATTTAACCTGGTGAGGGGTGCCGATGAGGATGGCTTCTGTTTTGCAGCTATTTAATTGAAGGAAGTTAACTCTCATCCACGCCTTTATCTCCTCCAGGCAGATGGTGAGTGCAGATGAGGTTGACTGAGGGGTTGGGTCCAGTTTAATGTAGAGTTGTGTGTCGTCAGCATAGCAATGGTAGGGGATACCATGCTTGCTGATGACACGGCAGAGGGGTAACATGTACAGGGTGAAGAGGGTGGGTCCGAGTACGGATCCTTGGGGGACACCACAGGTGACAGGCTGGGTCCGGGACTTTGCACCTCCCAAGGAGATGCACTCGGTGCGTTCGGAAAGATAGGATGTGAACCAGTCCAGAACAGTGTAGCAGAGTCCGATAGTGGAGTGAAGGCGGTCTAGGAGGATGGTGTGGTCGACGGTGTCAAAGGCGGCTGTGAGGTCCAGGAGGATGAGGAGAGAAGGAGAGCCGGCATCGGCTGCCATGAGAATGTCGTTTGTCACCCTGACCAGTGCTGTTTCAGTGCTATGGGCGGAGCGGAAACCAGACCGGAATTTTTCTGCAATGTTTCTGCAATGTTATTGCTGCTGAGGTGATGTTGGAGTTTGGTGGCGACTATTTTCTCCAGGACCTTGGAGAGGATTAAACCTGGGTTAAACCTTCGTCAACAATGACACCTATTATTATGCCACTATTATGGTAGTGTCATCCGCATATTTCATAAAGGTGACTGAGCTGTGGAGAGATATCAGGTGGTTGGTGTAGAGGGAGAAGAGCCAGGGTGAGAGGACGCATCCCTGGGGGGCGCCTGTGCTGAGGGTCAGGGGTCGAGATGAAAGGCTGTTCATCTTGACCCACTGTCGTCTTTTCCACAGGAAGCTCCGTATCCAGTGGCAGATGCAGGGGTCAATGTTCATGTCCACCAGTTTGTTGAAAAGATTGACCGGGTCTATTGTATTGAAGGCTGAGCTAAAGTCAATGAATAGGATGCGGGCGTAGGTGTTGGGTGATTCCAGATGAAGTAGTGTGTGATGGAGGGCTAGATTGACAGCATCCTCAACAGATCTGTTGGCACGATAGGCAAATTGATAAGTGTCCATCAGGGGGGTGGTGTGGGTTTTTAGGTAGGAGAGGACGATGCGCTCATACGCCTTCATGGCCACAGATGTCAGAGCGATTGGCCTGTAGTCGTTGAGGCTGGAGATCTTGGACATCCATAGACAGAAGGAGGTCGCATTCTCTCTCTCTGTCCGTTTTACGCCTCTTTTCCGCTGAAGCCGACTCACTGCCTCCTTCATCCCCGTCATCGTCAGTTGTGTGATGATTGGATACTCCTACCACTAGGTGTCAGTAGAGGTCCTTGTTATAGGACATGACCGGAGATGATGTGGTGGTAGCGAGGGCAGAAGAACTAATAGGTACTAGGTAGATGCAGTTGATGTAAACGGAGCACGTTAATAAAAGTTACAAAAAGATCCTGTTTCTCATTGAACGACACGAACAACACAAGTTGGTGGCGGTGCCACGCGCTCAGCCAACGTAATCACCTCCGTGTACACATGTTCCTTTTCCTCGTCGGATAGCCAGCTTAATTGCTTGAAGCGGGGGTCAGTGGCTGCGCTGAGGCCAGTAGCTTCAGTCGCGTCTGAAAGTCGCCACCTCCTATCAATTTCCTCCACCAATTTACTTTTCAGAGCTTTTGTGGTGGGACTGTCACTGTCGTCATCTTGCTCTAGATGTCTTTTTTTCAAATTTGTCAGCATTGGCGCTACTGCAGACAAGGACACATTTTCTTCTTTTGACAAGAGTTCAGTCAGAGTGATGAAGGGCTTAAGCATGGCAACAGTTTCCTCTGCGATGACCCACTGGGCTGTTGTCAGGTCCAGTGATCGGTCAGCTCTTTTGGTGACGATTGGGTCAGACAGGACAGCTGAAATGGGCCACCGTTGTTCGAGAAGACGCTCCAGCATGAAACACGTCGAGTTCCAGCGTGTTGCGACTTCTTGGATGAGTTTGTGGTTTGAAACTTGTTGTACGTTCTGTTTTTCTTTTAACGCCGCAGTTGCTTTCGCACTTTTCTTAAAGTGCGCCACAAGTCGCCTTGCAGCAGCCACGGTACGGTGTACAGGGTCGTGTCTTAGTGCTGCATTAACGCAAAGCTGAAGTGTGTGTCCAGCACAGCGCACCCCCCTGACAGTCCCCCACGCCTCCTCCTCCTGCAGCTTCTGAGTGCACAGAATCATATTAGCAGCATTGTCGTGCACAACTGCAACTCTTTTCTCTGCAGGTATAGCATATGCATCGACCGCCTCTCCAAGTCTCTGTGCAATATTTTCAGCTGTGTGACTCTCCTCCATTGACTTGGTCTCTAACACACAGTTCTTCATTCCCCAGTCATTATTTATCATATGAGCTGTCACCGTCATGTACGCTTCCATCTGTAGACTGGTCCATATATCCGTTGTGAAACTAATTGCAGAGCACTTCTCAATGTCGCTGCGCACTTCATCCCGTATGCATCTGTGCTGATCTGTAAGCGCATAGGAGAGAGCCTCTTGTGTCGGCAAAGTATAAGCTGGCTCCAGTGTTTCGATTAGGCGTTTAAACCCTTTCCCTTGCACGATATTTATAGGTCTTCCGCAATAAACGAAACTAAAGCCTTGCTTATGGCTTGCTTTCTGCTTTCCGTAAGCTTCTTAGTCAGCGTGTCACCAATGGTTGTTTGTTGTGAGGTGTCGGCTGACGTTGAAGCATCCGTTTTTTTCAGACAATGCACCTACAAAAGCAGATGATTACAATTCAATTAGCCAACTTGGTAACACAACTAGCCATAGCATAGGCATAGCCTTATTAATGTGTTGTGTGGCGTCGTGTACAGCGATACTTACGTTTTTTAGGTGATTTGACAAACTCGTTGTAGAGTTGTGATATGCCAATTTCTTCTGGCATATCTGGCACTCGGCTTTTTGGGTGTTGTCTTTGCATATTTTAAAGTGTAACCACACGCCTGATGACTTCTTCGACATGTCTGCTGCACACGTCCTTGTTGTTTTCAACACAGAGAATCTTTCAACACAGATTTTTATTTATTTTTTCCGAATATTCGAATTTTATTTTCCCGTTCGAATCCCGTGCCCATCGAACGAAGCTTCGAAGTATTTAAGACAGCCCTAATACACAACTTTTTTTTTTACAGCACAGGTATTGTCAAGTTACAAAAAAACAACAATGGTTAGCATACATCGCTCGAACAACGTTTGCAACTCAAGATAATCTTGCTGACATAGAATCCTAGGTGAATGTGAATAAGATGACCACAAACAGCAACTCTGCTGCCATCCTTAAAGATGTTGTGGCCTATGTTGATGTGTGGTCCAGAAGCAAAACGGAGAATTACTCCAAGTCCATCATCCAGCAGCTGTGCGATATGGGAGCTGAGGTGACAAAAAGATTAAATAAGCGAGTCACCCATGTGGTCTTTCAACACGGCCATCCAGCCACATGGGATAAAGCCCAGAAGACTGGTGTGAGGCTTGTATCTGTTCTCTGGGTGGCCAGATGTAAAGATGACGGTGAACATGTGGATGAAGAGCTGTATCCTGCCTTCAATGATGAAGCCAGTCCTGCGCTCAAGAGAAGGGCACATCGTTCTATGCAGCCAAAAGACCTCCCCGTGCTGACCCCCGAAAATGACACACACATGAAGAAAAAACTGGACAAGATCATGAAAGAGCTTCATCCAGTGCCGTCGTCACCTTTTTTTACAGATGTGTCCACTTTCATCATTGATCACGAGAATGGAATAGTCTACAGCCCTCTGCTGAAAGTTTGCATGATCTCTAGCGGCTTGTCAGCCAGGGAGGGGAACCATTTTGGGAAGTTGGCAGTGAGGTAGGACAGTGCATTCCCAGATTCTTCTCCCTCCTTTAGATTGATCATTCGTAGGTTGTCCCTTCTGTTCCTATCCTCGAAGGATGCCAGTTTGGATTCGAGCTGAGCTAGGGATGTGATGTGTTGAGAGGTAGTAACCTCGGAATCCTTTACCCGCTCCTGTAGCTTGGAGGTGAGCATTAATCTCCTTATCGTGTTTGGTCAGGGTTGCCTCCATGACTCCCAGCTGGGTCTCCAGCCGGTCGAATCGGTCGTTAGAGTTTTTCTCCGCTATATTGAAATAGCGTTTAAGTGTAGCCTCGAGAGGCCACTGTGAGAGCGCTCTCTGAGTTTTCGTCGCCGTCCATCGGCATGACCAAAGGATCTTTATTTTTGCGCGTACGGCTAGCCATTATGGACAGTACTAAACAGGCTAATAAACTTTCAACTGGTGTAGGTTAATATCAGATTTCGTAGCAGAAATATAGATGTTTGCTCAGACAAACTTAAGGGAGAGTAACCGCGAGGCTTCTACTCCGCCATCTTGTTCACGTCACGCCACACACCCCAGATGTGACAATAATAACAATAATAACAATTACTCCTCAGTGTCAGTGAACTGGCCGTCCACGATGCCTCAGGCATCTGTTGATGAATGACTGCACTCTAGTCATTGTGATCTTGGTTGTCCTCCACGTCTCTGATCCGTATAGGAGTACTGGCTTGATGTTGGATTTGAAGAGTCTGATCTTTGTCCGCTGACTGATTACCTTGGAGCTCCAGATGTTCTTTAGTTGGATGTATGAGGCCCTTGCCTTGCTGATTCTTGCTCTGACATCTGCCTCCGTGCCACCCTTCTTGTCTATGATGCTACCTAGGTAGGTGAAGGATTCTACTTCCTCGAGTGCTGTTCCCTCCAGGTTTACTGGTTCTTCGTTGTTTGTGTTGATCTTTAGTATTTTGGTCTTTTGTGTTGTTTGCCTAGTTGTGTTGAGGTGTCTGCCAGTATGTTCGTCTTCTCCTGCATCTGTTGTCGACTGTGGGATAGTAGGGCAAGGTCTAGGTCGTCCAGTTGTGTTGTGAGTGTCCACTGGATCCCGTTTCTCCTCTGTGCCGTTGTGGTCTTCAATATCCAGTCGATGGCCAGGAGGAAGAGGAAGGGGGACAGTATACCGCCTTGCCTTACTCCGGTCTTCACTTGGAAGCTTCGTGTGAGCTGCCCGCTGTGTATGACTCTGCAGGTCATTCCTTCATAGGAGTTCCTCATGATGTTGACAAGCTTTTCTGGTATGCCGTAGTGTCGAAGCAATTTCCAGAGGGTGTTTCTGTGGAGACTGTCAAATGCCTTCTCGTAGTCTACAAAGTTGATGTATAATGGAGAGTTCCATTCCAATGATTGCTCAACTATGATTCGGAGGGTTGCAATCTGGTCTACACATGATCTATTGGGTCGGAAGCCTGCCTGCTGGTCTCTTAGCTGCGGATCCACCACTTTCTTTATTCGCTCGAGGAGGATTCTGTTGAAGATGTTTCCTGGCACTGATAAAAGCATGATTCCTCTGTAGTTGTGGCATTGGCTGAGGTCTCCTTTCTTAGGTATTTTGACCAAGTAGCCTTCTTTCCAATCTGTTGGCCCTTCCTCTTCCTCCCATATCTTCTCGAACAGGGGGTGTAGCATCTCCACCGAGGTGTCTGTCTGCCTTCAGTGCCTCGGCAGGGATGTTGTCTGGTCCTGCTGCCTTACTATTCTTTAGTTGTGCAATGGCCTGTTGGATTTCCTGCTTGCTGGGCTTTTCCACAGTTGATGACTGTCAGTCTCCGCAGGTTGAATGTCCGGGGGGTTATGTGGTGTCGGTCTATTCAGGAGTTCTTCAAAATACTCTGCCCATCCCTCTTGCTGTTGGTCCAGTCTTGTGATGGTCTTTCCTTCCTTGTTTTTGATTGGTCGTTCTGGTCTGCTGAACTTTCCGGACAGTTTCTTGGTGTCATACAGTTCCTTCATGTTTCCTTTTGCTGCTGCCTCTTCTGCTTCTTTAGCCAGGTTGTCGATGTAGTTTCGCTTGTCCTTCTTGGCATTTCTTTTGACCTTTCTGTTTGCCTCAGTGTACTCACTTTGGGCTTTTATCTTGGTTGCCCTTGTTCGGCTGTTGTTAACTTTTTTTTGTGTAGGAAAACCACTGTTTTTTTTTCCCCATTAACACACAACAAATAGGTAGAAACACTGAGATGCACTTCTCTACAGAAACAGTCTTTATTGTGTCACAGGTGAACACCATTCAGGGAGATGCCCTGCTGCCTTCCTGAGGTAAAAACATAAACCAATATAGCACATACAATCATCATATGGTTATAATGTTAATGTTTTTAGATTTCTATCTGCAATGCAGAGACATGTACGATAATAATAACAACAATAATAACAACATGAACAATCATTCCGTTACTGCCGTCATCAGTTATATAACAGCCACTTGACATCAGCAATATCCTCCTCCTAAGTGAGGAATGCATGTGATGAAACAAAAAGTGTTGATCTCATGGAACATCATTAGTTCTATCCATAATGTGTCCGTGGTTTTGTTAGTCAGTCTAGTGTCCTATAGAGACCCGTCATTAGAGTTTGTTTTACAGAGCTTGTTCATTCATGACTTGGCCTGATGTCTCTTGTTTCAGTTTCGTACATTTACACCAATATGGCAAAACATAGAACACACTAGTCTCTACCTTCTTGTTGAGTTTATATGACCCAGATGCTCCAGATCCTGTGGTCTGCACCAGTGTCTCTTTCCTCACAAGACCTTTCACTGTCAAATTGACACGTTTGTTATTCTTGGTGACATCGTAGCCACCAGCGGCCAGGGCACGCTTGAGCTCCACCATGGAGATGCCACCTCGGTGCTTGCACTGTGAGACCATTTGAAGAATGAGGATTCTTCCAGAAGGCTTTGCATCATTGGTCTTTGGTGCAGACGCGGCATCCGCCTGGGTCTGGTACTTGAACAGGCGGACTGGTGTCTCTGGATGCAAGATAAAGAGATAGAGGTATTTTTAAAAATTATTATTATATATTTTTTTATATAAAAAAGATCTTCATTTACTAACAAAAATACAATTAAAAAAGAAACATATTCCACACTAAATGTATGTTTCTTGTAAGCCAGCAAGCAAACAGCATCTATGCAGAGCATATTGGAGCATTCCACAGCCTGGGAGCAGCCGAGCAGAAGGCCCGATCTCCCATCGTGCGGAGCTTGGTCCTGGGGGTCTTGAGGAGGTTGGTGGCAGTAGAACGGAGGGTGCGTGAGGAGGTCTGAGGGGTATGGAGGAGTTCCTTGAGGTAGGGGGGGGGGCAGTTCCATGGATGCACTGGTGGGTGAGGAGGGAGACCTTGAATTCAATTCTGAGTGAGACGGGGAGCCAGTGAAGTGATTTGAGGATGGGGGTGATGTGATCATATTTGCGCACCCTCATCAGGATCCTAGCAGCGCTGTTCTGGATGTATTGAAGTTTCTGGAGGCAGCTGCTAGGAATCCCGATGATGAGTGCGTTGCAGTAGTCCAGTCTGGAGGAGACAAAGGCGTGGACGAGCTTCTCTGCATCTGCCAGAGTGAGTGCAGGACGGAGTTTGGCAATGTTCCTTAAGTGAAAAAAGCTGTTTTGGATATATGTTTGATGTGGGTCTCGTAGGTGAGGTGAGGGTCCATTTTGACACCCAGGTTGGTAACAGATGAGGAGAGGGGAATGTTCTGGCCAGAGAAGGTGATGCTGGTGATGGTGGATGACCGGACCTGGTGTGGTGTGCCGACTAGGATGGCTTCGGTCTTGGAGCTGTTTAGTTGTAGGAAGTTGAGCTTCATCCACGCCTCTATCTCCTCCAGGCAGGTGGTTAGTGTGGATAGTGGCAGGGGTGCAGAGGAGGTGGGGTTGACTCTGAGGTAGAGCTGTGTGTCATCCGCATAGCAATGAAATGACATTCCATGCCTGCGGATGACACAGCCAAGGGGGAGCATGTATAGTGTGAACAGGGTGGGGCCCAGCACCGAGCCTTGGGGGACACCGCAGGTGACGTTGTGGGTGTGGGATTTCGCCTTTCCCAGGGTGACGTGCTCAGTTCTGCCAGTGAGGTATGAGGTGAACCAGTTGTGGACAGTGTCAGAGAGGCCAATGGTGGAGTGCAGACGGTGAAGGAGGATGTTGTGGTCCACGGTGTCGAAAGCTGCTGTTAAATCCAGGAGAATGAGGAGGGATGGGGAGCCAGTATCTGCTGTCATCAGGAGGTCGTTGGTGACCCTGACCAGAGCCGTTTCCGTGCTGTGGCCAGGGCGGAAGCCGGACTGAAAGAACTCAAGGAGGTGGTTTTGATTGAGGTGATCCTTAAGTTGAGCAGCAACTACTCTCTCTAGTACCTTGGATAAAAAAGGAAGGTTGGAGATGGGCCTGTGGTTGGCGAGGACTTCTGGGTCTAAGGTGGGTTTCTTGAGAAGTGGTCTGATGACAGCAGTTTTCAGCGCAGATGGGACATGGCCGGTCTGGAGGGAGTGGTTGATGATCTTGGTGATGAGAGGACTTATTGCGGAGAGATTGGACTTCACCAGGGCTGTGGGGAAGGGGTCCAGGGCGCAGGTGGAAGGCTTCATCGTCCTAATGATGTCCTCAACCTCTCGCTGTGTGATGGCCGAAAAACAGGAGAGAGGTTGGGCAATCCCAGGCTGTGGGTCGGCAGTCGGGACATTTAGGACGACAGAGCTGGAGAGGAGAGAGCGGATGTTGTCAACTTTTGTTCTGAAAAAAGTGATGAAGTTGTTGCACCTCTCCTCTGTGGCTTCTGAGTGTGAGAGAGTTTGTGACTTGAGAAGGTGATTTATGGTGGTGAAGAGTTGCTTAGAGTTGCCAGGGCTATTGTTGATGATGTTAGAGTAGAACTGTGAGCGAGCATCTCTGAGGGATTTAGCGTAGGCCTTTTGATGTTCTCTGTAGGCCTGTTTATGAACAGTCAGTCCCGAGGCCTTGAGACGCCGCTCGAGGACACGCCCAGCCGTCTTCATCTTCCGCAGTTCGCAGGTGTACCAGGGGGCTGAGTGCGAGAAGGACACTGTTCGGGATTTAAGAGGGGCGTGGCCATCACTGCCCATAACAACAGATAACAGACCGCATGTTTACTGATCATCACTGCCCATAACAGATAATAGACAGCATGTTGTTTACTGATAATCACAGTCAATATAAGAGCAGATTATAGACAGCAGGGGTTGTCAGAAGAGTAATGTTGTACTTACTTCACACTCAATGTGATTTCTGACACTCCTTCTGCCGCACAAGTGATTTGAAGTCGGGCTCTGCGCTGGAAACGGCGATCCGAAGGGCCTCTGTTGTGTGCTGCAGACTCAATCTGTTTCGGTTGCGACATTTTATTTTTGAGAGCGCAGAGAATGCTGCTTCACACCGGTATGTGGACGGAAACATTGAGATGATGCGTCTTGCCAGTCTGGAGATATTTGGTAGATGCCCCACCAGTTTCCAAAAGTCCACGACATCTGTAATCTGAAACTGACGCTGAAGTTCATCTGAGCTCTTTAACTCCACGAACTCCATTTGAAGCTGCTCAAGTCCGAGCTGGTCGCTTATTTGCTTCATTTCATTGACCTCAATCAGGAATGGGTTTTTCACAAGTAGAAAAATATTGCTATGATCCTTGAAGTCGTGGAATCTTGGTGTGTAGTTTTGCTTGAGCTCAGTTAGCACGTCACAGAATTGTGATTGACAGGACGGGAGAGCATCTGCATGCGTCGCCATCACTTTCTGCACGGTGGGGAAGAAACGGTAATCAGAACCACGGACACTTTGTTCGAGTACATCCAGTTTGTCAGAAAATACTCTGACAGCCGTGTGGAGCTCATACACGGTCTTGTTTCTTCCCTGCATCTTGAGAATAAGTTCGTTCAAGTGCTGCGTAATGTCACACAGGAACGCAACAGACAGCCCCCACTCTTTATCATCCAAAAAGGAAAATCGGGAAGTCTCCCCTTGGCCGACAATGAAGGATTTCAGGGGTTCAAGCAGGTCCATGAAATGTGCAAGCATACGTCCTTTAGACAGCCATCTGATCTCGGTGTGTAACACCAAATCTCCATAGTGAGTGTCAAACTCCTCACACAGCAGTTTAAAATGTAAGTGGTTTCTTGCACGGGCCCTGATATAATTAACCACTTCGATTACATTTGCCATCACTTCATTCAGACATTTGAACTTAGCAAACAAGGCTTGTTGATGCACAATACAATGGTATGAGAAAATACCCTCAGCAGCAACTAGGGTTGCCACCCGTCCCTTAAAATACGGAATCGTCTCGTATCTGACAGTTAAAAGATGCGTCCCGTTTTGAACCAATACGGAACGCTGTTTGTTCCGTATTTTCAATCCACCCGAATTGCGTGATTCCTCCAATATATCATACAGAGCTGCCAAGTCTTTTATTTTAGAAATTCCTTTAAATAAAGCTACCGGACACGAGTTTCGTGGCATCTTTCAGCACGCGCGTTAACTTGAGTCTGCAATCGAAGCGGGAGGCGCGCGCTGCTGGAAGAACCTGTGTTCACTCGAGCTGCACGTAAGTCAGAACGTAGCAAGCAGGGTTGCCAGATTGGACTACTTATGGTCACACTGGACGGGTGGATTCGGCAGCTTTTAGACTGGTTGGGCTGGAAATGGTCAATTCCGTCTGGCAACCCTGGTTGCAAAATATGTGCATGTACGTATCTGGTAGCCTGGTACTTTCAAATCGCAAGTTGTTTCATCCTCTGTTCTCTTTTTCGGGGTGATGGAGGAGAGATTGGCAGTGAAATATCCATGATGGGACTTTGCTCATCATCCTCCGTCCTCACACTCATGTTTTCCCTGCTCCATTAATCTTCTGTTATTCAACACGAGTGTGAAAACGGATTGTATCCTTTATCTCAAAGACACTATGGCATACCGTTTCTAAAATTCACTTAATATTCACTTAATTTGGGTGAGATGATAGGCCTACGTTGCAACTTTACGGTTTTGGTAACTGTTTTTGTTTCTCTACTGTAACATAATATAACATTGTTATTAGTATTATTATTAAATACAATGTACAATACAAATACAACAATTGGGGGTCCCTAAAAAAAAATGCTGACCAAGGGGCCCTGTTGATGGTGCCCAATTTTCTTTTAGACTCTGTAGGCTACTGTATTTGTTTATTAAGACTTACATAAATATGATGTATTGTCTGAATTTGTCTTGTTTTATCAAATAATACAATTATTTTTATTTCTTGTGCTGGTTTATTATGAACAACATGTAAAATTGCAGGAAACTAGCACAAATAATTGTGTGGGAGAGAGGGGCACAGTTTTTGGGTTTTGAGGGGCACAGAGGGGCACACGTGCACAGTTTTGGGTCGCTCCACGGCCAAAAAATCTCACTCCAAACTTTTGGTGAAACTTGGCAGCCCTTAAGGCTTTATTGAAACGATGTTTAACTTATGATTTACTAGCACTGGCGCCCCCACCCCGACCTTGGGCCCGTGGTGGTCGTGGTCCCCAGGAGCGGGGCCCCTACTGCGAGGGGTGTCCCTTATTTCTTTGACTGAAAGGTGGCAACCCTAGCAGCAACCCCGCCGTTTTTCAGCGTTTCTTTCAGCAAAGCCACGGCTCCGTTCCTCTTACCTAGCATCGCCGGTGCACCATCTGTTGTGAATGCTGCAATTTTTTCTGGTCCAATGTTAAACTTTTCTAATGTTTCCAGCACTGCGTTTTTTATTTCAATGCCCGTTGTTCCATTTTCCAGTGAAACCATGTCAAGCAGTTCTTCTAATGTCAAACCTACTGTTGATCGCTCGGATAAAGATGAGTAATTGTGGCGTGTCATTGATATCCAAGCATTCGTCCATTGCAAGGCTGACAAACTCAGCGGATGACAGTTTGTCCTTAAGAGTATGTGCAATGTTCTCTGAAATGTCTGATGCCCTCCTAGCTACAGTAGAATCCGACAGTTGAATTTTTTTGGCCTCTCGTTCCAGGTCTTTTTTCTCAGGATACAACGTTGAAAAAGCCAGCAGTATGCAATCCTTCACCATTTCTCCGTCAGTATATGGCTTCATCTTTTTCATCAGTTCATGTGTGATTTTGTAGGATGTCTCTGTCGCTCTTTCACTCGTATTAGTGTGGAATACGATTTTTTGAGTAGTTCGGTTCTGTTTGAGTCTCGCCAGCTTTTCCGCCCTCAGCTCTCCGCCTTTCGGAAAGTCGGTACTGAACTTCTGGTGTTTTGTGTCGTGATGGCGCTGCAAATTGGACCTTTTAAATTGTGAAATGACGTTGTCACAAAGCAGGCAGATGCATTTTCCCGAACCGGTGGAGACGAAGAAAAACTCGAGTTCCCAGTCCTCTTTAAATGTTTGATATTCCTCTTCATATTTTCGTTTCCTATATTCCTTCGCCATTGTTGCATAGTGCTGTAAGCTCTTCCCAGTGTGACGGAGCAATTATCTCGCGCACCTGCAATCAGAGCGCGAAACCAGAAATAATGTGTGGTTGGTTGTTCAGAGGGATGGGGGGCGCGGCAGTGTACCCTTTTAACCGTGGCAATCTTTAAAACAAGAACACCAAGAGATGCATAAATATTCAGGTTAACTTTTGATGCAAGGTTGTTTCTCTAAGCACAACCTATGACTCACCTCACAGACACCACAGCGTTGTCGTTTGATCGCACCACCCTGTTTATTAAGCTGATCAATCTCATCAGAGAAGAAGGTGTCAAAGATTGTGTAGACCAGCTTGGTAGTGGTGGCTTTAGTGAGGTGCTTCTCAATCTTAGTGGGGTGGCGAATGGCCTGTCTTCTGGCAGCTCTCCTGTTGAGGGTAAAAAACAGTGTTTGGTTGAGTTTATACAACACCAGAATAAACATGGAGTGTAATGGTAAGCTCTTATCAGGCTCGACAGCCACAGCAGCAGTGTAGATGGAGCCATGCAGTTTAAATTAGAGGAATGACAAGCAAACGCAAACACAAACATATTGATAAGGATTAATCCTGTAATGCTGTCATCAGGAGGTCGTTGGTGACCTTGACCAGAGCCGTTTCCGTGCTGTGGCCAGGGCGGAAGCCGGACTGAAAAAAACTCAAGGAGGTGGTTTTCATTTAGGTGATCCTTAAGTTTAGCAGCAACTACTCTCTCTAGTACCTTGGATAAAAAAGGAAGGTTGGAGATGGGCCTGTGGTTGGCGAGGACTTCTGGGTCTAAGGTGGGTTTCTTGAGAAGTGGTCTGATGACAGCAGTTTTCAGCGCAGATGGGACATGGCCGGTCTGGAGGGAGTGGTTGATGATCTTGGTGATGAGAGGACTTATTGCGGAGAGACTTCACCAGGGCTGTGGGGAAGGGGTCCAGGGCGCAGGTGGAAGGCTTCATCGTCCTAATGATGTCCTCAACCTCTCGCTGTGTGATGGCCGAAAAACAGGACACAAGTCGTTTCTGTGTTCTTCAGATAATGTAGGAAGATGTATCCCATCTAAAAACGTTTTTCTTAGCATTGAAGTATTTTGACATTCAGATGAGTATAGTCCTTGATAGAAGTCCTTCATTATTTTACTAATAATTTTGGTTTCAAACTGTTGTATGCCCATGCTATCTCTGAGAGATGGTATTGCATGAGGCCCTGTCCGGCCTTTGGCCAGTCGAGCAAGGAGCCTGCCGGGTTTGTTACCAGATTCAAATAATCTATGCCTGGCGAAAAACATTGCCGATTCTGCTTTTTGAGTTAGCAATTGGTCTAGGGCGGATCGAGCCGCCTCTAGCTTTTTTAACACAGCTGTGGAGGAGGAGGTTTTAAACTCTATCCAGGGTTTTAATCTGTTGCTCAAGCTCCAGTTGACTTGCCATTGATGCTTTTTTTAATGCTGCTGTATAGGATATTATGGCCCCCCTCAAGAATGCCTTACCCGTTTCCCATAGTGTAGAAGCAGAAATATCAGGTGTGTCATTCGTGGAAATAAAGAGTTCCCACTGTGTTTCTAAGTATGTAAAAAATGTGGGATTGCTAAGAAGGGACGGGTTCAAACGCCAGTGTCTAGATAGGGGGTCATAGTAGGGTGGTAGGAATTCAATAGTAACTGAGGAATGGTCTGAAATAGCGCATGTGTTGATAGAACCGGCCTTGGTTCTGTCTAAAATTAATCGTGATACAAAAATATAATCAATTCTCGAGAAAGAATGATGAGGGTGAGAGAAAAATGTAAAGTCCTTCTCTTGGGGATTCACGATTCTCCATACATCCAGTAGGCCAAGGTCTGAGCATAACTCGTTTGTAATTTGAGCCGTTTTGGAAGGAGGTAGGGTTTTAGGCGGGCTATGATCCGTTTCTGGAGCCAGACCACAATTAAAATCTCCTCCAAGTATTACATAAGGTGGGCTAATGGAAGAAATATCAGACAGTAATTTAGAGTAAAATGAGCTATCAAATGTATTTGGGGCATAAACACTACCTATAAGGACATGTTCCCCATATAGAAACCCAGTGATAACAACAAACCTTCCCTCTGTATCTTGGATAACTTTATCAAGTGTAAACGTAAGGTGTTTGTGGATAAGTATTGCTGATAGAGAACGAGCACAGTCATGTATAGTCAGCATTGAGACCTTTAAGTCTTATGTGGAAATGCTCTCTCAAGGAAAAAATAAAATAAACGCACCCAATCTCCAGTAGGCTACATTATAGCAGTGGACATCTAATTAACTGGCTCAACGATGCGGTGAGTTGTTATCATCATGCACCACATATAGTGACAGATTGCCGTAAAAAAACATAACAGTAATTGGTCATTGGCCAAAGATTGGACTAGTTAGCCACATTTAGCCAAATCCACAGAAACTTTAGCACCAATTTTTGGTTGAAACATTGTTTTAAATGCTGCAGTTCTGTACAAACCAATCTGTTGTACACAATAGCTTTACCAAAAAGCCAAGTTGAGAAAGTTTACAATTATTTAAGCCCTTAGGGTTTCATATCAGCCAGAAACTAGTTAGCATTAATACTTCTACCTTTTGTTTACAAACAATATACTATCTATGTCGTAAGTATAAAGGGAGGGAAAGTTTGAAAAATGGTTCCCCACCCCTGAAGTAGGCTATCTTGGTCCGTTGTGTCCACTCATTCAAATGTACATTTGTTACCTTGTTGTCACAGCTCAGTCAATGCAGGCTATCAGAGCTCAACCAAGACCCTCCTCGTTCGGGTACCTCTGGTTGAAGTCAGTTTGAGCGCTCGCTGAAGTGTCAAAGTATTTTCTCCCAGTATCATAGTCAACTCGGAGGCGGGCTGGGTACAGAAGGGAGAACTTGATTCTTTTTTCAAAGAGGGTCTGTTTAATGTCCTTGAATTCATCTCGCTTCTCCTTGCCTGCTTTTGTCAGATCAGGGAAGAAATAGATATTCCGCTCCTGGTATTTTATATCCTGGCGCAGGAACTTCTTCTTCCGCAGCAGCTCCCCCGTGCTGCCGTAGTGGTAGATGCCCCGCGGCCAGTCATGGGTCAGGAACACGTCCATGGGCATCTGGACCTGGGAGGGACGGCAGAGGATCATCATAATAATAATAATAATAATAACAGGGTTCCCACACCTTCTGAAACATCACATTCAAGCACCTTTCAAGGACTTTCAAGACTCAATTCCCTCAAATTCAAGGACCCAACACGGCATAGTTTGAGACAGACCTAGATGAGAATTTATATAATAGGAACTATCCGCTCACAGACAACAATTAAAAAGAGAGGCTTGAATGTGTGAACACTAGGGATGCACCGAACATTCGGCCACCGAATGTATTCGGCCGAATATCGCAAAATAAAGCACATTTGGTATTTTTTTACTGGAAAGAAGGGGGAAAAATAAGTAATAACGTAGAGATGTTTATTGTTTTCTAATTTTCAGCCATTGTCTCCTCCAGGTCATAAACTGCTACATGAATCTGTTGGTGGAGCGCAGTAAAGAGCGAAAATGAAGTGAGAATGAAGAATGAAGCGAATGAGGATCCGCTGTCCTTCGTATTCCAGGTTAGGCTTCGTCCTCAGTGCTGCCATTATCCTCGGCTTGTCTCTTGAGTTGTGGAGTTTGATGATCACCGGGCGAGGTTGTGTGCCCCGCGGTCCCAAGCTGCGGTGGGCTCGGTCGATTTTATTACGGCTTTTAGTGCCAGGGCTCGTTCCTATTCCAAGCACAGTGGGCAGCCAGGATTCAAAGAATTGTATAGGAAGTTTTCCCTCCGAGCCCTCTTTCAGATTGAGGACACGAATATTGTCGCGTCTGCTCCGGTTCTCCATATCATCCATGCCATCTGTCATCACCTTAATTTTCTTTTCTGCTTCGGCGAGTCTTGCTTGTAAACCGCTCACTGTGTCTTCCACGTCCGACACTCGTTGTTCTGCCTCGGTAATGCGTGTGGACTGAGCTTCTATGGTTGTGGAAATTCTGTCCAGAACTCCCGAGATCTTAGATAGCTTTTCTTCCACAATGTCACTGAAGTTTTGAGTTAGCTCGCGAATCAATGCTTTGGTGTCTGTAGCTAGCGGAGGTTCGTAGTTTTTCTTTTTTTTTTTTTTTTTTTTTCAGATTTTTTTTCACCCAATTTGGTAGCCAATTTAACCCAACTTAGCATCCAATTATCCCCTGCCTATTGCATAGGATCCGCCGCACGACCCCGTGGCCGGCAGTCCCAGAGGAGGGCGCCAGGCAGACTAGGCTGACTGGCTCCTCGAGCCCAGTACCGTTATTCCGGCACCCAGGGGGCGGTGTTGCGCGACGGATCCTAGTCCAGAAATACTCCTATACCCCCCTCGGAAGCGGCCGGCCAATATGCCGCTTCCCGTGTGCCTCGGCCATATCTGGATCTGGCGAGCCGGGATACGAACCCCGGCCCCGGTGGGCAGCATGCACTAGCGGCCAGTGCGTAGACCGCTACACCACCGCGGGGCGGTTCGTAGTTTTTCAACGGAGAGTTAATGTCTGCTGTTTGGCTAGCAACCTGGGTATGGCTAGCTGCCTGCGCACATTTCTTTGGCTGAATTTCCGTTTGTTTCGACATAGTTTGTCAGAGATGGACACTTCTTTCTTGTCGACAGTTAACACAACACTGTATTAGTAAAAAATAAGTTGAGATACGTGCATAAAATTGCTAATAATGTAAGTATAAATGCGTGAGAGCGGGAGCTCGGCGAAAACACGTCTTTCAGTCAGCCATCGTCACGTGACCCCCTATGAGGTAGTTTTTGTTGTTATTAATATTACATATTATTTTTGTGCAGGAGATCTTAACTTCTGAAGTGGCCACAGGGGACCACACGAGCCTACCCCAGACGTCAACACCAAAACGTGTGTCTCCTAAAAAGATCATGAAGATAATTAGCCCAGACTATGTTATTTACACAGATTCAGAGCTGAACCAAGTCCGCAAGTACCATTCTGAGCTGGAGTGTTGCGGCAGAGCACACGAGTGCACCATGTCCAAAGATCTCAGGTGCCGCTTGGTCAGAAACACCATGACAAGCATGATTTCGATCCTGAGGGCTAATGAAATGCAGGACAGGGGAGACATGAAGTATCCCTCTCGTGATGAGGTGTCTGCCATGGCCCAAAGGTTGATTGAGTACTATCCAATGCTGCAAGATAATGAATGAATGAATGAATGGTCTTTATTGTCATTGATATAGTACAGGTACCAAACAACGAAATTTGGGAGGGGGGGCTCCCCTGGTGCTAGGAAAAAAAAACTAAAAAACAAGAAGGGAAAGGAGCTGGTTTACATAAATAAAGGCTATGTACACTATCCACTATACTATACTATACAAATAAAACACTGTGCTGTACTCTATGCTATGCTATACCTATTCTAACATTTCCTATTCTCTGAACCTTATGTACCCTAGGGTTGTCATATTGCACATAGTGTTATTGCACATTCATTTAAAGTGTCGCAGTTTGCAGGCTTGAAATGTACACATTTGTGCCTCAGCACTACACCTGATTTCAATCCAGCAGCTACCATCAATCCGTCCAGACTGTCCAGGGCCCAGAACCTAGGTCTTTGCTGTGTTCAGGGCCTGAATGGCCCTGGGGTAGAAGGATAGCACTAGACAACCATGGGTAGGTAGAAGTTATTGTCATCTCTTGATGAGGGGGAGGAGGAGGAGGAGGAGGAGGAGGAGGAGGAGGAGGGGGAGGGGGTGGGGGTGGGGGCCGCGGCGTGAGCTTGATGATGGGGGAGTGGTTGCTGTGGGAGGACTTGGTGAGGGTGGCCTGCATGGGGGTGATGAAGTTGGACTGGTGGTGGTGGTGGGGGGGGTGGGGGTGGGGCTTGGCCTGGGGGTAGGGGGAGGGGGAGGAGGCGGCCGGGGAGGGGCTGTAGGAGTTGTTGCCCCGGGGCTGGGGGGGCATGGAGGAGGAGCAGGAGGAGGAGGTGGGGGTCAGGGTCATCGCTCCTCCGTTGCTGGCTTTGGCCCCGCCCCTCCCGTGTCCGGACGCCATCGTCCCCCCCGCCCCCGGCAAAACACGTCTTTCAGTCAGCCATCGTCACGTGACCCCCGTCTTTTCCTTTTTGTTGATCCAGGATGCTCTGCAGTCTGTTGTAGAAATCATCCTTTTTTCCATCGTCGCTGTCATTGGTTGGTGCATAGCATTGTATCACGTTCAACTTGATTTCCCTTTTCTTGGTTCTGAAGGTGGCTGTTATAATTCTTGATCCAAGTGCCTCCCATTTAATCAGTGCTTTCTTTGCTGTTGTTGATAGCAAAAGGCCAACCCCCTCAGTGTGAGGGGCTTTGTCTTCTTCGTGCCCAGAGTAGAGTAGCAGCTCTCCTGTCTGCAGTCTTTGTTGTCCAGATTGTGTCCATCGTGACTCACTAATTCCTAAAAGATCTAGTTTGTACCTCTTCATTTCTGCTGCTACTTGTATGGTTTTTCCGGTCTCATACAAGGTCCTGACGTTCCATGTTCCAATTCGTATGTCTCTGGTTGACAGAAGGGGTTTCGGCTCTGTGACTTCTGTGACTTGACAGCTTTCATCACACAGCGTCATGTTTCCTCTCATTGAGGATCCTTCTTCTTCCAGGGCTGAGGTCTGTTCTGTCGTCAACGTTTTTGTAACGGATTGTTTTCTACGGGATGGGGTTGTTGGCCCCACGCCCAACCCCCAACCTGGAGGACCAGGTGCTGCTTTTCGTCTGGCCCCTCCTCTGAAACCTGCCCGGCTTGGTTGAACCAGTGTACACCAGGGTGTAAACCCCGGCCGGTATAGCTCTCAGAGTTATCAATTATCAATCAATTATGAAAATCAAGAATCAATTATGATTAGGGAGAGGGTTAGGGTTAGGGTTAGGGGTTAGGGTTAGGGTTAAAGGGACGTGAGTTAGATAGGGAAACCATTGGAAGGATGGTGACCCTGGTCTGGGGAAAATCCGTAGCCACCCTTGTATGGGAAGGCTGTTTAATTATGGTTAGGGTTAACATTAGGGCCAAGGTTAGGAGGGTTAGGGCCAGGGTTAAGTCTAAGGTAGGGCTAAGGTTAGGGCCAAGGTCAGGCCCAGGGTTAGGGTCGGAGTAAAGGTCAAGCCATTAAGGTATTGAGTAAGTAAGTTGTGGTTAGGATTAGCATCAGGATCAGTTAAGGTTAAGTCATTAAGGTATTAGTTTAAGGTGAAAAACTGAAGGGTTATTTTTAGAAAGTAAATTTGGGATCTCATCATCAGTAGTAACCAAAGGATCATCGGGTGTTTCGGCCATGAAACTAGACACCCTCACCTAAGGCTGGCCCACCGGGGGAGATCAGCCCCCCAGTGTGTGTCCCTCAGGTCAATTGGTTTGGAGAACATTTTTTAGAGAAGGGTGAGGAAACTAGTTTGGAATCTCTTCTAGTTTCTAATAGATTCTAGGAGAGAGACTAGTTTGTGAGAGCCGAGTGGGAGGGGGGTGGTAGGGTGGGTTTAAGGGTAAAAGTGTTGGAGAAGGCCAGAGTGAGGATTTAGGGTAAGAGTCAAGATTTTACGTTTAGGGTTAAGGTGGGTTTAGGGTTATGGTTATGGTTAAAGATGTATTCCTGGTTTGGGTAGATTCTAGGAGAGAAGTTGTGAGAGTGGAGGTGGGTAGTGGATGGGTGGGTAAAGGTGTGGGCAGAAATCAGGGTTCAAGGTTTTTAGGGTAAGTGTCAAGGTTTAAAGTTAAGGTAGGCTAAAGGTTAGGGTCAAGGTGGTATAGGAATGTTTTGTAGGTAATAGACTAAAATAAGGTAAAGGTAAATTGTAGGGTTAAGGTTTGAAATTATTTTGGGAAGTAAGTTAAGGTTGAATTTGTATAAGTTAGAAATGTTTAGGGAACGAGGGGGGAGGTCTAAGACTGGCGATTTTTGGTCTAAGGAGGCCCAGTACTTACCACCCCCAAGTAGGGGGGTTCCAACGTCGTGTGGTGTGGTATGGTGTTGTATGGTTGGAGATAAGCTCCATAGAAGATTTGGCCACGATTAAGGTACCAAGCCATGTACCACCACACTCTGCGTGCTGTCCCAAGTGGGACCCAGATAGGTGTCTCCCTCTGGGGTATGGGAACAGCATAGGTTAGGTGTATCCCTCTGGGGTATGGGAACAGCATAGGTTAGGTGTATCCCTCTGGGGTATGGGAACAGCATAGGTTAGGTGTCTCCCTCTGGGGTATGGGAACAGCATAGGTTAGGTGTCTCCCTCTGGGGTATGGGAACAGCATAGGTTAGGTGTCTCCCTCTGGGGTATGGGAACAGCATAGGTTAGGTGTATCCCTCTGGGGTATGGGAACAGCATAGGTTAGGTGTCTCCCTCTGGGGTATGGGAACAGCATAGGTTAGGTGTATCCCTCTGGGGTATGGGAACAGCATAGGTTAGGTGTCTCCCTTTGGGGTATGGGAACAGCATAGGTTAGGTGTCTCCCTCTGGGGTATGGGAACAGCATAGGTTAGGTGTATCCCTCTGGGGTATGGGAACAGCATAGGTTAGGTGTATCCCTCTGGGAGGCCTCCTCCCGGGGCCACTGGGTCGGCCTCTCCCGGGGGGTTGGTGGAACAGCATATGGTTAAGTTTCCCACTCCAGGAGCGCAAACTTGTCACCTTTCTGCTAAATTAGCCGTTTTTACCTCAAAATAGGTCATCCGTGTGAATCGTGTCGATCTTAAAAAAAAATATTTTGGGTGGGAAAGGGGGGGAGGGTGTCTAAGTCTCATCCAAGTCACATGATGCGCGAGCTAACTAATCTGCTAAATTCTTCTGCTGTTGAAATAACTTTTAGCTTCAGGCAGCTAGGTACAATTCCAGACAGCGTGGAGAACAATAATTCTGCAGGTGTTAAGGTCAGGGCTGCCGCTACTTACACATGCATCATTGTTAGACCACCGTTAGTGCTAGCGATATCCATTTAGCACCATTAGTACTAGTGCTATCCCCCCCCCTGCAAGGTTAGCCGCGCATTGATAATTTTCTTTGTTTTCAGGCAAAAAAAAAATGTCACCTTTTTGGGCCATCACCAGTTTGCACCCCTGGTTTAAGTAAAAGGTGGACATCCTGAGTTTCAGCCCTGGCTAAAAGCTGTAGGTGTACTATGGACAAATTCTTTATTTTTCTTTTTTTGTGTCTGTCCATAGAAACCAAAATTGTTATTTTATTTACTTTTAAATTGGTCGGTGCGATTTGTATAGGCCTATAGGTCAAATGTTATGTTTGAATTGTTTGTTCTTAAATAAAAAATGTAAGAACATATTTTAATGTTGATGGGTAATGGCTGAAAGTCAAGCTATGTATTCATCTAAGTTGTAGTTATGTTATATTTCACTAAACACTAAAGAGTGTATTTTGTATAATGTGTAATGTGTAAGTCACTAAGTGGTTCCACATGTAAACTCTCCCTAGCAAGTTGACAAGCTTTATTTATGTTGTTGAACTGTGGTTGGGGCCTCTATCATCTGTTGTTAGAAAGGGCCCTAAGACAGACCATGACTTTACTAGAGAGTTACAACCACTCTAAAGGTGATCTTTGACCTGATGTGTCTCAGTGTCCAGCATCTGTGTGTTACCTAACAGACTCGAACCACTGCTTAATATTCATATAGGAATGCTTATGTAATTGAGCGTGTACAAATCCTATAGGCTGAATAACAGTTCTTTGTCTCTGAACACTATAAAAACTCATGTATGTGAACCAATACTTTGAAGACTGTATCTTGTACCTCTTCCCGACCGGTCGTATTCATTAAACTGAGAAGGTGATTTCTGAGTCTGTCGTTTGTAATCTGTATCTTCAAGACCATCACTTTTGATAAAATCCCTACAGTACTTTGGTGACAGCGGTGGGATTGGAAACAATCTCTCATTTTGACCACAGAACCTGAGGACTCCAAAGAGAGGTGAGTTAAATTTAAAACACCACCCTCAATAGTTTATGGAGATTCTTCTTATTCTGTTGTTAATATGGAAGTGACCCAATAACCCTTTTTAGACATACTTGAATTTTATTGATGGTTTGTTGATATATGATACACGACTAAAAATAATTATTGTGCACGTTTTGTTTTGATAAAAGACCTATAGGCAGGTTAAGGGCAAGTCCAGGGTTCTGGCTGTCTGTGTTTTCGGTGGTAAGACTTTAGGCAGGCTAAAAGCATTAAGACCTAAAGCAGGCCAAGAGCACTGTTTTAGCAGAAAGACTGATAGGCAGGCTGAATTGCGTTAAGTCCTATTGGTAGGCTAATTATCTGTGCTAGTATTATATAGATAAGGTTTCGGTAGTAAGCCCTTAGGCAGGCTAAAAGCGTTAAGGCCTAAGGCGGGCCAAGAGCACTGTTTTGGCAAGAAGACTGATAGGCAGCCTATAATGCGCTAAGTCCTATTGGTAGGCTAATTATCTGTGCTAGTTTATTCTATAAGATAATTCATATAATTATAGTGTGTGAAAATAGATAGTCACAGTAAAATCTTAAATTCACCATGCTTAAAGTTAAAGAGAAAAAAGAAAAACCTAAGAAATATTCTTCGGCAGACTTCATTAAAGAAGTCGATACTGAAGGTAAAGAGTTGTTGCCTCAAAACATCAGAGAAGCAGCACTAACGGCATGTTGTGATAATATCTGTAAAATGATAAAGAAGGGTCTGGAGCCCCATTCTCTAATTGCTAAGCAAGTTAAATGGTTTGATGAGATTGGGAAAAAAGACAAGATCAAAAATAACCTGGCTGTTAGTATTGTAGTTTTGAATCACGAAAAGGTACTGCAGCAAAATAGTGGCATGCGGACTCAATGCAAGGAGATGAAAGAGGAGATTTCCTTGTTGAAAAAACAGGTAGAGAGTCTGCAGTCGCACAGAGAGGAAGGGGTTGTAAATCAAAGGCCCACAACTGCAAACTCGACATTAAGTGTCCCGAGAATATATCCTAGGCTGGATGTGTGTAGCATTGAGGAACGGGTAGCTCCAATCCAAGTTCAAATGTTCACTGCTCCCCGTGCTGCTCAGCCAGCGGCTGCAGAAGGTGGAGCCCCCCTCCCCCTTGGTCCACAACAAATTACTCAGATTCAGTATAAAGCTATGTCCACTACAGATATGCGAGGACTGTTGAGCTCAATGCCTCTATTGAGGCGAGACTCTCCTAACACAGTGTTTTGGCACAAAATGACAGAGTGGGAATTTACAATGTTTTAAACATTTTTCTTGAATGTATTGTGAATTCCAAGTGCTTTGATTTCCATTTACAAGGGAGATAGTAATTACATTGTAATTTACAACACTGGACAGAGTTAAAACTAGTGTTGTTCCGATACCGATACTAGTATCGGCATGGCCACCGATACGCACAAAAATGCTGGTATCGGTATCGGCGAGTACTAACAAATAATAACACCCGATACCAGACTCTTGTTCAAACGCAGCACGTTGCGTTTTTCCTCAGCTTGTCTGCTATAGTAGCCTGACACAGCCTTCCTAACACAGACATGCCCAGGCATGCTCCTCTGCTGGAACGCTATTGGCCCAGAGCAGCTGCTCTCAACCAATGGCGTGGCAGCTTTTCACTATCGCGGAAAAACAAACACGCATGCTGTTTACATTTGTGATAACATTTCCTAACATTTAAAATATCCTTTTATTTATTTTACCAAATTCAGGCTGCACTTCTAAAATATTATTATTCCCTCAGGTAGGCCTACATCTTATGTTAGTCTCAAATGGGCCTTATTTTGTTTGTAAATGTTTACTTGCTGTTGCACTACTTGTACGGTTTTATATCTTAAAGTTATTTTGTTTGTAAATGTTTACTTGCTGTTGCACTACTACTACGACTGTTTTATATCTTAAAGTTATTTTGTTTGTAAATGTTCACTTGCTGTTGCACTACTACTACGACTGTTTTATATCTTAAAGTTATTTTGTTTGTAATTGTTTACTTGCTGTTGCACTACTACTACGACTGTTTTATATCTTAAAGTTATTTTGTTTGTAAATGTTCACTTGCTGTTGCACTGCTACTACGACTGTTTTATATCTTAAATGGATATTGCACTGATTGGCATCTGTGAGAGCCACATTTCAGGTTTTATAAGGGGTTGATTTTCTTGTCACCATACCAGGTAGACAATAAAAAAAAGTTCTCTAGCATTTACTCTCTGTTGGTATTTTTTCCTGTTTTACAAAGGTTTTGAGCAGTGCCAGACTAAGTGTTAGCAATAATTTTACATCGAGGTGAGTATGCGGCTCAAAAAACATGTTTTTTTGTTTTGTTTTTTCAAACGCCGTGGTATCGGATCGGTACTCGGTATCGGCAAGTACTGCACGGTCAGGTATCGGTATCAAAAAATGGTATCGGAACAACACTAGTGAGTAATTACATTAACACTGGGCAGAGTTCAAACCCATTTTTACACTAGTAAGTCACCTCAGATCAGCACTAGTGAGTGTCAATATAACACTCTAAAGTGTTGATTACCTCTTAGTGTTAAATGTGATCAACACCGGACAGTGTAGTGCAGTGTTAATTTTTAGCACTATTTGGTGTTAAATCAACACTAGAAATGTAACACTTTGATCAGTGTACTTTTTACATTGTGTAGGGTGGGACCATATGTGACAACTGCCAATGAAAAGGGCTACCTGTAGGCGAAATCATTTTTCTGTTTTTTACATGTGCTTAAACTACAGATTGTAAGCTTTCAAATGATGCATCATACATTGAAATGCATCATACATGGAAACAAATTGAAGACGACATGAGTATTCGAAAGTTGCTACACCTGAAATCACTAAGCAGAGAAAATGTCCTTCAAAGATTGTGTTCTTTCTCACACCTTCACACAGCCAGGTAATGGGCGGTAACAATGTCTGGTTAACCCCACCCCCAACCACTCCCCCTCTAGCTGTCAGCTGTCACTATCTGTCAGTGGTAAGTCACTGGGTCAGATAGCTAACATTATTACCTAGCAAGGTATTACCTAAGCTAATTAGCCAGCTTATCATTATGGAGGCTTTATGGTTGTAACTATTATTCTTTTAATGAAACAAAAAAGTCTTGAATCAGAATTTATTTTATTTTACAGTACACAATAATACAAATATTTGGCTGTGGTTCTTCAACATTAGCTTTGCAGCAAGGTACATAATCACAACAATACCATCACAATAATCACAAGTAAATAAGTAAAGTAAGTAATAAAGTGTAACATTATGGGCCGGTTTCACAGACAAGGCTTAAGCCTAGTCCTGGACTAAATCACACTTTCAATGTAAAATCTCCATTGAAGATGCCTTTAGTCTAGGATTAGGCTTAAGCCTTGTCTGTGAAACTGGCCCAAAGTGTATAAAGTGTCACATGTAAGTAATAAAGTGTAAACAGTAACATGCTGTGCAAAGTTCAACAAGATGAAAATGAAAGTGTTCAGGTATTTTTAAATTTATTTTTTAACCTTTATTTATACAGGTAAGAAACACATTGAGCCCCAAGGGCTCATTTTCAAGTGTGACCTGTTCAAGCATACAACATCCACCACAAACAAATACAATACAAAAACCTGGCCTACATAGTCTAAAAACTAAACTAAAAACGACATTGTCTAAAACTAAAACTAGTCTAAAATAGTCTAAGATAATCTAAAACTAAGCTAAAACTACAAAAACCTAAAACTAGATAGTTAAAGATCTAGGGACAGGGAGGGGTCAGTAATGGGCAAAAGGGAGGGTCAACTTAATAGCAAGAACAGATCATGGACTCGCACTGTATGCCTCTCAGCAAGAGCTTGAAACTGGAGAGAGGGATCAGCTGAGACAGTTTCAGACTCTGCTGTAATGAATTCCAAGAGGAAGGGGCTGCAAATGAGAACGCCCTTTTGCCTTTCATGGTCCGGACCAAGGGGATGGAGTTTGTGATGATGTCCTGTGTGCGAAGGCCGTAGACAGATTGCTTGCGTGCAGGGCTGGACTTAGGGGGGTGGGGGCCCATGGGCTTGAGTCATTGTTCGGGCCCCTACCTACACTAAAAATGATAAGCTACAACTACACCAACCAGAACCTATGACCAGAAACACCCGTATCCCAATGGAGTATGTTATTGGCATAAAGCACATGAAGAAAAAGCAAGTGTGTGTGTGTGTGTGTGTGTGTGTGTGAGAGAGTGTGAGTGTGAGTGTGAGTGTGAGTGTGAGTGTGAGTGTGAGTGACACAAAATCAATACAGCAACAGGTCACTCTCAAGCGACATCAGAGTCAGATGATTGACCCTGTGCTGTGCCATTGTGGATCTCAGTCTATTCTTCACCAGTCCCAGCTTGGAGAAAGTGCGCTCCGACAAAAATGTCACAACCGCCACTACTCTTTTCAAAACCTCAGTCCAATACGCACACTGCGACTCAAGCTGTTTGTTCAGTTCCACGTCTATTACTCCATCATCCGATGCTCGTTTAATGTACGTTAACATAGCCTTCCTATGGCTATCACAGCTCTCGTGTTCGGCTAATCGTTCGGCGGCATGTTTCCAGTCGCTATAGCCCGTTTCAAAACAAGACTGACAGTTTCCCTCACTGAACAGGCGGCAAGCAAAGCAAAAGACAGAACCGGTGGAGGGAGAATATAAAAGCCATTCTCTTGGCAAGCACTCACCGTTTAAGAGTTTGCGTTTGAAATAGGATTTGGAGAAAAATCTCTTTTGGTGTTTGTAATGGCGTTCAGATGCTTTATTATCCACGTCCTTATTTTGACATGACTCCGGCCCCTTCTTAGCCCAGTAGTATGCTCGGACTCTGTCGTCAACTTTGCCCCAGCGAGCAGGATCGGTGTTGTAAGGATCCTCGATGGCTGTAGCCAGCAGTGCTGTTTCTCCTGCTATGCTAGCTGCTGCGGGCGCCTCGCGCTCTGCTTCAGACTGGGGGAGAGATGAGGCGGCCTCCTCCCGCCGGTTGTCCTCTCTGGCCGGGTTCACCACCTGTGCTTGAGATGGTGTGGTTAGACGCTGAAGCATCTACGACTGGTTTGAAAAACCCAGTAAGTTTCTGAGTTTTTCTCAGTGTCTCCCTTTCGCGTTCCACTTTTTCATTTTTCATTTTTCTTTTTTGCGCTCCACTCTCGTAATTCCTCCTGTCCGCCATGATCATGACATTGACAATCGCGCCACCAAAGATTATGCCCCTGCCCTGCGCGTGACGCGTCGATGTAAACTTCTCCATTGGCCTAAATATAATTAAACAAATTAAAACACCTCATTCATCAGAGCGTCCAGTAGGCCTAGTGATAGGGGCTGTATTTCCATGCCCGCGGGGGAGGGGGGGGGGGCTGTATTTCCGTGCCCTGCGCTGCGACAATTTTTTTTTTCCAATTTGAACGTAATTTATGAATTCAAAATCAAAGAGCAAATATTTATTCATACATTTGGATTTATTTTGGGGCCCCTTGTAGCCCGGGGCCCCTGGGCTCAAGCCCAGGGTAGCCCATGCATAAGTCCGGCCCAGCTTGCGTGACAAGTGGTTAGAAAGGTAGGAGGGGAGCAGACCAAGGATGGATTTGTAAATGAAAGTATACCAGTGAAGGGTTCGGATAGAGAGAGATGACCAGTTCACCAGGGAGTATAGCACACAGTGATGTATAAGGGGTTTACAGCCTGTAATGAATCTTAATTTCTCAAGTAGTCAGGTAGTGTGCAATTCCTGCATTCCTCCAGCGTGTTTCTCCTGCCGCTACAAACGGACAGTCTTGTTCCGAGGTGCCTTTTTCTGAGGTGCCTTGTTCTGAGGCGCTGTGGAGTCTGGTGGGCATGGGCATGTGGTGTCTTTTGCCTCATCATAACAGAATTCTCTGATCTTGTCAAAGAGATACTTCTGTCTGTCCACGTCAAGTCCGGGTGGGGCTTGCACAGGAAGATCACCTCTGGGGGGCTTGACATCAATGTGTTTCAGTAGCTGAAACTCGACTGGTTGTGCGTCGTTGTATTCCCTGGCCATAACCACGCCAGGTCTCTGAGCATCAAAGCTGCAACAGACAGAAGACAATACATTAAATTAAATATAATATAAATTAAATATAATATAATAATAAATGAAATAATATTACCGCCATACCATGTTCATAAAATGAAATAGGTAATACATGACAATGAATTACCTGAAGTGTTGGTAACTCTTAATGTGTGGGAGCTTTCGGAAGTAGCCACCAAGATGCTTTTGCCTGTCGTAGCATTGAACAAGCACGGTGCCATTCTCCAGGCCTACAAGCTGGGGGATGTTGACGTGTTTCACCGGAGAGCTGTCCGTCACGACTTTAGCAATGTCATCCAAAGTGTCCACTCTGGTCTTCCTGAAGCACTGCTTGACAAGACCAAAGCACCAGTCGGGGCCAAACTTGGTGTGGCCTGCAATCAGGAAGTGGAGGGCCAGTGTCTTGTGAAGGCCATACATGGTCCGCCACGCACAGTACCACAGCATGAAGTTGTTCTTGTTTTGGCCACTGCAGTTGTCACAGTTCAGGTCCACGTATCTTTCTTCAACTCCATAGTTCTCGAAGAAATTATGCAGGTAATTGATGACTGCGTTGCTGCCCTTACTCGATGCCATCCCTTCATCGATGAGGTAGTTCACCTGCTTAGGCATCCCTTCGCAGGAGACACCAAAGATGCCGCACTTGCGTGGAGTCAGAAAGTACATGGGCCCTGGTTGATGAGGGTCAGAGGGGTAGTGGACCTAAGAAAGAGAGACAAAAGAGGAAGAGAAGAAAAAGATTAGATGCAGTGAAAACCAACATCACAGAGAATTGTGTTTGTGTAAACCAAATACAATCAACAGTCATAGGATGAACTAATTCTCACCTGTTGTGCAAAGTCAAAACTGTAGTGCATCGTGATTTCTCGGCTTGCTGGTGTGGAGGGGCCAAGAGAGAGCTGCCAGTCCTTGCAGACCTCCGCACAGGCAGCATTCATGCGCTGGTACAGAGAACGCTCCTTTGCAACACGGTCTAGGTGCTGCTCCTGCTTCTTCAGCTTGGCTGATTTCACCACATCCGGCAGATTGGCACTTCGGAACACTTGGTAGTTGTTCCGCTGGCACTCCCAGCACAGATCTGTCCGGGGTTTCGTGCTTGTTATGTGAGGGACCAAGGTCTTCCACAGCTTTCGGAAGCTGTCCACACTAACAACACGTTGCTCTGCAAAGAAAGAAATTATGTTATGAGTATGACAGCTGTACATATTTACCCACACAACATACAGTAGTAGCCTTACACACACTAAACATGACTTCTAGTGGCCTTACACACACTAAACATGACTTCTAGTGGCCTTACACACACTAAACATGACTTCTAGTGGCCTTACACACACTAGACATGACTTCTAGCAGCCTTACACACACTAAACATGACTTCTAGTGGCCTTACACACACTAAACATGACTTCTAGTGGCCTTACACACACTAAACATGACTTCTAGTGGCCTTACACACACTAAACATGACTTCTAGCAGCCTTACACACACTAAACATGACTTCTAGCAGCCTTACACACACTAAACATGACTTCTAGCAGCCTTACACACACTAAACATGACTTCTAGTAGCCTTACACACTAAACATGACTTCTAGTAGCGTGACTTCTAGTAGTGTGTAAGGCTACACAAGGCCTTACCTTGGTGGTAAGGTATTACAGTATTACAGCTACAGTCTGGTAAGCAAGACTTCCCTGATCTCCTCTTTTAGAGCTGAAAGGATCACATTACAATTCTACTGAACACGAGTTTAACACAATGTTTACATACCACGTTTTTGCAGAGCATCACTGTAGAGACGGTAGACTGTGGCTTTGCAGACATTAGATGGGAGTAGCTTTGCACTGTAGTTTCTGTGCCCAGGATGACGGCCCGGTAGAACAATGGCGTGATCTTCGGCGTAGTTTCGGATGAACTTTACGACTCTATTGCAGTCCTTTTTCTGGAGAAAGTTTTATAGTTTGTTCGTGGACACTTCTTCCTCACGCGTGGTAGTAGCCCATTTTCCTTGTAGGATTGGGAAATGGAATTGAGGAGCGTGTTGCTGATCCTAACCAGAAAAAAATCAAACAGTTAGTTAGCTAGATGTATCAACACAGCAGAAGAACAGCATACGTACAGAAAATGCTAGCTAGCTAATGCGGCTAGCCCAACCCAACCGGGAACAATAGAAACTCACTGTACACATTATCGACGATGCTAGCTAACGGAATGCTAGCTAGCGAATGCTAACACGACTAACCCAATACAAACAAACAGTTTTAAAGCACAAACTCACCCGAGTACAAAGCGGAATGTGTTGCGGCATACGGTGATCCCTTGAAAGCAGTATGTGGTCCTAGTAAATTTCCTTTTCCTAGGGACCTGCTTTAAACCTTCAGTCATTCCAGAACGATTCATCGTGTTCAACAGCGTTCCAATTACAAGCATGTCTCGGTTTTCTTTTGATAACGACAAAAAATCTAACTGAGTATCACGAATGAATTCTGGAGACAATCTTGTACTGCAAGATATTTTGGGTTGAGATGTATCTTTCCGTCTCCGCTGGCAATTGCAATCAAATCGTCTTATGAAGTCCAATTCTGTCTCTAGCTGATTATTCTCAACGTCGTCAGACCATTCGTTGTTGGGGTCATCAGTGTCTGGATCAGTGTCCTCGTTTTCGCTGTCTTCCGACTCTGAAGCTGAGCAATGTCCATGCATGAAATCATCGATGAACGAAGTCATAAATTCTCCATTGTCGATCTTCAAACCAGCAGCAGAAATTCTGTTGATCGCGTCAGCAAGCGTTTGGGAGTCCATCTTAGAAAACATTTAAACAAAACGAATGAAAACACTCTTATTATCCCACCCCCTCGCTCAGCTATTGGCTACCTCAGTCGAGCTCAACAGCCAATCATACCAAAATGGAAGCGAAATGGGATTTTAGCCCGCCCCCGCCCCTGTTTAGCCCGCCCCCGCCCCTGTTCGCAAAAAACAACAAGAAACGAAGTCATTGTGTTATAGATTACACTTATTTAATGAACGTAAAACTGTTCGGAAAAATAACGAGTGGGTACTTCACATCTTCGAGTTGAATGTTAGCTAAAAAAACGAAAATCTGAGTTTTATGTCAGAAATACTTTGAAGACGAATTTGACGTCTTTCTCATTTCCGAGAGGTGTCTGTTTACATCAAATTGTGACACATATGTACTCGCTGTCAGTGTTAAATGTAACACTTAAAGTGTTGATTTAACACTTTCAAATTTACTGTGTATGTTTGTCATTACCTAGCAACTTAAACATACCAAGTACACAACGTGTTGTGAGGGTCATAAATGACAATACTATAGTTTTTGATGACGGAAGAGTTCCAATGTTCTTTTTTGTGAGTAAAAATGTGTGTAAAATGTGTTTTGTACCATGGTTTTCCTTTCAGAGTCACATATGAGGGTGATGCAACTCAATTCCCTCAAAGAGCCTGATAGCGAATACATTGCCCAGTGCTATGCTGAAATACTGGGAAAGAAGTATTTGTATGCCCCAGCAGTCTGTGAGGACCTCCTCTGGGTGGATGACTGTTCCCCAGCATCACCCCCCACTCTGGATGACTGTTCCCCAGCGTCACCCCCCACTCTGGATGACTGTTCCCCAGCGTCACCCCCCACTCTGGATGACTGTTCCCCAGCGTCACCCCCCACTCTGGATGACTGTTCCCCAGCGTCACCCCCCACTCTGGATGACTGTTCCCCAGCGTCACCCCCCACTCTGGATGACTGTTCCCCAGCGTCACCCCCCACTCTGGATGACTGTTCCCCAGCGTCACCCCCCACTCTGGATGACTGTTCCCCAGCGTCACCCCCCACTCTGGATGACTGTTCCCCAGCGTCACCCCCCACTCTGGATGACTGTTCCCCAGCGTCACCCCCCACTCTGGATGACTGTTCCCCAGCGTCACCCCCCACTCTGGATGACTGTTCCCCAGTGTCACCCCCCACTCTGGATGACTGTTCCCCAGCGTCACCCCCCACTCTGGATGACTGTTCCACAGCGTCACCCCCCACTCTGGATGACTGTTCCCCAGCGTCACCCCCCACTCTGGATGACTGTTCCCCAGCGTCACCCCCCACTCTGGATGACTGTTCCCCAGCGTCACCCCCCACTCTGGATGACTGTTCCCCAGCGTCACCCCCCACTCTGGATGACTGTTCCCCAGCGTCACCCCCCACTCTGGATGACTGTTACCCAGCGTCACCCCCCACTCTGGATGACTGTTCCCCAGCGTCACCCCCCACTCTGGATGACTGTTCCCCAGCGTCATCCCCCACTCTGGATGACTGTTCCACAGCGTCACCCCCCACTCTGGATGACTGTTCCCCAGCGTCACCCCGCACTCTGGATGACTGTTCCCCAGCGTCACCCCCCACTCTGGATGACTGTTCCCCAGCGTCACCCCCCACTCTGGATGACTGTTCCCCAGCGTCACCCCCCACTCTGGATGACTGTTCCCCAGCGTCACCCCCCACTCTGGATGACTGTTCCCCAGCGTCACCCCCCACTCTGGATGACTGTTCCCCAGCGTCACCCCCCACTCTGGATGACTGTTCCCCAGCGTCATCCCCCACTCTAGAGGCCAACCTGCACGCTGCTGGCCAGGCAGCCCTTGACAGCATGGAGTGTGAGACGAAGATGACCTCCTGAGACATCTTCTGACCCTCACCACTACGTCTCCTAAAGACACCCGCTTTCCCCTCTACTGTGTCCCTAAGAACTTCTATTGCCACCCTTGTACTGTTTCTCAGTTTCTCCAGTAAAAAAAAAGAAAAAAAAAGGTTTTAGTAGAAGGCGATAGGGAGAAGGTTTTTCCTTCTATCAGTGGCCCCGGGCCCGAGCTAGATTACTCTTCCTGCAACGAATGGTGGATTGCTGATTCACATGCTTAGTATTCAAATGTATTGATTGTAAGTCGCTTTGGAATAATGCGTCTGCTAAATGCCAAAAATGTAAATGTAAATGGATTCTGCTGAGTTTCAACTCCTCTTAGCGATGGGAGAGGAGTATGAACAGTTCTGTTCTGGTACCAGCCTGCTGCCTTCTGGTAAGCACCTCAAGCCAGCGTCAGTGGCTCAGGTGACCACCTCAATCCAGCCCGGAGCCTCAGGTGTGGCAGGCCTTGACAGCATGGTGTGGGAGCCCATGGTGAAAATGGACTCTGCTACTATTCAACTCCTGCTGGAGTTGGAAGAGGAACATAAGAAGAGCGGTTCTGTTACCAGCCTGGTCCACCCTGGTGAGGACCTCAAGCCTGCTGCAGTGATTGACACCAGCCTGCTTCAGGCAAGTGAGGACCTCAAGTCCAGTGCAGCCAGCCTGCTTCAACCTAACCAGGACCTCAAGTCTGCTGCAGTGATTGACACAATCCTGGTCAAGCCTACTAAGGTGAAAGGGAGAAAGAGAGGAGGTGGATGCTTCTCTGGCCTTTGGAGAGCTATTAGAAGAGGTCGAGGAAAAGACAAATCTGTAAGCAGTACTCCTACTGTCCTCTGTTACACCTTTGTACTGTTTATTGTCATTATAGATCTTTATTAAGTTTATTAAAACATTATTCATCGTGATTTGTCAAGTATGGATCAATAGTTAGTTTCATGGTTTTTTTGTTCATTGAAATGTCATGAAAAATGTTCAAAGGTTATGCAACTTTTTAGGCTGGTCCAACACAGAAATTAAAGTCATCGAGTCATTTAGCAAATTCACCATCACATTTCACTTGTTGCACGCGCACGCACACGCACACGCACACGCACACGCACACGCACACACACACACACACACACACACACACACACACACAGTCACACAGTCACAGTCACACACACAGTCACACAGTTCTTGACAATCAAATGTTGTCTTGCGCATGGCCCCTAGATGGTGTAAGAAGCTTAGCTATGAAGGATTCCCTTCACTGCTGCGTCGCAATGCTTTTATCAGCTTTTAGATTTGTGAATACACCCATAAACAACCCCCATGGGAATATCTATTTCACGAAGACAGTTTGGATTATTTTGAACTGTGCACAGTTATCTGTGATTAAGTATTTCCATCATGTCAGCTATAAAGTGCTCAGAGTGTTACTGCATTGTATTTCTTTGTGTAGACCTATATCCTTTTCCCCGTGTTACACAATATTGAAGTTCTGTCAATTCCCACGCATGCTTGGAAAATGTCTGCCTCCGCCTCTGTCATGTTGATCATATATCACAGTCTGGGACTGAATTCCAAGCACATGTAGACAGCATGTTAACATATTAAACATGTGCAATAATAACACTATGTGCAATATGACAACCCTAGGGTACATAAGGTTGCAGAGAATAGGAAATGTTAGAATAGGTATAGCATAGCATAGAGTACAGCACAGTGTTTTATTTGTACAGTATAGTATAGTGGATAGTGTACATAGCCTTTATTTATGTAAACCAGCTCCTTTCCCTTCTTGTTTTTTTTTGTTTTTTTTCTTTCCTAGCACCAGGGGATTCTCCCCTCCCAAATGTCGTTGTTTGGTACCTGTACTATATCAATGACAATAAAGACCATTCATTCATAAAGCACTTTGAGCTGCTACGTTTGCAGGAAAAGTGTTATACAAATAAAAGTTATTATTATTATTATTATTATCACCGATGTTAGCTCTACCCCAGACTTATAAAGACTGCAATACGTAATAGAAGGCCTATATGTCAGGCTCTGGCTATAATGTATGCATTCTCTTGTGTCCTATGACGTATATGGTCCGTTATGCAAGATGAATACAATTCAATGTAACATGAGCAGAACATGGTTTTCTTCCAATCTGTGAAACTGCAACGTGTTACCTTTGTGATATAAGAATGATTGTTCAATTTTCTGTTCAGACGTCTGTTTATTTCTGTGATGTTTATGTTATGGGACTTGGAGGGTACATTTCCAAACAATAGTTAAGAAAGAACTAGGACACCAATCTCAGTTTTCATCATATAGGTTTCAACCAGTTGCTAAAAATAGCCCTACAGCATATGGATGTCCCGTGGCATTGTAGTAGGTTACAGCTTGTTTTTGTCAGCTCGGACTGCTAGTCACGACCTAAATGATGACAAAATTCTGCACCACGGGAAGTTGACGTCAATACAATACAGTCACCTACTTGGTGACGTCATTGAACGGACTTGGTAGTATTGCCATCTGCTGGATGTAGTCAGCCACGTAACATTACGTCATCGGGAAATAAACTAGTGCCAGTGCTAGATCGGTAAAGCCTGGGAGTCTGGGCTTTAAAAGTCTCCCGTGGCCACAGCCTTTTTACACCTACATCCAGTGTTATGTTATATAAAATTCATGGGTGCTATAGAAGATTCAGCGGATGGAGAAGAGACTAGCTCTTGATAAAAAAAAGAATAATTGGATAGCCTACAATGAATACTTGTCAGTAGCAATTTGGGCTGATATAAATAGGCTACACACTCACAGTTAGTAAAGTCAGCAAACTAAAATAATTTATGCTTAGCGCGAGTTCCAGGAGATCTAGTGACTAAGAATATTTTAATACAGTGAGTACTCCATTTAATTAATAATGATACAGTAGTCATAGTGTCAGCAAAATAGCACAAACGAGGTCTGACGTAAACTTGACGTTTAATTAAGAATATTCTTCTGATCTATCATGTTCATAAAAGCTATTAGCTATTTGTTTTGCTATTTGTTGTTTCAAAATCACCTAAAGGCTTACAGGGCTCGGAT
>NC_137675.1:14782498-14784519 GCF_963989245.1 Nansenia antarctica
CCTCCTCTGTCTCTCTCCCTCTCTACTCCCCCCCCCCCTTCTGTCTCTCTCCCTCTCTACTCCCCCCCCCCCCCCCCTTCTGTCTCTCTCATGCCACTTCATGTAATCTCCATGTGTGTGGGATCTCTCCTCCCCTCTCTCTCTCTCTCTGGCTCTGTCACCTGTGTCATAGAGTGTACAAGACATGGGCAACACTAAGGCCAGGCAGCTCTATGAAGCTAACCTTCCAGACGGCTACAGAAGGCCCCAGACAGATCAGTATCCTTAAGTGTTCTACAGACACACACACACACACACACACACACACACACACACACACACACACACACACACACACACAGACAGACCAGTGTTCTTAACACACACAAACCAGTGAAACAAGCTGTCGTCCTATAACAAGGTATCATTCTGTGGAAATAAGTGCTGGCCTAGTGGATAGTGAGTTGATAGTGAGTTGGATTGGTGATCAGAAGGTCAAACCTAACGCCACCACTAGTGTGTCCTTGAGTAAGGCACTTAACCAGGGAGACTCTCTCTGTAATCTCTAATTGTAAGTCGCTTTGAATAAAAGCGTCTGCTAAATGGTAAAAATGTGAATGAAGGCTTGATGCTGTAACGTGTCCACAGCGACTACTGATACGCATTCAATTCAATTCAGAGTACTTGCCATGTTATTTACCTCTAGCCTCTATAGCTGAACGGTTTGACAGATTACCTAACAACTACCCCACTAAATACACCCCTGACTACTCATCCTGTAACAAGATATTATTTTACTAGCCTTCATGGAGTAGCACCACTGAAAAGTTTGTGTTTGAAATGTGTTTATTGGACATACATACAAAGTCTTTAAGGACTGAATATGCCCTGTATGTTTTTCCTTCATAACAAACAAACACAAACTACAAGAAACAGTACAGCATGACCAAGAATAAACACATACACACCATAGACGACATGGTAAGAAAAGAATGATAAGAAAACCTGCTTTCTACCACTGAAAAGTTAGACAGATTAGCCAACTGCCCACCCGCCTGTCAACACCCCCAGGCTTGTTTGGTTTTAGCTGGTTGGGAGTAGGAGGGGCTCATAAGTAAATGCTATAGCCTACCAGCACTCTAAAATATAGAAGAATAACTAAGAATGTAATCTAAATGAGCATTGGGAGGAGCTGTCACTAGTATTTAATATACAAATGTCTGTGTATGTACAGACCTGACGATTTTAATAGGCCTCTACTTATGACGTCCTATGGACATCAACGTGCTGTTGTCTGTAACTAATACTTCATTGTTTGTGGTTCCCTTTTCTTGGACTCTGCTAATCTCCCTTCCTGAAGAGTGAAGAGACCCGGCAAGCCCCCAAAGCCAGCCCAGTGAAGCCCTCAGAACCTTCAGTCAACCTGCTAGGCCTTGGTAAGACCAGTCAGTCAGTCAACCTGCTAGGCCTTGGTAAGACCAGTCAGTCAGTCAGTCAACCTGCTAGGCCTTAGTCAGTCAGTCAGTCAGTCAGTCAGTCAACCTGCTAGGCCTTGGTAAGACAGTCAGTCAGTCAGTCAACCTGCTAGGCCTTAGTCAGTCAGTCAGTCAGTCAGTCAACCTGCTAGGCCTTGGTCCGTCAGTCGGTCAGTCAGTCAGTCAACCTGCTAAGCCTTGGTAAGACCAGGCAGTCAGTCCGAATAACAAATAATACACCTGTATCGTGTGTACTAACAACCTGCCCCCCCCCCCCAACCCGGTATAACCAGTTTTTCACCTGTCGTGTTTTTCCTTCCTCTCTCTTTATTCTAGATGCTCCAGCAGCCGCCTCAGCTAACAGTGGCGCCGCTAGCAGCGCTCAGAGCAGTGATGACCTGGATATCTTTGGCCCCATGGTGTCCAACCCCCTCCCCGCTTCCACAGCTCAGTTCTCTCAGGTAACCCCGTACCTTGACTCTCCAGTTCCACCGTTGCTACTGTACTATTGTGCACACACACTGCTTGAAAGCATGAGATCATCACATTACCATACCAGGGTTTTTC
>NC_137675.1:14784719-14797219 GCF_963989245.1 Nansenia antarctica
GGTCATGTTTGGAGAAGGGCGTCAGTTCATGGTAAGGTGCTGAGAACTTGAGTCCCGGCAACCTTCTCTTCCTCTGCCCGACCCTTGACCCCCCCCCTATCCCTCACTTCCAGAGCTGTGTGCTGAGGGTCTGGCCGGAGGAGCTGCGGCCCAGCCCCCCATGGCCGAGGCGGGCTGACCGAAGGCCATTTGCCCCCCAGCACCGTTCAGAGCCATCCCTGACATCTGCTGGTTCATCTGAGAAAAGGACAGAGATGGGGAGGAGTGTGAGACAAACACTTCAAGGAACTAGGGGTCCAGCCCAGACACAATCCCTGGCACCCTCTGGTTCCCCCTTTTCTTGGACTCTGCTAATCTCCCTTCCTGAAGAGTGAAGAGACCCAGCAAGCCCAGTCAGTCAGTCAACCTGCTAGGCCTTGGTAAGAGCAGTCAGTCAGTCAACCTGCTAGGCCTTGGTAAGAGCAGTCAGTCAGTCAGTCAACCTGCTAGGCCTTGGTAAGAGCAGTCAGTCAGTCAGTCAGTCAACCTGCTAGGCCTTGGTAAGACCAGTCAGTCAGTCAACCTGCTAGGCCTTGATGAGCCCAGTCAGTCAGTCAGTCAGTCAGTCAGTTTGAATAAGAAAGAATACACACTTACGCAACAACAACCCGCCTTCCTCCTCCCGTCCCACCTAAGAAAACCCCTATGCTCGGTCCATGTCCATAAACCTCCCTTTTATAGTCAGTCTACTGATCTCATACATAACAATACCCACTCCTGGAGCTCCATAAATCCCACTGGAAAACTCATAGTCATGCTACCATATCTCACTCATAACACAAGACAACAAAACTCACTAGTGCAAGTAAAAGTGCAAACCATCAATATGCCCGATATTCTGCAATGAGGACGTGACTTTGAGAGAGAGAGAGAGACAGAGACAGAGACAGTCCATCCATACCTGTCCCATGTTCCACTGGCCCTGCTGCCCGGGCTGAATGGCGTACATGCCCTGAGCTGGCACCATGCCCGCGGGCATAGCACCCCCCTGTGGTCCCATCATCCTGGGGGCCATGCCCATCACTCCAGCCGCCGGCGCGTTCCCCATGAAGCCGTTGGGCATCGTCATGCCCACCATCATGCCCGTGTTGGGCCCCATCATGGTGGCACCGCTCTGAGCCATCATGGCGCCCATGACTGTGGTGGGGGGCATGGCCGTGCCCATGCCGGGGAAGGCCTGGTAGCCGGCGGGGGCTTGGACAGGAAACTGCATCTGGGAGGGGCCCATGAACATCCCGGCTGGGGGGGCGGGGGAGAGAAGAGAGACACACGGGTGGGTAACGCTGCAAACGTTCGTCTCTGTCAAAGGAGCATTCTCTATCCACCTTGAGTGTTTTCCATGGTTGGTTGGTAGTTGATACACAAATAACTTGTGTAGTGTGTGTGTGTGTGTGTGTGTGTGTGTTAGAGAGTCTGTATGTAGTTCAGAGCTATTGGTGAGCAGAAGAGGGCCTCTGTGTGTGTGTGCGTGTGTGTGTCTGTATCCATGTGTATGCACATGTTCTCGCTCGTGTTCCATGCATATCTCTTTACCTGCTGGAGCTTGCTGTTGCATGCTGCTCATACTGCTGGTGCCGTAGAGGGACAAGATGGAGTCCTTGGAGAGAGGTTTCTTGGCTGTGTCCTCTCCCTTATTGCTGCCGCCACCACCACCACCACTCTCACTGAAGAGGTCCAGGTCCCCCTGGCCACACCCAGAGCCCACAGCTGGAGCTGCTGCTGCTGCGGTCGGGGTGCTGGCAGGGACACTGGAGCCAGCCTGGATACATTTGGTTAGATTTGATTTGACTTGATTTGGGATAAGAAAAACAAACAAGCATCATCAAGACGCATCTGATCCCTGAGGATATATACTAAATATTAATTAATTAATTAAAAAATACTAAAAAGAGAGGGTATGAATGCCAGAGTGGGGTACAATTTGTTTCTTAAATTCAATAAGGAAAAAAAGCAACACTATCAAATAGAACATGAATATGCTCACAGAACTGATCTATCCTTTAAAGTACAACACGAAAGCTGTCTTTCAAACCTTGAATTGTGCTGACACAGGTGTGGCTGTGTCACAATCCTTTAAAAAAATGCCAACATGAATGCATATACAGGGTTTTTCCTGCATTGAAAAGGCTTAGGTGTCCCGCCTAAGGCTTTTTATCACCCCGCCTAAGCCTTCTAGGAGAAATCACGCAGGAAAAAAACTGTAAAAAGTAGTCCATACACATGTATTGCTGCAATTCGGTCATCCCAGCAGCAGGTGCTGCTAGACTATCGTTACATTATAGAAACAATACCCGTGGAAGACTCATTTGAGCGGAGCCATTTACCCATTTAAATAGTCTGGCTGGTTTTGGATACTGCATCATTACGAAGGTCACAAAATAACGTTTTAATTCTAATTCTAATAATTAAATGGATTCCCAAAAAATCCTGCGCACGTACTTCAGTTACACTTCTAGGCCCTAAGCCTTATTTTGAGCCAGGAAAAACCCTGGTATGGTAATGTGATGATCTCATGCTTTCAAGCAGTGTGTGTGCACAATAGTACAGTAGCAACGGTGGAACTGGAGAGTCAAGGTACGGGGTTACCTGAGAGAACTGAGCTGTGGAAGCGGGGAGGGGGTTGGACACCATGGGGCCAAAGATATCCAGGTCATCACTGCTCTGAGCGCTGCTAGCGGCGCCACTGTTAGCTGAGGCGGCTGCTGGAGCATCTAGAATAAAGAGAGAGGAAGGAAAAACACGACAGGTGAAAAACTGGTTATACCGGGTTTGGGGGGGGGGGGGGGGGGGGGGCAGGTTGTTAGTACACACGATACAGGTGTATTATTTGTTATTCGGACTGACTGCCTGGTCTTACCAAGGCTTAGCAGGTTGACTGACTGACTGACCGACTGACGGACCAAGGCCTAGCAGGTTGACTGACTGACTGACTGGTCTTACCAAGGCCTAGCAGGTTGACTGACTGACTGGTCTTACCAAGGCCTAGCAGGTTGACTGAAGGTTCTGAGGGCTTCACTGGGCTGGCTTTGGGGGCTTGCCGGGTCTCTTCACTCTTCAGGAAGGGAGATTAGCAGAGTCCAAGAAAAGGGAACCACAAACCATGAAGTATTAGTTACAGACAACAGCACGTTGATGTCCATAGGACGTCATAAGTAGAGGCCTATTAAAATCGTCACGTCTGTACATACACAGACATTTGTTTTGTATATTAAATACTAGTGACAGCTCCTCCCAATGCTCATTTAGATTACATTCTTAGTTATTCTTCTATATTTTAGAGTGCTGGTAGGCTATAGCATTTACTTATGAGCCCCTCCTACTCCCAACCAGCTAAAACCAAACAAGCCTGGGGGTGTTGACAGGCGGGTGGGCAGTTGGCTAATCTGTCTAACTTTTCAGTGGTAGAAAGCAGGTTTTCTTATCATTCTTTTCTTACCATGTCGTCTATGGTGTGTATGTGTTTATTCTTGGTCATGCTGTACTGTTTCTTGTAGTTTGTGTTTGTTTGTTATGAAGGAAAAACATACAGGGCATATTCAGTCCATAAAGACTTTGTATGTATGTCCAATAAACACATTTCAAACACAAACTTTTCAGTGGTGCTACTCCATGAAGGCTAGTAAAATAATATCTTGTTACAGGATGAGTAGTCAGGGGTGTATTTAGTGGGGTAGTTGTTAGGTAATCTGTCAAACCGTTCAGCTATAGAGGCTAGAGGTAAATAACATGGCAAGTACTCTGAATTGAATTGAATGCGTATCAGCAGTCGCTGTGGACACGTTACAGCATCAAGCCTTCATTCACATTTTTACCATTTAGCAGACGCTTTTATTCAAAGCGACTTACAATTAGAGATTACAGAGAGAGTCTCCCTGGTTAAGTGCCTTACTCAAGGACACACTAGTGGTGGCGTTAGGTTTGACCTTCTGATCACCAATCCAACTCACTATTGACTGGGCCACCACTACCCATGGTCGTGCCCCTAACCCCTTCATCAACACAGCAGTCCACATCTACAATAGGATTACCTGCAGAGGAACCTCAAAGACCTTTCATTTTACATTTACCAGACGCTTTTATCCAAAGCGACTTACAATTACAGATAACAGGGACAGTACCTGAAGTCACTTAGGGCTAAGTGCCTTACTCAAGGGCACACTAGTGGTGGTGTTCCCAGGTGGGATTTGAACTCATGACCTTCTGATCACCAGTCCAACTCACTATCAACTCACTATCCACTAGGCCAGCACTTATTTCCACAGAATGATACCTTGTTATAGGACGACAGCTTGTTTCCTCTGTCTGGCTCCTTCTCTTTCTTGGTCTCCTTCTCCTTTGGCTGGAAAGCGATAGAGGAAGTGAAAGTGAAAGCATTAAAAGAGACAAAAACACCACAAACAATATACAGTTCCTGATCCGATCATGGTGCGAGTTACATACGCTCCCTCCGTTGGTCACATTCTTGCTGTAGTATTTCTTCTTCTCATACTTGTCCCTGATGAAGAACTCCACTGCTCTGGGATCACAGTGAAGGATAGAAAAATAGTAGTGGTGTGGGTGCAGGAGTGTGTCAGATAAGGACAGTTGAATATACTGGTCTGTGTGTGTGTGTGTTGAGACTAATTAAGTATACTGGTCTATGTGACACTTAAGGACACTGGTTTGTGTGTGTTAAGAACACTGGTCTGTCTGTGTGTGTGTGTGTGTGTGTGTGTGTGTGTGTGTGTGTGTGTGTGTGTGTGTGTGTGTGTGTGTGTGTGTGTGTGTGTGTGTGTGTGTGTCTGTAGAACACTTAAGGATACTGATCTGTCTGGGGCCTTCTGTAGCCGTCTGGAAGGTTAGCTTCATAGAGCTGCCTGGCCTTAGTGTTGCCCATGTCTTGTACACTCTATGACACAGGTGACAGAGCCAGAGAGAGAGAGGGAGAGGGGAGGAGAGATCCCACACACATGGAGATTACATGAAGTGGCATGAGAGAGACAGAAGGGGGGGGGGGGGGGGAGTAGAGAGGGAGAGAGACAGAAGGGGGGGGGGGAGTAGAGAGGGAGAGAGACAGAAGGGGGGGGGGAGTAGAGAGGGAGAGAGACAGAGGAGGAGAGAAGGGAGAGGGTGATGGACAGTAAAGAGAGAGGGAAGAAAGTTTGTTTAAGCAACTTTGTATTTTACAAGGACATCATTATGAAATGCATTATGAGTACATATCAGGTCAAAAATGCTAACAGAAGAATGAGACATGTGTCCCTCCTTGGGGCACCTGGTAGTAGCTCACTAAAGCGTGTGCCATGTGATGACAGGGTCCCTGGTTCGATTCCGGCCATCGATCTAATCCTGCATGTCATCCCACATCTCCCTCACCCATCCTTCCTGTCATTGTCTCCATCCCAATAAAGCAGAAATGCCCTAAAAACATGCGTGTCCCCTCTATTCCAAAAATGGCTGGCATCCCATCTTCTACCTTCATGGAGGATAGATTACCTGCATTTGTTCTGCGGTCCATTGGTCCAGGTTGACTGATTTGACCCGTGATATGTGCACCCCTAGATTCCTGTGGATTCCAGCACACCGGATACAGATGAACACTCCCAAGTTCCAGGATGCCCACCGTGGACCTGTGTGAGAGGGAGAGGGAAATGAATGGAAGATTCAACTATCTAAGCATGTCTGTGCTTGTATGATGATGTATGATGATGTCAATGGGATTTCAACTGTCTGGCAGGTCTCCCTTGGCTGTACTGTACATTCCATTCCACTGGGTGATATGCCTGAAAATGTGGCATCAATGCGAACGGTGACAACGGTGTAACGGCTACTTGTCTTCAATTACTTTTAACTGTCAAAGTTTGAGTATCAAATGATGTGGGAGAGAACAAGGTAGCTTGTTAACCTAGCCACCGGCATGCTAGCTCGCTATCTAAGCGCAAAGAGAGGAAGGACAATGTCAGCTGACTGGCTAAAGCTAGGTAGCCAGCTATGCTAACTATGGGGGGCACAAGCTAACAAGCGAAATGACGCTAAACCACTCGATTTATTTAACAAAAGATTAGACATATTTTAACTCGGTACACATTGTTTTAAAGCACCTTTAGCTTCGCAATCTGCGCAATATTTGTTGTCGTCCTCTCTCAGCATTTTCGATAGGATGGCCTGATGCTGCTCGTTGAGTTTCAGCGCCTTCTCTCTCTCTGAGCGGGTCGTCATTGTTCAGGATATACTGTATGTTCCTTACGAAAACTATATATTTAAATTAAATGATCGTAGTTTATTAGAACTTTATGATTTAAGACCATAATCAGACAAATGTACGCCTTCGAGGAGAAGTATGAAAAACACCCGGAACCGGAATTTCCTCTATGCTCAAAAGAGGTGGAGACTTATCTGAAGGGTGCGTTCGTAAATTCGCTCTGGAAATCTGATCAGCACTCAGGGAATGCCTCTTGTCCAATCAAATTGCTTGGTCGCCCTATAATGTTAAACCCAGTGTGTGCTCCGGCGCTCTCAGAGAAAGTTTACGAGCGCACCCGAAGATTGTGGATTGGATGCTGGTGCTGACGTCCACACCTGACGCACGTCAGCGTTTCTTGTGAATGAACTGGATGCATTTTTCATGATTTTTTTATGACGTGGTTGACATACAGTGATTGATTTTATGACTACAGGTTACCCACATAGTGTGCTTCTTCATTGATGTAGAAATAGGGTAGCTACTTGCTAGATATGATATAGTGCTTTTGAGTGAGTACACTCCAGTGTGCCTCAAGTGGCTAAACATTTATGTTTTCTATTCTTTCTTAGTATAATAATAATAATAATAATAATAATAATAATAATAATAATAATAATAATACATTAGACTTATATAGCGCTTTTATAGACACTCAAAGACGCAAATAGGTCTACAACTATATACAACACAAAGTAGGCTATTGTGAAATGAAGGTGTCCTCTATCACTCCCTTATATATTGAAATACATACACTTACTCATGACATTATTGTACACACACACACACACACACACACACACACACACACACACAAAATGACACAAGTCATTGACCAGGTAGATTGATTCTTTAAACATATCTCAAAAGTCTTTCCTTGATTTCTCGCATCCTCAAGCCTTCCCTCCTTTTCATAATGTATGGGAGGAGAAAGTCTGGGTGGGGCTCCTTCCCTCAGACCAAAACCAGCGTTTTGAGGAGATGAGGAAAGAAGACAGGTTGTGCTTTGCTGCCCTCTTAGGCCACATTGAACACTTTAAAACACACTATATGGACAAAAGTATGTGGACACAATTATCGTCTGGGGCTGTTTTCATGGTTTGGGCTAGGTCTCTCAGTTCCAGGAAATCTTAATGCTACAGCATATAATGCAATTAAACTAACCCTAGAGAAGAAGAAAAAAAGTAGGCCTATATCAGTCAGTAGTCAACCGTGACACCTCATTTTAGTTCGGATCAGATCAAAACAGCCACTTCACTGAACATTCTTCATCATGTGACCTCATTCTTTGATCTACTGGTTTTGTCATGGCCATTTAGCAATATTTTAAAGGTGCATTCTGTAATTCAAACAATAACTTTTTTGTTAAACAAGCATATGTTTTGGGTTCTGATGTGGTAAGATGGAGCATTTATAAGTGAACAATGTCACAGCAACAGTAACAACATGTTCATATGCAAACCGAGTGCCAGATAGGTTTAGAAAGCGCTTTCTCTGGACCAAAACAGGGTTTGTAAATACAATATATGCAATACATGCAGTTGGTGAGAATTATAACTGCATGGTTCCAGTGCCTTGCTCTAAAAACTGTAAACCTCGATCTCGCTCGCGACTATCGTAAATCTCAAGCAGCCCAAATGTTTTGAGCAAATCTGACAGATTTTAACTAATCTCCAACCAAAATAGCAAAAACTCACATTACTAAATGTATGCCAATAGTTAAGACATACCTTTTTAGCTGAGCATTCTTAGTTGATTTTTTAAATGTATTGCTGTATTTTAATTGCTTTATTTTTACTGTAATTGTTGTATTTTCATTATACTGTTTTGCATGAAAGGCACTATATAAATAGTTTGATTTGATTTTCAACATTAAACTTTGCATCTCAGGGGTTCACATACTTTTCATAGCACTGTTCAATTACAGCCAGATTTCTGTGTATTTGTTTTATGTTTTTGAATGTTTATATGCTCTTGATACTAATTATGGACCAAAATACTCTGGGCCCACACTGTCAGGAACTACAGAAACTTGATCCAACATTGTTTAAACCCGAGTGGCCAACCATTGATGTTTTCCATTGTAATAAGTGCACTGTCTGACATTTGTTGTCCATATAAATAACACAGTATATAACACAAGCATGACTGAAATGAATACAATAACAGTTTAATGTTTGAAACAATAGATATGAAACATTATTTACATCTTGTCCGTGTCTTGTTTTAAAACGTCATATAAAAAACAGAAAGGGCTAGAAACATACTAACAGGCCTACAGCTATATACAACAAAAAGTAGGCTAAAATTATTAAATTATAAAAACATTAAAATCAGTGATTATCACATCCTGTTATGTCAAAATACATACACTTGATCATGATATTACAGTACACACGGTCTTCGGCCAGACTGGACTAATAGTGCGTTCATGACAAGTCGAGAATTCGAGAAGTTATTTGTGTAGACTAGAGCTTCCTATTGGTTGATTCTGACACTCTTCAAGCGGGAACGCACCATAAGAAAGAAATAGTCCATAGGTTGCTGTCAATAATGCTCCAGTCGGATCTTATAACAGTCCTCTGGGTGTCTCAATGCGATGCCATAGCGCAGCAGCATCTCAGTGTACGGAGGCCAGAAGGTCTCGTCGATCAGCAGGTAGGGGTCATGAGGCGTCTCTATAGACTTGTTCATCAGCAGCTGTGTCAATGTTAAACAGAACAGAGGATTAGGCTTGTTTTATTCAGACACCGTCTTCAATGGTCTTCAGTACGGAATCCTAACTAAAGGTGAGTGAAAGACAGACATTGACGAGTTTTGGAGGATATCACTACGATCTACAAAGGTTAACAAGCCCTTATTGTGGTCAGGTTGTTCAAATGGCATAGAGGTAATGTAATTGCTGTCTTGCTACTGGTACAAAGAGGTGAATAACATAGAAATAAGACAGAGAGACACACCTCAAGAATTTCGTGGAGAGAAATCAGATTCTCATTCAGCTGTTGTGGGGTGTTCTGAAAATGAAAATAATTAAATAGTAAAAAGAAAAAAGCCAATACTTTATTCACAACTGTCTTTGTGGTGTCTCTGCTTATGGAGACTCCCTGCCTTGAATAATGGCACGGTATCATGGCGCTGTATCATGCACTTCATCAGCGGTAGGCCTACCCATTTTAAATTAATTAGTCATTTAGATTGAACTCCTCCAGAGTGACTTAGAATAAGTGCATTTGTCTAAAGTAAGTGAATCAATTATACATCACAGTTCATCGTAAGTAAGACTTTCTACAGTATAATAATAATAATAATAATAATAATACTAAGTGCATGACATCATAGTGGGTGGAACAAAAGATCGGCCATCTTACATCCTCTTCTTTACATTTCCTATGGGCCTACCTTCTTCTTCCTTTGGACGTTGGTGTCATGCTGGGGAAGAGGAAAGTGCTGCTCCAGTACATCTCCCAGTGCTTCCATGAGTCTGTCCTGGTAGCCTTTCATCTTCTGGATTTTCTTTTTTGTTTCCTGCAGAACACTGAAGAGCCACATCATCACCAGGGGGATTACTGTAGTGTAGACCCTCCAAAACAATCCCCAATAAACAGCTCTCTCAAATAACAGCCATGTCCCTGTTTTTATACAAATTGTTTTTACCTTGGAGGATGTGATGCAAAACTAATTTCTGTGCAAGCAGACAATAGAGTATAATCTGATCTGTCATCATCTCACATCCATGTTCCATACTATCCCCCTATACATCTCTGCACCAAACTGTGTGTGTAGAGCTATTGATGGACAGAAGAGGGACACTGTGTGTGTGTGTGTGTGTGTGTGTGTGTGTGTGTGTGTGTGTGTGTGTGTGTGTGTGTGTGTGTGTGTGTGTGTGTGTCAGGAGCCTATAAATATCACAGGTTTGCTCACACCATGTGGGCCCAGCCTTACTTCAGTGGTCCAGTGAGCTGCAAATGAGGTAAGTAGTGACCTGATGTTCATTAGCAGAACAGAGTGTGTGTGCGTGTGCGTGTGTTTGTACGTGTGTCTTCTAAATGATGAGTGTAGACTTGACTGCGCCGTTTGAGTGTTTCTCCATGAATCAGTTTGTCGCCACCGTGTAGAAGCGCTGTGGCCTGTCACACGCACCTTTCTTCTGATAACTGTTGGTTCTGAAGGTGTAGTGAGGCGACCAGCTCTGTGGCACGGCTCAGCACCTCCCCCTTCTCCTCCAGCCACCTCTGTTCACTGGGAGAACAACACCAACACATCCATCAACCAGCAGATATACTTTCGGGAATTAACCCATACAGTACATTCTACAGTGTATGAATTAACCCATATAGTACATTCTACAGTGTATGAATTAACCCATACAGTACATTCTACAGTGTATGAATGAACCCATACAGTACATTCTACAGTGTATGAATTAACCCATACAGTACACACTAGTGTATGAATTAACCCATACAGTACATTCTACAGTGTATGAATTAACCCATACAGTACACACTAGTGTATGAATTAACCCATACAGTACATTCTACAGTGTATGAATTAACCCATACAGTACACACTAGTGTATGAATTAACCCATACAGTACATTCTACAGTGTATGAATTAACCCATACAGTACACACTACAGTGTATGAATTAACCCATACAGTACATTCTACAGTGTATGAATTAACCCATACAGTACACACTACAGTGTATGAATTAACCCATACAGTACATTCTACAGTGTATGAATTAACCCATACAGTACACACTACAGTGTATGAATTAACCCATACAGTACACACTAGTGTATGAATTAACCCATACAGTACACACTACAGTGCAGGAAGGGAAGAAGAGGATTCCGTCCCAATAGTCTCTCCTCTATTCCTCCACCCACCCTCTTTAAAAATAAAAATAAATCACTGATCCATAGAACCCGTCCTTCTCCAAACGCATCGGAGAAGAACATCTGAGGTTCATCCTTTTCGATATTCTCCTCTGATGCTTTTTGGGACAGAAGCGAGGAGAGATGACGAGAGTGAAAAGGCTATTGGGACGGGAATGCAGAGTTTGAGACTCATATATTCGAGGGGCACCTTTTTAGAGTCTCTTTCAGCTTGTCTCTCTTGGCTTGGGAATACGAGAGGACCATCTCAAGTTGGGCATTAATCGTCTGCAGCTGTGGAGAAGAAGGCAGGGGGGGGGGGATTACATAACTTACATAACTTGTAATTACACACATTCATTACATTACTAGTGCTCATACAAACATGTGATACGAGGACAAAAGACCTTCTTGAAGTGTAAATTGAGACATAGTGATATAAGGAAACTTCCATATGCCAACAACAACATACCTCCTCTTTTCCAGTAACGAGTAACACCTCTGAATTTCTGAGTAACACTAAGGATAGAAAATAAATTATGGGTGATGATAGTGCTCGTACACTCAATGTATATAATGTTGGATTGTGCTGTATTGTATTGCTTTGACTATATGACTATCACTGTCAGACAATGTAGACCTCCCCCCACCATGCTGTGCAGAAAAATAATTCATAACAATTAGTTTCCTTTGGTGGCACTTCCTGGCAATAAAAGGACTGTCTCTTTTTTTGAAAGCATTGACACAGCCTCCATACAGTCAATGAGTAATACAGGAATGTACTGCCATTGAGAGATAAAGGTACTCACATCTGGGTTGCATTGCCTGCCACTGCTTCAGCTCAGCTGCTATAGTTGTCAATCTATTCACTGCCTGTGGAATAAATACAAATCTAGTCATATTGTTCCCTCCAGGCAGACCGGTGGATAGGGCAGAGGGCAGCAAGTACCATCAAGGATACCTTGCACCCCAGCCACGGTCTGTTTGATCACAGCTTCTTTCACAGAGCTGTCACTCTGATAAACAATCCCCCCCACCCTAACATGGGGTACACTGACTCTCAGTATCACTGACTCTCAGTATTGTACTTATTGTACAGTTGAATCTAATCTAATCGTGGGAGATTGTGTCAAAACTAACAGGCATCATGCAAACAATGTTTTCATGCTGTTATTATGAAGTGGCGTCATCTCCACTGATCTACTGGTCATCTCTTACCTGTGGACTTTCACTGGAGTCTGGCTCTGCAAGAATAATCTCACCATGAAGCTGAAAAACAGAAGCATACAGCAAACTCATGATGTCGCAGCATTCCAGGGTTGTCATTTTGTGTAGAAACTCAGAACATGAACTTATGC
>NC_137675.1:14802219-14899719 GCF_963989245.1 Nansenia antarctica
TCTACCACCACCACCTCTGTGATGTCTCTACCACCACCTCCTCTGTGATGTCTCTACCACCTCCTCTGTGATGTCTCTACCACCACCTCTGTGATGTCTCTACCACCACCTCCTCTGTGATGTCTCTACCACCACCTCTGTGATGTCTCTACCACCTCCTCTGTGATGTCTCTACCACCACCTCTGTGATGTCTCTACCACCACCACCTCTGTGATGTCTCTACCACCACCTCTGTGATGTCTCTACCACCACCTCCTCTGTGATGTCTCTACCACCACCTCTGTGATGTCTCTACCACCTCCTCTGTGATGTCTCTACCACCACCTCCTCTGTGATGTCTCTACCACCACCTCCTCTGTGATGTCTCTACCACCTCCTCTGTGATGTCTCTACCACCACCACCTCTGTGATGTCTCTACCACCACCTCTGTGATGTCTCTACCACCACCTCCTCTGTGATGTCTCTACCACCACCTCTGTGATGTCTCTACCACCTCCTCTGTGATGTCTCTACCACCACCTCTGTGATGTCTCTACCACCACCACCTCTGTGATGTCTCTACCACCACCTCTGTGATGTCTCTACCACCACCTCCTCTGTGATGTCTCTACCACCACCTCTGTGATGTCTCTACCACCTCCTCTGTGATGTCTCTACCACCACCTCCTCTGTGATGTCTCTACCACCTCCTCTGTGATGTCTCTACCACCTCCTCCTCTGTGATGTCTCTACCACCTCCTCTGTGATGTCTCTACCACCACCTCCTCTGTGATGTCTCTACCACCTCCTCTGTGATGTCTCTACCACCTCCTCCTCTGTGATGTCTCTACCACCTCCTCTGTGATGTCTCTACCACCTCCTCCTCTGTGATGTCTCTACCACCACCTCTGGGATGTCTCTACCACCACCACCTCTGTGATGTCTCTACCACCTCCTCTGTGATGTCTCTACCACCTCCTCTGTGATGTCTCTACCACCACCACCTCTGTGATGTCTCTACCACCACCACCTCTGGGATGTCTCTACCACCACCACCTCTGGGATGTCTCTACCACCACCACCACCACCTCTGTGATATCTCTACCACCATCTCCTCCTCTGTGATGTCTCTACCACCACCTCTGTAATGTCTCTACCACCACCTCCTCTGTGATGTCTCTACCACCACCTCTGTAATGTCTCTACCACCACCTCCTCTGTGATGTCTCTACCACCACCTCTGTAATGTCTCTACCACCACCACCTCCATGATGTCTCTACCACAATCTCCTCCTCTGGTAGGGCTTTCACACCGGCAGTTCCGAACGCCGGTTCGCGTTCGAGTTCGGGAACCTCCGAACGTTGCCGCTGTCTGGCGAACGAGTCCGCGTTCATACCAGTGTATCGTTCGCCAGACAGCGCCAACGTTCGGAGGTTTCCGAACGCGAACGCGAACCGGCGTTCGGAACTGCCGGTGTGTAAGCCCTATGAGATGTCTCTCTACCACCACCACCTCCGAGCGTGAGAACTGGTTGAAATGCGTGAGTCTCACGGTGATTGCGTGAGACTTGGCAGCTCTTCTGCCGTTATATTGTTGTTTATAATGCTAATTGAATCTTTAATGATAATGTATAAATGTTGTTCTTACCAATCCTCTGTATATAAATAACTTTAAACAAAATTCCCCCCAAAATCTAAAGACTCTCATTCTTGAAAAGCTGGTTTGTTGAACTCAATTGTTTCAATGTTATTGGGATATGTGAAATATACAGTACAGTACAATTAATTCTGCAGGGTTCTGAAACAGCCATGAACATTCTAATGTTCTAATGATTCTAATGTTGGATAAACTAACTTGTGTGAGGTTAGGGTTATGGTTAGTCCATGCCTAAAGAAAGAAGTAGTTGCTACACAATTAGTTAACTTTTAATTTCAACGGAGTGCATTATATCTATACATTTGAGAAGAGGACAATACAATGAATGTGAAAAAAAAGAGAAAAAAAAAAGAACACTCACCAGTTAACTGTTTATAGTGCACAGATCTATAATCTGTTATTTTCATCACAATGTCAGCTACAGTATATAGTCTAGTGGTAACTGCAGTAGTGTTTATATGTGCAGTGTAGAGATTGAAGACAGAGTAAGGACATTCAACATGAAAAACACGCTGACACACGGAACACAAATATTGCATTGTTCACAGAGAGAAAGTCTTGACTGTCACTATTCCTGACTACTATGTTAATATATATTTAATAAACAAATAAATAAATAAATAAATAAATAAATAAATAAATAAATATAAAAATAAATTAATAAAATAATTAATTTCCTTTCCATTTAGAACGTATTTCAGTAAGGCCCTATCGTGGTGTAGCTGGCCTATCCCTGTAGGATGTCAGAGATGCGTGCCAAGTTCCTTCTCAGGTGTTCTTTCTTCCCTTTCAGCTGGTCCTCCAAGCTCCGTACCACTATCAATATGTCCTCCAGCTCTCTGACCTGCGAAGTGTCCAACGCAGCTCTTTCACTGCAGGAAACAAACATGATATGACAAACATGACCGCATGTGACACATTCTAATGCTTTGGTCCTCGTGTCGGGATCCGATGTAATGATCAGACTTTTCCTTTCGAAAAATGTGAATACATTTTCCGCGTTGTAGAAAATCACTGACACATCGCTAGTCAACTAACACTGCTTGTTTTGTGAGCCTGCTAACAATGTAAAGTAGTGTTATAGTTAACTAGGTAGCAGTGGGGATTACTCACCCAATCCATTGCTTCGCAGCATTTTGGCTTGACTAGCGAGTTTGTGTTGTGATTCTCAACAACGCTGAAACATAGTTTCCGTGTTTCAAAAGAAAAGTCTGAACATTTTGATTGGTTGCCGACATGCGGACCAAATTACCAGACTGTGTCACATATCATAAACATGACCGTATTGATGTAGGCCAGCCAAATAGGTAGGGTACAAGCACATGATCTGTCACAGCCTTTACTGTACCTACCTAAGGAGTTCTGAGTATTGTGAAAATAGCATGTTGACCTCTTTATGTGCACCTATTGTTAGAAGACAAATTAAATAAATAGAAATGTCAATTTTGGGGAATCCACATAGCTCAGTATCAAACACACGTTTTTAAAAGCTACTGAAACAATGTTATTGTTAGATTAATGCCTACAAACAATGATGAGAGAGACAGAGAGAGAGTCATATGTACCTGCAAGTGCAGCCTCAAATACACCAACAGACTCTGAGCCTGCTGACCAACTACCAGGGTTTCTTTTCTTCTTTGGTGGAGAACCGTCACAACGGACAGCGGTTTCCTGAGTCTAGTCCATTGGAGAATAGAAAGACAGACATCTCAACAATGAAGTGTGATGAATGAACGTCAACTAATTTATGGAATAACCTCCAGGACACACTACAGATTAATGATCTCGTCTCCCTGGGAGAGTTCAAAGCTCTGATTAAGAAATAGGCTATGTAACAGAAGAGTGCAATTCCTAAACTGGATTTTGTTGGCTCTATTCTCACCAATTGTTCCTAATCTGTTTTGCTCTAAGCTCCATTTTTTCTATGTTGTAACCTTGTACTGGTGTGCTATCTTTATGCATTTATGCTCTAGACAAGGCAAGGCGACCCTGGAGCAATTAGGGGTTCAGTGCCTTGCTCAGGGACACTTCGACTTCGGGCCAGCCGGGGATTCGAACCACTGCAAGCTGCTGACTTTGCGATCATTAGACGCCGGCTCTACCGGCTGAGCCACAGCCACCATATTAAACGCCAGGGTTGATACTGAGTGATGGCAGTGCTCTCAGCAATTACCATTCTCAACATTTATTTGTGTACATATCGGTTTCACTATTTAGAAATATACCTTTGCACTCTATCAAATTTCAGGACCCTCGTTTCAAGACTTTTCCTAGATATGTGCGTTCTACCACACAGTATCCTTACAAAATCACATCAGGATAAGCTAAGTATAAAGCTATTTTGCAGTTTTTCTGTGTAGGAGGCAGGCTAATTTACAAGCCGCGCCAACTAGTGGTCTTTGTGTGTAAGTAGCAGCTTTCCATTCTAAAGACTATGGTCATTTGACCCCCAGAGGCGGCGCTAAAAGTAGGTAAAATAGGCACAGCTGTTAACGACATTGGCAATATTGCTGCGACCAAAGACGTGTTTAAAATGTGGGGTACACTGCACTGGGTTGATGGTCTATGGGCAAGCTATAACCTAAAATGTCGACTTTAGCTTAGACCTAAACGGTTCCAAAGTTGACTGAACCTTAACATTCTTTAAAGTTGCAATGAACTCGCCAGGTGAAGACAACACTTTACCTCCAGTACAGCCATCTCCTGCATCTCCATGTTAACCTCTAGGGTTGTGTTTGGTTTGGTAACTTTGTTGTCCATCATCATCTGGTACTTGACCTGGATTTGGTTGCTTCTGCTGCTGCCTGCAATGTTGGCCCAACAAACCCTAAAACTATTTAAATCAAAGCTAAAAAAATAATTATTCATGTTTTGCAGCAAACACAAACACTTCTATCAATGTATTTAATCCATTAACTATTGTCTTATTGAATATGTTATGTATTTTCTTCTTATATTTGCTTTTATTCATTCTCATTTTTATTTTCTTACTATGCCCTCCTCTTGCTGTATTTTTTTTAAAATAATGTATGTAAAGCACTTTGTATGTAAAGCACTGAATTGCCCCTGTTGTATGAAACTAACTAACTAGTTAGCAGCTAGCTTGCTAGTTAGTTAGTTAGTTAGTTAGTTAGTTAGTAAGTTAGTTAGTTAGTTAGTTAGTTAGTAAGTTAGTAAGTTAGTAAGTTAGTAAGTTAGCCAGCTAAGATTCATACGGTTTGCAGAGGTTTACATTTGTTAGGCAAGGCAAGTGTGTTTGTATAGCACATTTCATACAACAGGGGCAATTCAGTGCTTTACATACAAAGTGCTTTACATACAAAGTGCTTTACATACATTATTAAAAGAATACAGCAAGAGGAGAACATAGTAAGAAAATAGCTAGCTTGCTAACTAACCGTTATCTGTCGTTAGGTGAGTAGGGTTGCTACTAGCAACCATTGGTTGCCTCGGTAACGTCGGTTGTCGTAGTTAGCATTTATCACATAATATGATAATAACACATAATAACACACATATTATTCACTGTTTATCAACCAAATATATACATGGCCACTTACATAAACGAGTGTGGCCTAGCCTAGCTCCTCGTTGCTGATGTTATTTCAGAAATGCAGGTTTGTATTGGGACAGAAAAGAAAACGAACGAAAACGTTCAAAGTTCTTGTGGCTGCGTTCGTCAACTCGCTCTGAATTTTTGATCAGAACTCATGGAACGCCTCTCGTCCAATCAAATGACTTGGTTTCTTTATCACGTTGAACCCAGTGTGCGCTCCGGCACTCTCAGAGCGATTTTACGAACGCAACCTCAGTGAGTTTTTTTTTCTTCTATGGTTGTTACTTGTTACCGGTTACCTGCCTAATGAGCGTATTCTTATAAAGCTACACTCTCTTGTTGTCAACAACCCTGTATCAATGTGCACACACACACTTGGTCGCCATTCATCAAACTGCTTTATTGGTCACGTTGTACATTCAACATGCAGTAGCTGGTATAGCGCCCCTACAGGCCACTATCGGTACATCTCCCTTTTTCTAAGGATTAAGATGAAGTTGATCTCAGAGAATAACAGTTCACAGATATTACAAGTCTATATCTATAGCTTAGCATACGTACTAGAATTCTCAAGATGTACTCTCCAGCTTGTACAAATAAACAATGTAACGGTACTCTAAACAGTACAATTATTACACTTCTCTTAACTCTTTCCTTTTTTTTCTTTTTTTTTTTTTCCATTGAAAACAAACTGTAATGGAACCATACAGCATCAATTCACAAATAACCTGAGTCCAGAAACAAACAGTAATGACCCTGAGAACAGAACTCCAAGTCCGCAATAAAAAATTAAATAAAAATAATAAACCCACCCTTTCTGTGCGTGTTATTAGCACTCCTCTACAAGTCTCCTAGGTTTGACAATGGACCTACTCGGCCTTTGAACCCGCTCCACCCCAGGGGAGGGTGACTCGACAGGAGGGCTGTCCGTGTCTGATTGAGTATGCCCCCCTTCTATTTGCTCTCCCGGAGTCTCCCTGTCATTGCCATTCTCTGCAGGCTGTGGTTCTGGGCGTGGAATCTTCAACAGGTGTCTCCGGTTCCTGCGGATTGTATTGCCATTCTCGGTAAGTACCTCGTATGATCTTGGAGCAGTCTCTTTAAGGACCTGTGCGACCGGTCCCCATCTTCCTTCGCATCTGACTCTCACTAGGTCCTCTCGTTCAAGAGGTCCCAAGGGCCGTGCTCTTTTGTCATAGGCACGTTTGGACCGGTCCTCTCTCTGTGTGGACCGGTGCTCTCTCTGTGTGCGGTGGTCAGCGCGCTGGAGCAGGTGCTCTGCTGACGGCAGCTTTGTCTTGAGCCTCCTGTTCATCAGCAACTCTGCTGGTGAGCGGCCACCTTCCAGCGGTGATGCTCTGTAGTTGAGGACTGCCAGGTACGGGTCCTCACCCGCTTCCGCTGCTTTCCTTAGCAGTCGTTTCACGATTTGCACTCCCTTTTCCGCTAGACCATTTGACTGCGGGTACAGTGGGCTTGAGGTTACATGCTTGAATCCATACTGTTTTCCGAACTCTGCGAACTCCTGGCAGCTAAACTGCGGCCCATTATCACTTACTAAAGTCACTGGAATACCGTGCCTTGCGAAAATAGACTTAGAATGAGCGATCACTTGCTTTGCTGTGGTATCAGACAACAGCGCATACTCTGGATAGTTTGAATGGTAGTCCACTATGATTAAATAGTCTCTCCCTTTCAGCTGAAATAAGTCTGCACCTACTTTTTCCCATGGCTCGGTTGGTTTGCTATGAGGCAGAAGCGGCTCTCTAGGCTGCATATATCTATGCTGTTGGCAAATCCCACATCGCTGTACTACAGTCTCAATATCTCTGTTCATGTATGGCCAAAACAGTACCTCACGAGCCCGCCTCTTGCTTTTCTCTATTCCCAAATGGCCCTCATGTGCTAACTTAGCCATCTCTGGTCTCATGGAGCCGGGAACTACTATTTTGTTACCTTTAAGGAGTACCCCGTCGATCACTGTCAGTTCATCTCTAGTGTGACGATACGGACTTGGCAGTATCCTGGCCTCATCTCCTGGTGAGAGGATGGCCGCTATGACCTCCTGCAACTCTCTGTCGCTTGCTGTTTCCTGCGCGAACTGGGCCCATTTCTCATTTGATGCAGGCAGCTGGGCCTTCACACAGTCCACATGGATTTGCACCTCCTGCTCGGTGCTGCTCGGGCCCGTGTCACTCAAACTCGCTCTGCTGAGAGCGTCTGCCACTATTAAGTACTTTCCTGGAGTGAACTCGAGCGTCATGTGGTACTTCTGTAGCCGTAACATGAGACGCTGGATGCGTGGCGGTGCATCTCCAAGTGGCTTTCTGGAAATGGCAATAAGCGGCTTGTGATCAGTCTCTAGTATTATTTCCCTGCCGTAGATATATTCCGAAAACCGCGCCTAATGTCTCTTTCTCAATTTGCGCATAGTTGCGCTCTGCAGATGACATCGTTCGGGATGCGTAAGCGACGGGAAACCATTCTGTGCCGTGTCGTTGGAGCAGCACCGCTCCGAGACCCTCTTTGGATGCATCAGTAGAGACTTTGACCGGTTTGTCAACATCATAGTACTTTAACACCGGCTCTTTGATCAGGTTGGCCTTTAACACCTCCCACTCATTTGCATGTTCGTGTTCCCACTGCCATTCGTTTTGCTTTTCCAGTAGACTACGGAGGGCCTTTGAGCTTGCAGACAGATTTGGTATGAACTTCCCCATGTAGTTGACTAACCCTAATGCTCTTTGCAGGTCTGTTTTATCTTTTGGCGCTGGCATCTCTACTATTGCCCTTATTTTCTCTGGATCAGGCTGTATCCCTTCCGCGGACAACTTGTCACCTAGGTAAGTAACCTCTGTCACCCCAAACTCACATTTCGACTTGTTCAGTTTAAGCCCTGCTTTACGTGCTTGTTCTAGCACCCCGCGTAGCCTCTCGTCGTGTTCTTCTTTTGTTGTGCCCCAGACCACTATGTCGTCAATAAACACACCCACACCCTCCATACCATCAAACAGCTGCTGCACTGTTTTGTGGAACACCTCTGGAGCTGAGCATATCCCAAACGGTAAGCGGAGAAAGCAATGCCTTCCAAATGGTGTGTTAAAGGTACACAGTTTGGAGCTGTCTTCGTCTAGAACGATCTGATAGAACCCTGATGATGCGTCTAACTTAGAAAAGAAACGCGCGCCTGCCATAGCATTAGTTATGTCTGAGTTAGTTGGTAGTTTGTAGTGTTCTCTTTTGATCCACTTATTCAGGTCTTTTGGGTCTATACAGAGCCTCAAGTCACCATTCTTTTTCTCAACTATCACCAGAGAACTGACCCACTCAGTCGGTTCCTCTACTTTCCTCACTATGCCCTTCTCTATAAGGGCTTGTAGTTCTGCTTTCAGCCTAGCTTTAAGGGTCACCGGCACCTTCCTTGCCGGGTGGATGACAGGTTCCGCATTTGCTTTTAACTGGATTCTGTACTGCCCAGGTAGGCATCCTATACCACCGAAGACGTCTCTATATTGCTTCCTTATTTTTTCTGTGTCAGCTACAGTCTCATGCTGTTCCTCAGCTGCACCACTAGGTGTCACTACAGACCTGTCAATTACATGCACTCTTTTGATGAGGCCCAATCTCTCACAGGATTTCAGACCTAATATGGTCTGTCTATCACCCTCAACCAACACAAACATAGCATTAACAGAGTGCCCTTTCCTTGACAGTGTGACCCTACATACCCCTTTTGTAGGAATCGGTTCATCATTGTACGTTCTCAGATTAACCTTTTTCACATGCACTTTTGGCTTCTTGTACAGTTTATTAAAGTCTTTCATCGTCAGTATGTTCACCTGAGCCCCCGTGTCCAATTTCAGAGGAATTGTCGTTCCATTGATTTCCAGATTGGCTATCCACTCCTCCTTATTGTCCTCGTTCTCCACAGTTCCCACGAACCACTTCTCGTCATCCTCGTCTGTGTCGGTCGTGTCGCTGCCTTGTTGCACCACCTGTACTTTCTTTGACAGGCAGCATCGGGCGTAGTGATTCTTCCTACCGCATTTGCGACAGTCCACACCGTAAGCCGGGCAGTTATTCGCTGCATGTCTGCCCCCGCATCTGTCACAGTCTGTGTCCTTTGTGGGCCTGGGCGCGCGGGACTTTCCTTTGCTGTTCCACCTGCTAGCGGCCCTCTCATGCACTCTCTCATGCACCGCGTCCACCGATGCTGGTTCGGGCTTGAATGACTTGAGCTGCATCTTGGCGCTCTCTGACGCCTGGCAGATTTGTACTGCCTTCTCCAGGCTCAAATTGGATTCTCTGAGCAGTTGCATTCTCACCTTCTTGTCGACAACGCCGATGACGACCTGATCCCTTATTAGCGAGTCACACAATGTGCCAAAGTTGCACGACTGGCTTTTCAGACGCAAGTCCGTGACAAACTGTTCAATGGATTCTGACTCGGCCTGTACTCTGTTGCGAAAAACATACCGTTCGTACGTCTCATTTTTCCTAGGTGTGCAATATTCCTCAAACTTTGCTAGCACTGCTGCATACTTTTGGTCATCGCCCTCAGGAAACCGAAACGTGTTGAAAACGTCCCTCGCGGCTCTGCCTGCCACTGTGAGAAGCAGTGCTACCCTTCGACGTTCATGTTTCGCCTCTTCCAGACCGATTGCCAACACGTACAGCTCAAAACTTTGCTTGAAAGCTTTCCAGTTCTCGTGGACATTTCCACTTAACTTCAACTCGTCCGGCGACCGAATGTTATTCATCTTTGTAGGCTAGTGTCACCCCACTCCTGGTACCATGTATCAATGTGCACACACACACTTGGTCGCCATTCATCAAACTGCTTTATTGGTCACGTTGTACATTCAACATGCAGTAGCTGGTATAGCGCCCCTACAGGCCACTATCGGTACAAACCCTATAACAAGTTAATTACCCCAACTGTCCGTCTTCCTCCTTGTAATGGGAAGGATGATCTGGGATTCTAGTGAAGTGTTTGTTTGTGATCTTGTGATCTTGTGTATCGTAAAAACTCTATATATCAAACAAAATTATGTGAAGGAACTAGCGATGATAACAGTTGATTAAAGACAACAGTTTCTGAGCCATGAAACATGATTTAATGGGTTATTTGAATACAATCCATAGATAGAATGTAAAGGCGATGGAGACGCGCGCGAGGAGACCGGGCCGGTTAAATAATCCTGGCGCTTGAGTTGTGCGCAGTCTATCTGATCCTCTCGCGCTCTCACTGTGTGTACGTGTGTGTGTGTGTGTGTGTGTGTGTGTGTGTGTGTGTGTGTGTGTGTGTGTGTGTGTGTGTGTGTGTGTGCGTGCGTGATGTCTCTACCACCATCTCCTCCTCTGGGATGTCTCTACCACCACCACCTCCTCTGTGATGTCTCTACCACCACCTCCTCTGTGATGTCTCTACCAACACCTCCTCTGTGATGTCTCTACCACCACCACCTTTGTGATGTCTCTACCACCACCTCCTCTGTGATGTCTCTGCCACCACCTCCTCTGTGATGTCTCTGCCACCACCTCCTCTGTGATGTCTCTGCCACCACCTCCTCTGTGATGTCTCTACCACCACCTCCTCTGTGATGTCTCTACCACCACCTCCTCTGTGATGTCTCTACCACCACCTCCTCTGTGATGTCTCTACCACCACCTCCTCCGCTGTGATGTCTCTGCCACCACCTCCTCTGTGATGTCTTTACCACCTCCACCTCCTCCAAGATGTCTCTACCACCACCTCCTCTGTGATGTCTCTACCACCACCTCCTCCGCTGTGATGTCTCTACCACCACCTCCTCTGTGATGTCTCTACCACCACCTCCTCTGTGATGTCTTTACCACCTCCACCTCCTCCAAGATGTCTCTACCACCACCTCCTCTGTGAAGTCTACCACCACCTCCTCTGTGATGTCTCTGCCACCACCACCTCCATGATGTCTACTACCACCTCCTCTGTGATGTCTCTACCACCACCTCCTCTGTGATGTCTCTACCACCACCTCCTCTGTGAAGTCTACCACCACCTCCTCTGTGATGTCTCTGCCACCACCACCTCCATGATGTCTACTACCACCTCCTCTGTGATGTCTCTACCACCACCTCCTCTGTGATGTCTCTACCACCACCTCCTCTGATGTCTAACACCACCTCCTCTGATGTCTACCACCACTACCTCTGTGATGTCTCTACCACCACCTCCTCTGTGATGTCTCTACCGCCACCCCCTCTGTGATGTCTCTACCGCCACCACCTCTGATGTCTACCACCACCACCTCCATGATGTCTACTACCACCCCCTCTGTGATGTCTCTACCACCACTACCTCTGTGATGTCTCTACCACCATCTCCTCTGTGATGTCTCTACCACCACTACCTCTGTGATGTCTCTACCACCACCTCCTCCAAGATGTCTCTACCACCACCTCCTCCAAGATGTCTCTACCACTATCACCTCTGTGATGTCTCTACCACCACCACGAGCAGAGATGGCCCGAGCAGAGATTACATTTCTGGCGATGACTGGATAGATTATTCACTTACAACAAATACATTTAGTAAGTAAAGCTTTATTTATATAGCACCTTTCATACAAGAAATGCAGCTCAAAGTGCTTTACAACAGGAATAATCACAACATCAAGTGAATAAAAAACATATATAAAAACATATACAGTACATGCATAGAATGAATATAAAAGCAGGGGAGAACAGTAAAAAGAAAAGGTAAAGGTCTAACTTAATCTGATAGTCTAATTAGACATTTGTCTAATTAAGTCGCTTATAGGTGTCAGCTAAGTGCCCAAGAAACTAAATGTAAATTTCTCTCTTCCACTAACCCACACTGCCTCCACGATGTCTCTTGCATGACCTCCACCGTGTGTCTCTTCTCACAATGTCTCTCTTACATTTACATTTTTGGCATTTAGCAGACGCCTTTATCCAAAGCGAATCATCTGTCCACCAGTCATCAGGAAAAAGTAATCTATGCTCAGGCCTGGAGCCATTGGCAGTCGTCGTGCTAGAAGAAGGAAGACATTTTTTGTTTAGTTTTTACACTGGAGAAACAATAGAGGCGGGTAATAGATGTCTCAGGAGGGACAGTTCAGGTGTAGCCTGAAGAGATGGGTCTTCAGTCCACGGCGGAAGATAGGGAGCGGCTCTGCAGTCCTGACAGCAGTGAGATAGATACACTAGACGGGCAGCAGCATTCTGAATAAGCTCCATAGGTCTGATGGCGGAGGTGGGGAGCCCGGCCAGGAGGGCATTGTCGTAGTCAAGGCGGACCGGCGTTCGGAACTGTCGGTGTGTAAGCCCTATGAGATGTCTCTCTACCACCACCACCTCCGAGCGTGAGAACTGGTTGAAATGCGTGAGTCTCACGGTGATTGCGTGAGACTTGGCAGCTCTGCTGCCGTTATATTGTTGTTTATAATGCTAATTGAATCTTTAATGATAATGTATAAATGTTGTTCTTACCAATCCTCTGTATATAAATAACTTTAAACAAAATTCCCCCCAAAATCTAAAGACTCTCATTCTTGAAAAGCTGGTTTGTTGAACTCAATTGTTTCAATGTTATTGGGATATGTGAAATATACAGTACAGTACAATTAATTCTGCAGGGTTCTGAAACAGCCATGAACATTCTAATGTTCTAATGATTCTAATGTTGGATAAACTAACTTGTGTGAGGTTAGGGTTATGGTTAGTCCATGCCTAAAGAAAGAAGTAGTTGCTACACAATTAGTTAACTTTTAATTTCAACGGAGTGCATTATATCTATACATTTGAGAAGAGGACAATACAATGAATGTGGAAAAAAAGAGAGAAAAAAAAAGAACACTCACCAGTTAACTGTTTATAGTGCACAGATCTATAATCTGTTATTTTCATCACAATGTCAGCTACAGTATATAGTCTAGTGGTAACTGCAGTAGTGTTTATATGTGCAGTGTAGAGATTGAAGACAGAGTAAGGACATTCAACATGAAAAACACGCTGACACACGGAACACAAATATTGCATTGTTCACAGAGAGAAAGTCTTGACTGTCACTATTCCTGACTACTATGTTAATATATATTTAATAAATAAATAATAAATAAATACATAAATAAATAAATAAATATAAAATATAAAAATAAATTAATAAAATAATTAATTTCCTTTCCATTTAGAACGTATTTCAGTAAGGCCCTATCGTGGTGTAGCTGGCCTATCCCTGTAGGATGTCAGAGATGCGTGCCAAGTTCCTTCTCAGGTGTTCTTTCTTCCCTTTCAGCTGGTCCTCCAAGCTCCGTACCACTATCAATATGTCCTCCAGCTCTCTGACCTGCGAAGTGTCCAACGCAGCTCTTTCACTGCAGGAAACAAACATGATATGACAAACATGACCGTATGTGACACATTCTAATGCTTTGGTCCTCGTGTCGGGATCCGATGTAATGATCAGACTTTTCCTTTCGAAAAATGTGAATACATTTTCCGCGTTGTAGAAAATCACTGACACATCGCTAGTCAACTAACACTGCTTGTTTTGTGAGCCTGCTAACAATGTAAAGTAGTGTTATAGTTAACTAGGTAGCAGTGGGGATTACTCACCCAATCCATTGCTTCGCAGCATTTTGGCTTGACTAGCGAGTTTGTGTTGTGATTCTCAACAACGCTGAAACATAGTTTCCGTGTTTCAAAAGAAAAGTCTGAACATTTTGATTGGTTGCCGACATGCGGACCAAATTACCAGACTGTGTCACATATCATAAACATGACCGTATTGATGTAGGCCAGCCAAATAGGTAGGGTACAAGCACATGATCTGTCACAGCCTTTACTGTACCTACCTAAGGAGTTCTGAGTATTGTGAAAATAGCATGTTGACCTCTTTATGTGCACCTATTGTTAGAAGACAAATTAAATAAATAGAAATGTCAATTTTGGGGAATCCACATAGCTCAGTATCAAACACACGTTTTTAAAAGCTACTGAAACAATGTTATTGTTAGATTAATGCCTACAAACAATGATGAGAGAGACAGAGAGAGAGTCATATGTACCTGCAAGTGCAGCCTCAAATACACCAACAGACTCTGAGCCTGCTGACCAACTACCAGGGTTTCTTTTCTTCTTTGGTGGAGAACCGTCACAACGGACAGCTGTTTCCTGAGTCTAGTCCATTGGAGAATAGAAAGACAGACATCTCAACAATGAAGTGTGATGAATGAACGTCAACTAATTTATGGAATAACCTCCAGGACACACTACAGATTAATGATCTCGTCTCCCTGGGAGAGTTCAAAGCTCTGATTAAGAAATAGGCTATGTAACAGAAGAGTGCAATTCCTAAACTGGATTTTGTTGGCTCTATTCTCACCAATTGTTCCTAATCTGTTTTGCTCTAAGCTCCATTTTTTCTATGTTGTAACCTTGTACTGGTGTGCTATCTTTATGCATTTATGCTCTAGACAAGGCAAGGCGACCCTGGAGCAATTGGGGGTTCAGTGCCTTGCTCAGGGACACTTCGACTTCGGGCCAGCCGGGGATTCGAACCACTGCAAGCTGCTGACTTTGCGATCATTAGACGCCGGCTCTACCGGCTGAGCCACAGCCACCATATTAAACGCCAGGGTTGATACTGAGTGATGGCAGTGCTCTCAGCAATTACCATTCTCAACATTTATTTCTGTACATATCGGTTTCACTATTTAGAAATATACCTTTGCACTCTATCAAATTTCAGGACCCTCGTTTCAAGACTTTTCCTAGATATGTGCGTTCTACCACACAGTATCCTTACAAAATCACATCAGGATAAGCTAAGTATAAAGCTATTTTGCAGTTTTTCTGTGTAGGAGGCAGGCTAATTTACAAGCCGCGCCAACTAGTGGTCTTTGTGTGTAAGTAGCAGCTTTCCATTCTAAAGACTATGGTCATTTGACCCCCAGAGGCGGCGCTAAAAGTAGGTAAAATAGGCACAGCTGTTAACGACATTGGCAATATTGCTGCGACCAAAGACATGTTTAAAATGTGGGGTACACTGCACTGGGTTGATGGTCTATGGGCAAGCTATAACCTAAAATGTCGACTTTAGCTTAGACCTAAACGGTTCCAAAGTTGACTGAACCTTAACATTCTTTAAAGTTGCAATGAACTCGCCAGGTGAAGACAACACTTTACCTCCAGTACAGCCATCTCCTGCATCTCCATGTTAACCTCTAGGGTTGTGTTTGGTTTGGTAACTTTGTTGTCCATTGTAGTGCCGGAGGAAAAAGGAAAGACGTAGGCAACGTAATGATAACTGTTTAATCAAAACAACAACTTGTACTCTCAGTACAGGACCAGAAAATGGTTACCAAAACTCGTGTATCTAAACAGGAAGGTGCAACGTTAATAATCCTCCCCTCTGCCCCTAGTGCCAGAACTGGTTCCCTCCCACTACACAACCAACAGTAAGAGGAGAACATGAACCCATAATGTAGTCACTACACCAGCCCCCCCAGTGTTCACCTCAATATTGGAAATCCTCACGGCGAGGAGGGCGTATGGCCCGGCCCCTACGATCGTAGGTAAAGTCAGGAGGTGCGGGAGGAGGTGTGACATCGCCCATCACGTCCTCCTGCAGGGAAGGACGGGGGGCAGCGACGACCGGGGGCTCGCGAGCTGCGGGGGGTTGTCGGGGTCGGAGGGGGGAATGGCCAGGGCGCGGCAGGGGAGGTAGGACTGGAGGCCGGCCTCTGCGCGGTGGCAGGGCCAAGTCCAGGGGCAGTTCAAGGTCCAAGTGGGCCGGTTTGAGGCGATCAACGGACACACACTCAGGCCTACCCCCCATGTCAACCATGAAGTTCTTGGCTCCGGCCTCGATGACACGGAAAGGCCCGTCATAAGGAGGACGTAGTGGAGTCCTGTGGCCATCATGACGAATGAAAACGAACCTCGCTGAGTGCAGCTCCGGGGGCACCCTCGAAGTAGGGACACCATGCTGCGTAGTCGGGACCGGGACGAAGGTCCTGGCGCTGTCCAGCAGGGAGGCGCGCTGAGCGGCGGCGGACCAGGGCTCCGTTGACTTGGGAATGAAGTCACCGGGGACCCGCAGCGGCTGTCCAAACACCAGCTCAGCGGACGACGACTGGAGGTCCTCCTTAGGCGCTGTCCTGAGCCCCAGCATGACCCACGGCAGCTTGTCAAGCCAGTCGCTGTCCGTGAGGCTGGCTCGAAGGGCGGCCTTCATGGATCGATGGAAACGCTCACAGAGCCCGTTCGCCTGCGGGTGATAGGCGGTTGTGCGGTGGAGCTTGACCCCCAGATTCTCCGCCACCGCTGCCCACAGCTCTGAAGTAAACTGTGAGCCACGGTCAGAGGAGAGATCAGCAGGGGTGCCGTAGCGGGAGACCCACACCGCGATGAACGCCCGGGCCAGGTCGGGGGCTGTCGTTGAGGAGAGCGGAACTGCCTCCGGCCAGCGAGTCGTCCTGTCCACCATGGTAAAGAGATAGGTGTATCCGTGCGAGGGGGGCAGCGGCCCTACCAGGTCCACGTTTACATGATCGAACCTCCGCTCAGGCACAGAGAACTGCTCCAGGGGGGCCTTGACGTGTCGATGCACCTTGGCGCGCTGGCAGGCGATGCACGTGTCAACCCAGGCCCTCACATCCCTCTTGAGCCCATGCCAGACGAATTTCTCTGACACCAGCCGTGAGGACGGTTTCCTACCAGGGTGAGACAAGCCGTGTATCGCCTCGAAGGCGGGGCGCCTCCAGTTGGCGGGGACCACCGGTCGTGGCTGACCCATGGAGACGTCGCACAGGAGCGTGGCCCCTGCGTCACCGAAAACCACCTCTTCTAGGCGCAGTCCTGTGTCCGACAACTTGAGAGCCTGGACGGCGGGGTCGGCGGCCTGGTCTGCAGCCATGCGCGCGTAGTCCAAACCCAGTTGGACCGCACCAACCACCGCCCTGGAGAGACAATCCGCGACCTGGTTGGACTTCCCAGCAACGTGCTGGATGTCTGTGGTGAACTCGGATATGTAGGCGAGCTGGCGCTGTTGGCGGTCGGACCACGGCTCCGCCACCTTGGACATGGCGTGCGTGAGTGGCTTGTGGTCCACGTAGGCCGTAAACTCGCGGCCCTCCAGTAAAAAACGGAAGTGTCTGACAGCAAGCCACAGCCCGAGGAGCTCCCTGTCGAATGTGCTGTACCTTTGCTCTCTGGGAGACAGCTGGCGGCTGAAGAATGCAAGAGGCTGCCAGGCGTCCCCAACCCACTGTTCGTACACCGCTCCCACAGCAAAGTCAGAGGCGTCCGTGGTGAGAGCAGTGGGTGCCGAGGGCGAGGGGTGGGCCAACATGGCAGCGCGGGCCAGGGCCGCCTTGGTGTCCTGAAAGGCTTTGACACGCTCCGCCGTCCAGTCCACCGGCTGCTTCAGAGTCTTGCCCTTCTGGGCATCGTACAGAGGCCGCAGGATGTGAGCGATGTGGTGGAGGAAGCGATAGTAGAAGGTTACCATCCCGATGAACCCCTTGAGCTCGCTGATTGTGCTGGGGCGCGGGAAAGCAGCGACAGCTTCTACCTTCGAGGGGAGGGGGGTCACCCCCTCTGCGGAGACCCGGTGCCCGAGAAAGTCGATGGCGTTCCGTCCGAACTCACACTTCGCCGGATTGACAATCAGCCCATGTTGGCTGAGCCGTGTGAAAAGGGCCCGGAGGTGGGACAGGTGCTCCTCCTCCGTGGTGCTTGCGACGAGGATGTCATCCAAGTAGACGAAGAGGAATGGTAGGTCCCGGAGCACCGAGTGCATGAGGCGTTGGAAGGTCTGCGCCGCGTTCTTCAGGCCGAACGGCATCCGCAGAAACTCGAAGAGCCCAAATGGCGTGATTACGGCCGTCTTAGGGACGTCCTCGGGGTGCACCGGCACCTGATGGTACCCCCGTACCAGGTCCACTTTGGAGAAGAAGCGTTTGCCTGCCAGGTTCGCTGAAAAGTCCTGGACATGTGGGACCGGGTAGCGGTCAGGCTTGGACGCGTCGTTGAGGCGGCGGTAGTCCCCACATGGGCGCCACCCGCCGTCTGACTTAGGGACGATGTGCAGGGGAGACGCCCAGGGGCTGCTCGAGCGCCGAACGATGCCCACCTGCTCCATATGCGCAAACTCCGCCCTGGCGATGGCCAGCTTCTCCGGGTTGAGGCGCCTGGCCCTGGCGTGGAGGGGAGGCCCCTCGGTCTCGATGTGGTGCTCCACTCCGTGTTTCACCGTGGGCGCGGAGAAGGTGGGCTTGGTAAGGTCGGGGAATTCGGCGAGCAGCCGAAGGTACTGGTCACTTTCGGCGAGCGTATTGGACCACCCGCTGTAGACCGCCTCCCCCTGCGTACAGGCGAATGAAGCGAAAGTCTGTGAGTTGACCAGGCGCCTGTTCCCCACGTCCACCAACAGGTTGTGGGCGCACAGAAAATCCGCACCAAGGAGGGGAAATGTGACAGCCGCTATGACAAAATCCCACGAAAAACATTGCCCTCCGAAGCACACGTCCACCGCCCTAGTGCCGTAAGAGCAGATAGGTGTGCCGTCCGCGCCTGCCAACTGCGGACCACGCTCCTCCTTCGCCATATCCGATCTCTCTGCCGGAATGATGCTCCACTGGGCACCTGTGTCACAAAGGAAACTGCGACCAGAGGCGGTGTCTTGTATGAAGAGCAGCCTGTTGGTGACGCCAGCGCTCAGGGCCACTACTGAGCGCCGGCCCCGCCGTTTCCCGTCGGTCCGAAGGTGCAGGGTGAGCGGCACCGTTTGGCCTTGGCGCCAAAAGTGGCGTGGTAGAAACAATGGCCCGCAGCGTTACCCTGCTGGCCAGAAGGTCTGGCGTCATCCTTCGCTCTCCTGCGACGGTCGGGTGGCGGGGCGGCCGCGGGAGCGAGCAGGTCGGGGGACCGTTGAGGCATGGCCAAGACGAACCGGTCCGCCTCCCTGGCCAGGGCGCGGGGCTCCATGATGGCGGTGTTGGCCAGCGCCATCCTAACTTGAGCTGGCAATGTGCGCATGAACAGCTCTGTGAAGAGGATCATGGGGTCTTCTGTACCGAGCAGGTTTAGCATCCTCTCCATGCTCGCAGAAGGCCTCTCGTCACCCAAGTCCGACATGGCAAATAGGCGACGCACCCTCTCCGCAGTGGACAGTTCAAATGTCTCTAGAAGCAGGGCCTTGAGGCGCTCATATTTGTTCGTCGTCGGGGGAGCAGACAAAAAACCTACCACTCGAGCCGCGGTGGAGCTGCCCAACATTGCCACAGCATGGTTGTACCGGTCGTCGTCGTCATCGATGTCACTTTTATTGAAATGTGCCTCTACAATAGCAAACCATGCAGCAGGCGTTGAGTCCCAGAATTCTGGTAGCTTGAGAGTGGGAGTGTGCGCACCACGCGTTACCCTGACAGGGGATGGTGATGGCTGCCGCTGGTTTGAACGTCTTCCTCGCCCGGACATTTTGCAGGATTGTAATGTTCGTCGCTGGTTTTCGTACACAATTACGTTAACAAAAATCCACGTCGGGTCACCAGTGTAGTGCCGGAGGAAAAAGGAAAGACGTAGGCAACGTAATGATAACTGTTTAATCAAAACAACAACTTGTACTCTCAGTACAGGACCAGAAAATGGTTACCAAAACTCGTGTATCTAAACAGGAAGGTGCAACGTTAATAATCCTCCCCTCTGCCCCTAGTGCCAGAACTGGTTCCCTCCCACTACACAACCAACAGTAAGAGGAGAACATGAACCCATAATGTAGTCACTACACCATCATCATCTGGTACTTGACCTGGATTTGGTTGCTTCTGCTGCTGCCTGCAATGTTGGCCCAACAAACCCTAAAACTATTTAAATCAAAGCTAAAAAAATAATTATTCATGTTTTGCAGCAAACACAAACACTTCTATCAATGTCTTTAATCCATTAACTATTGTCTTATTGAATATGTTATGTATTTTCTTCTTATATTTGCTTTTATTCATTCTCATTTTTATTTTCTTACTATGCCCTCCTCTTGCTGTATTTTTTTTAAAATAATGTATGTAAAGCACTTTGTATGTAAAGCACTGAATTGCCCCTGTTGTATGAAACTAACTAACTAGTTAGCAGCTAGCTTGCTAGTTAGTTAGTAAGTTAGTAAGTTAGTAAGTTAGTTAGTTAGTTAGTTAGTTAGTAAGTTAGTAAGTTAGTAAGTTAGTAAGTTAGCCAGCTAAGATTCATACGGTTTGCAGAGGTTTACATTTGTTAGGCAAGGCAAGTGTGTTTGTATAGCACATTTCATACAACAGGGGCAATTCAGTGCTTTACATACAAAGTGCTTTACATACAAAGTGCTTTACATACATTATTAAAAGAATACAGCAAGAGGAGAACATAGTAAGAAAATAGCTAGCTTGCTAACTAACCGTTATCTGTCGTTAGGTGAGTAGGGTTGCTACTAGCAACCATTGGTTGCCTCGGTAACGTCGGTTGTCGTAGTTAGCATTTATCACATAATATGATAATAACACATAATAACACACATATTATTCACTGTTTATCAACCAAATATATACATGGCCACTTACATAAACGAGTGTGGCCTAGCCTAGCTCCTCGTTGCTGATGTTATTTCAGAAATGCAGGTTTGTATTGGGACAGAAAAGAAAACGAACGAAAACGTTCAAAGTTCTTGTGGCTGCGTTCGTCAACTCGCTCTGAATTTTTGATCAGAACTCATGGAACGCCTCTCGTCCAATCAAATGACTTGGTTTCTTTATCACGTTGAACCCAGTGTGCGCTCCGGCACTCTCAGAGCGATTTTACGAACGCAACCTCAGTGAGTTTTTTTTTCTTCTATGGTTGTTACTTGTTACCGGTTACCTGCCTAATGAGCGTATTCTTATAAAGCTACACTCTCTTGTTGTCAACAACCCTATAACAAGTTAATTACCCCAACTGTCCGTCTTCCTCCTTGTAATGGGAAGGATGATCTGGGATTCTAGTGAAGTGTTTGTTTGTGATCTTGTGATCTTGTGTATCGTAAAAACTCTATATATCAAACAAAATTATGTGAAGGAACTAGCGATGATAACAGTTGATTAAAGACAACAGTTTCTGAGCCATGAAACATGATTTAATGGGTTATTTGAATACAATCCATAGATAGAATGTCAAGGCGATGGAGACGCGCGCGAGGAGACCGGGCCGGTTAAATAATCCTGGCGCTTGAGTTGTGCGCAGTCTATCTGATCCTCTCGCGCTCTCACTGTGTGTACGTGTGTGTGTGTGTGTGTGTGTGTGTGTGTGTGTGTGTGTGTGTGTGTGTGTGTGTGTGTGTGTGTGTGTGTGTGTGTGTGTGTGCGTGCGTGATGTCTCTACCACCATCTCCTCCTCTGGGATGTCTCTACCACCACCACCTCCTCTGTGATGTCTCTACCACCACCTCCTCTGTGATGTCTCTACCAACACCTCCTCTGTGATGTCTCTACCACCACCACCTTTGTGATGTCTCTACCACCACCTCCTCTGTGATGTCTCTGCCACCACCTCCTCTGTGATGTCTCTGCCACCACCTCCTCTGTGATGTCTCTGCCACCACCTCCTCTGTGATGTCTCTACCACCACCTCCTCTGTGATGTCTCTACCACCACCTCCTCTGTGATGTCTCTACCACCACCTCCTCTGTGATGTCTCTACCACCACCTCCTCCGCTGTGATGTCTCTGCCACCACCTCCTCTGTGATGTCTTTACCACCTCCACCTCCTCCAAGATGTCTCTACCACCACCTCCTCTGTGATGTCTCTACCACCACCTCCTCCGCTGTGATGTCTCTACCACCACCTCCTCTGTGATGTCTCTACCACCACCTCCTCTGTGATGTCTTTACCACCTCCACCTCCTCCAAGATGTCTCTACCACCACCTCCTCTGTGAAGTCTACCACCACCTCCTCTGTGATGTCTCTGCCACCACCACCTCCATGATGTCTACTACCACCTCCTCTGTGATGTCTCTACCACCACCTCCTCTGTGATGTCTCTACCACCACCTCCTCTGTGAAGTCTACCACCACCTCCTCTGTGATGTCTCTGCCACCACCACCTCCATGATGTCTACTACCACCTCCTCTGTGATGTCTCTACCACCACCTCCTCTGTGATGTCTCTACCACCACCTCCTCTGATGTCTAACACCACCTCCTCTGATGTCTACCACCACTACCTCTGTGATGTCTCTACCACCACCTCCTCTGTGATGTCTCTACCGCCACCCCCTCTGTGATGTCTCTACCGCCACCACCTCTGATGTCTACCACCACCACCTCCATGATGTCTACTACCACCCCCTCTGTGATGTCTCTACCACCACTACCTCTGTGATGTCTCTACCACCATCTCCTCTGTGATGTCTCTACCACCACTACCTCTGTGATGTCTCTACCACCACCTCCTCCAAGATGTCTCTACCACCACCTCCTCCAAGATGTCTCTACCACTATCACCTCTGTGATGTCTCTACCACCACCACGAGCAGAGATGGCCCGAGCAGAGATTACATTTCTGGCGATGACTGGATAGATTATTCACTTACAACAAATACATTTAGTAAGTAAAGCTTTATTTATATAGCACCTTTCATACAAGAAATGCAGCTCAAAGTGCTTTACAACAGGAATAATCACAACATCAAGTGAATAAAAAACATATATAAAAACATATACAGTGCATGCATAGAATGAATATAAAAGCAGGGGAGAACAGTAAAAAGAAAAGGTAAAGGTCTAACTTAATCTGATAGTCTAATTAGACATTTGTCTAATTAAGTTGCTTATAGGTGTCAGCTAAGTGCCCAAGAAACTAAATGTACATTTCTCTCTTCCACTAACCCACACTGCCTCCACTATGTCTCTTGCATGACCTCCACCGTGTGTCTCTTCTCACAATGTCTCTCTTACATTTACATTTTTGGCATTTAGCAGACGCCTTTATCCAAAGCGAATCATCTGTCCACCAGTCATCAGGAAAAAGTAATCTATGCTCAGGCCTGGAGCCATTGGCAGTCGTCGTGCTAGAAGAAGGAAGACATTTTTTGTTTAGTTTTTACACTGGAGAAACAATAGAGGCGGGTAATAGATGTCTCAGGAGGGACAGTTCAGGTGTAGCCTGAAGAGATGGGTCTTCAGTCCACGGCGGAAGATAGGGAGCGGCTCTGCAGTCCTGACAGCAGTGAGATAGATACACTAGACGGGCAGCAGCATTCTGAATAAGCTCCATAGGTCTGATGGCGGAGGTAGGGAGCCCGGCCAGGAGGGCATTGTCGTAGTCAAGGCGGAAAATGACCAGTGACTGGACTAAGAGTTGAGCTGCTTCTCTTCCATTACCTCCATGATGATGATGCCCTTCCACTACCCCATGATGATGATGATGATGATGATGATGATGATGATGCCCTTTCACTACCCCATGAGGAGAAGAGGGTGGGAAACAGTCCTTTAAGTTTGCGGATGACGGATAATCTTTGTTGGCTCCTTTTAAAGATAATCAGAGTATTATCCAGCCCATCCTCATGTACTGTTCCTCCTGCTTCTTCAACATGCTCACAGTCATCAACCGGGCCAAACTCACACGCATCACCAACACTACTGCCAGGATAATTAGACTCCCCACACCCAACCTCACAGCACGAAACAACAGGGCCATCTCATGCATCGCAACCACAATAGAACAGGACATCACCCACCCACTCAATCTGTACCTCGCCCCACTGCCATCCGGGTGTAGGTACAGAACGCTAAGGTGCAAAAGGGCTCACTTTGGCAAAAGCCTGATCCCCGCAGCCATTGTTTCCTTAAATAATAGACCGCGCTGAGTGCATGTACTTGTGCATCTGTCATGTAGTACTGTGTGTTGTTGTCTGTGTTATACAGTGTTGGATGTATATATGTATACTGTACAGTGGTGTGAAAATGAATTCCCCCTTGGGGACAATAAATCTAATCTAAGGAAGATGAATGCACGCAAGGCTGCTGGCCCCGACAGCATCCCTGGCCGTGTCCTCAGGGAGTGCACGGGGCAGCTGGCCGAGGTCTTCACTGACATTTTCAACCGGTCACTGGCTCAGGCAGTTGTCCCCACATGCCTCAAGTCAGCTACCATCGTGAGGGTGCCAAAGGACCCTGCTGCAGCAGGCCTACCGCCCCGTTGCACTAACCCCCACCATCATGAAGTGCTTAGAGAGGCTCGTCACCTTAAAAACCACATACCCCCCACACTGGGTCACCACCAATTCGCCTACCTAAGAACAGGTTGACGATCTCCTCAGCACTGGACTCTGTCCTGACCACCTGGATAAAAGCAACACGTATGTAAGGATGCTGTTCATTGATTTCAGCTCAGCAATCAACACTATCATCCCGTCCAAGCTGGTTCCAAGCTCAAAGACCTTGGCATCAGCACCTCCCTCTGTGACTGGATCCTGGACTTCCTGACAAACAGACCCCAGTTTGTCAAGTTCAACAACCACACCTCCGCCATCCTGTCCCTGAACACCGGCGTCCCCCAGGGCTGTTTGCTGAGTCCTCTCCTCTACTCCCTCTTCACACACGACTGCTTACCTGTGCATGGCTTAAACACCATCAACCTCGCAGACGACTCCATTGTGGTAGGCGGCGTAGGCCTGATAAACAACAATGACAAGGTGGCCTACAGGGATGATGTTCAGCACCTGGCAGGGTGGTGTGCCGCCAACAACCTAGCCCTCAACACTAAAGAGACTAAGGAACTCATTGTGGATTACAGGAAAACGAAACACTGTGAGCACACCCCCATATACATCAATGGAGTGGAGGTGGAGCATATTTCCAGCTTCAAATTCCTGGGTGTCCACATCTCAGAGGACCTCTCCTGGACCCTCAACTCCTTCATTCTGGTCAAAAAGGTGCAACAGTGCCTTTATTTCCTGAGGAGACTGAAAAAAGCCCAGCTGTCTCCCAGGATTTTGGTAAATTTCTACGGGTGCACCATCGAGAGCATCCTGACCAACTGCATAACATTGGCTATCATTGAAGACATCTCTCACCCCAGTCACGCACTGTTTGCCCTCATCCCACATGAGAGGCGGTACAGGAGTCTAGGCTCCCGCAACAGGAGGTTGGCGAACAGCTTCTTCCCCACAGCTGTCAGGCTACTGAAATCTAGACCCCAGCGGTAGCCTTGCCCCTCTACCCCCCCCCCCCCCCCCTTGCACTATTGCACATCCTACTGTACATACCTTGCCCCTCTCTGTACATATGTCTGTGCATACCTATGGCTTGCACTATTGCAATCTGTCTGGATGAACTATGCCAATGACAATTACATTTAATCTGAATCTGATGATGATGATGATGCCCTTCCACTACCCCATGATGATGATGATGCCCTTCCACTACCCCATGATGATGATGATGATGCCGTATCACTACCCCATGATGATGATGATACCCTACCACTACCCCATGATGATGATGATGATGATGATGATGATACCCTTCCACTATCTCATGATGATGATGCCCTACCACTACCCCATGATGATGATTCTCTCATGTCATCCTTCTCCTTACCCTTCACTGGCTCCCGGTACCAGCTCGCATCAAATTCAAGACACTGGTGCTCGCCTACCGGGTGGCAAAGGGAACAGCCCCTACCTACCTGCAAGCAATGGTCACCCCTCAAACGTCAGCCCATTCATTCACTCCGCTCTTCCACCTCTGCTGGTCGACTGGCTCCACCGTCTCTACGCGGATGCAGCATTTGCACTACTGGTCACATCTCTTCACTATACTGGCTCCCCGCTGGTGGAATGAGCTTCCACCTACTGTCAGGACTGCAGAGTCACTTCCTATCTTCCTCCGTGAACTGAAGATCCATCTCTTCAGGCAACACCTTAACTGTCTCTCCTGAAACCTCTCTACCCTCCTGTACAGTTTCTCTACTGTAAAAAAACTAACTAAATTCTTCCTTCTTCTTGCATTATGACTGCCAATGGCCTCTGGCCTGAGCAGAAATTACATTTCTTGCGATGACTGGATAGATTATTCACTTACAACAAATACATTTGTCTAAGTAAGTCACTTAAAGGTGTCTGCTAAATATTTAAATGTAAATTTCTCTTCCACTAACCCACAACTAACCACCCACTAACTCACACTGTCTTCCACTACCTCCACGATGTCTCTCCCACGACCTCCACCACATTTTTGGCATTTAGCAGATGCCTTTATCCAAAATGACTTACAACAAATACATTAGTCTAAGTGAATAATCTATCCACCAGTCATATCAGGAAAATGTAATCTATGCTCAGGCCTGGAGCCATTGGCAGTTGTCAATCTAGAAGAAGGAAGAGTTTTTTTGTTTTTACACTGGAGAAACGGTAGAGGCAGGTAATAGATGTCTCAGGAGGGACAGTTCAGGTGTAGCCTGAAGAGATGGGTCTTCAGTCCACGGTGGAAGATAGGGAGTGACTCTGCAGTCCTGACAGCAGTAGGAAGCTCGTTCCACTAGTGGGGAGCCAATATAGTGAAGAGACATGACTGGATATTGCAACTGCTGCATCCGCTTAGAGACTGTGGAGCCTACTGTCGGCCAGTAGAGGTGGAAGAATGGAGTGAACGGGCTGATGTTTGAAGGGTGACCATTGTTTGCAGGTAGGCAGGGGCTGTTCCCTTTGCTGCCCGATAGGCGAGCACCAGGGTCTTGAATCTGATGCGAGCTGCTATCGGGAGCCAGTGGAGGGTGTGAAGGAGAAGGGGTAACATGAGAGAATTTGGGGAGGTTGAACACTAGACGGGCAGCAGCATTCTGAATGAGCTGCAGAGGTCTGATGGCGGAGGTGGGGAGCCCGGCCAAGAGTGCATTGTAGTAGTCAAGGCGGAAGATGAGCAGTGACTGGACCAAGAGTTGAGCTGCTTCTCTTCCACTACCTCCACAATGTGTCTCTTCCACTACCTGATGATGATGATGCCCTACCACTACCCCATGATGATGATGATGCCTTACCACTACCCCATTATGATGATGATAATGATGCACGTCCACTACCCCATGATGATGATGCCCTCAACTACCCCATGATGATGATGCACTTCCATGATGCCATGATGATGATGCCCTTCCTCTACTCCATGATGATCCCCTACCACTACCCCATGATGATGCCGTACCACTACCATAATGATGATGCTGATCCCCTACCACTACCCCATGATGATTTGGTGTTTTGTATTGTTTATATTGTTTTGTATTATTTTTGTTGAAGAGGATGATTTCCAGTCGTATATCTTCTTTCTTCTGTTATTTAATCCGTTTGTTCGTTGTTCCTTTTTTTTGTTAGTTTGTACTTCATTCATTCGTTTGCCCATTTCTTTCTTCCGTTCATCTGTTTGTTTGTCTCTCCGCCCATTTCTTTCTTCTGTTCGTTTTTCTGCCCACCTGTTTTTTCTGTTTGTTCATACTTCAGTTATTTAGTTTGTCCGTTTGTACTTTAGTTATTTCTTTCTTCCGTTCGTCTGTCCAATTGCCGTCTGGACGTTTCTTCTGTTTGTTCGTACTTCAGTTATTTAGTTCTTCCGTTCGTTCATAATTCAGTTCTTCAATTCGTCTGTCTGCCCGTTTCTTTCATTCGTCCATTAGTTAGCAATTCAGTTATTTAGTTCTTTCATTCATTTGCAATTCAGTTAGTCTGTTCACCTGATTCTTCTGTTCGCTCGTACTTCAGTTGTTTAGTTATTCCGTTCGTCCGTTTCTTCTGTTCGTTTGTAATTCAGTTCTTCCATTCGTCTGTTTGTTCGTTCATACTTTAGTTATTTCTTTCTTAGGCCTACATTTCTTTTACATTTCTTGCAATGACTGATTATACAGATTATTCACTTACAACAAATACATTTGTCTAAGTAAGTCGCGTAAAAGGCGTTTGCTAAGTGCCAAAAATGTCTCTCTTCCACTAACCCACACTGTGTCTTCCACTACCTCCACCATGTCTCTTCCACGACCTCCACTGTGTGTCTCTTCTCACAATGTCTCTCTTACATTTAAATTTTTGGCATTTCGCAGACGCCGTTATCCAAAACGACTTAGTCAAATGTATTTGTTGTAAGTGAATCATCTATCCACCAGTCATATCAGGAAAAACTTAGGCCTATCTATGCTCAGGCCTGGAGCCATTGGCAGTCGTGCTAGAAAAAGGACGAGTTACTTCAGTTATTAATTCTTCCGTTTGCTCCTTCATAATTCGTAAAATGTTTCTACTGTTTGGTCGTACTTCAGTTATTCAGTTCGTCCATTTGTTCATTCCCAATTCAGTTATTTTGTTATTTTGTCTGTTCGCAATTCAGTTAGCTTGTCCGCCTGATTCTTCTGCTCGTTCATAGGCTACTTTAGTTACTTTAGTGTCACGACCCAACAGCAATGTGCGTACATTGATAGTCAATGGGCTCGTTCCCACACAGGGCCGAGGCCGGACACAGGTAGATTAGCTCAGGGTTAGCTGACAGCACCCAGGTAGATGTTAAGGGGAAATGGCTTACCTGGCTCTGATGTATCAGGGCGTGGTCCGCGGTGATACTGAACAGCCCGCACGTTCGTTCAGTGGGGTGTTCCTTCCCATTCAGTATTGACATATAACAAAACAAACAAAACCGGACACGACACAACACGACCTCGGGGGTAATCCAATATTCCACACGGTAATAGTCTTCATAATAATTGTCCAAAGGGGTTCTTTTCTAGATAAGCTGTCTCAATCAGTATTTCTCTTCTCACTTAACTTCACTCTCAACTCTCTCGACCCTCAGGTAGCAAATGAGCACCGGTCAATATACCTTTCGAGAAACCCGCCAACAGGCAAGCCACTCCCCCATGTACCCTGGGTAGTCAATCAACACCCCCTGAGCTTACCATGACAACTAGGAACAGTTGGATCGTGACATTAGTTATTTCTTTCTTGCGTTCGTCTGTACGCTCGCTTCTTCTGTTTGATCCTGCTTCAGTTATTTAGTTAGTCCTTCAGTTAGTCAGTTAGTTAGTCCTGCGACCTCGCAGTGGTGTACTCTGCTGGAAATTGGCAGTCTGTGGAGGGGATTCTGAGCCAGGACATGCAGACACTAGTGGCATACTTCCGGAAATGGAGATTGAAGCTTAGCGAGGCCAAGACGGTGTCGGCTGCCTTCCACCTTAACAACAGGGAGGCTAAACGTGAGCTTAGAGTACACCTAGATGGAACTCCCCTGCCATGTTCCGCTGAGCCAATCTATCTCGGCGTGACATTAGACAGGACGCTCACATTTCGCCGACACCTCGAGTCACTGCGCAAGAAGTTAACAGCTCGTGTGGCGTTGCGCACGGCAGCCCTAGCCCTCGTTTATTCAACTAGTGAATACTGCGCCCCAGTATGGTGTCGCAGTGCCCACACCCGCCTCATCGACTCGCCTATAAACGAAGCCTTGCGCATTGTGACAGGATGCCTGCGTCCTACCCCCGTGGACAACCTTCCCATCCTAGCAGGCATCCAGCCCTCAGGCCTCCGCCGCATGGGAGCCACAGCACGTCTCGCCTGCCGGGCCGTGGAGCTTAATAACCATCTGCTCCATGATAGGCTCACTATAACAGCGGAGCCCTCCCGGCGTCTCAAGTCGAGACACCCATTTGTGCCTGCCGCACAGGATCTCAGGCAGCAATGCAGAGATCTTAACATCAGTGCGGCATGATGGGCTGATTATATGTGGCGCGCGGAGTGGGAGGCTAACACCTCCAAACTCCGCGACCACATCCCAGTCGCCGGCCCTGAGCCCCTCGGGATGGACTTGCCAAGGCTATCCTGGGTGAGGCTCAATGGTCTCCGGACCGGCGTCGGGCGTTTCCGCTCATCAATGCACAGATGGGGCTTGGCCCCAAATGCGTCGTGCGAGTGTGGCGCAGAGGACCAAACCGCAGACCATGTTATCCTGGATTGCCCGGTGTACCACCCACCCAACAGGATGCATGGTCTGTCGGTATTAGATGACAAGACGATGAAATGGCTTCTGGAGGGGTGTCCAGAAATATAGCCCGGGTGAGCCCCTCAACCAGGTCTCGGGGTGGTAAAAGGGTAGCCCCTCGGCCCCGACCGAGCCTGGTGGAGTGGAGAGGAAAACAACTACCCATACGCCGAAGAAGAAGAAGTTATTTAGTTCTTCCGTTAATCTGTCTGTTTCTTCTGTTCATTCGTACGTTATTTAGTTCTTCTGTACATTGGTAAGTTATTTAGTTTGTGCATTTGTTCATTCCTAATTCAGTTATTTAGTTTGTCTGTTCGTCTGTCCACCCGTTTCTTCTGTTCGGTTGTACTGTGTATGTTCGTTATTTAGTTTTTCTGTCCGTTTGTACATTTTTCTGTTCATCTCTCTGTTTGTCTGTCCGCCTGTTCATTCCTAATTCAGTTATTTTGTGCTTCCATTTGTTTGTAATTCAGTTATTTAGTTTGTCCGTAATTCAGTTATTTAGTTCGTCCGTTCCTCTGTCTCCTCTGTCTGTCCCTGTCCCTGTCCCCCCCAATATCATATTCTTTGTATTTGTAGCAGTATAGAAATATATATTTCTATGTGCTGGTAGCCAATCACTGAGGCGAGCTAGGGTATAAGAGGCACTCCTCTCCCTTGGCTCGGTCTCTGTGCTTTCACCTGATCCTTCCGCTTCCGGGGCGGTGGTGACGTCTTTGGCAGGTATGGCTGCGCGCTGTTTTTAATCATTCACAAGTAGAGTTACTGTGGTGATCATGCTAAACAAAGTATTTTGTACTGCAGAGTGACTGCGGGTTCCTGGCGCCTCTCGTTCGGTGCGAGTGCTCCGAGTCGTATGTTGCTCCGGAGGAGGCATTCTTCTCGGGGAGGCAGCATGAGGGGGAAACTCTTCAGGAGTTCTCCCTGGCTTTGATGGGTCTCGTAGCTGTAGCGGTGCCTCTTCCATCCTCCCTAGATGTGTCCGTTCGCTGCTAACCGGTAGGTCGAGTGTATTTGAATGTAGCTTAGCATTTCAACCATATTCCTTTAGTGGCGCGGGAATGCTAATTTGTATGTTTACTATTAGGTTGTGTTGTTAGCCGGTCAAGCCTCCCCGCTACAAGCAAGCAACTTCCGGCTCCACGACGCGGAGCACTGCCGCTTTGTCTCACCGCATCTCGTCCTCACCGGTGACCAGAATTAGTTTAGTATACAATGGCTAACACAGTGCAGTAGTCCAGTGTTAATAGATGTGAGGAATGTTTTAATGTTTGTCAACTGTGAAGTCTCAATACACTGAAGTGTATTTTATCTCTTGGATATATTTCTTGTGATGTGTACACTATACCTTTTACTTGGTTCTTTCGTAAACCTTTCCTTTAATCTTACCTGTTTTATTTAGATCATCAGTGTATCAAATGCAATTCAAATACCAGATCATAAGACAGTTATTGTTACCATGTAATGCCATAGATTTATTGGCATCTCGGGGTGTCTTGCAATAAGTCTTTAGGTGCTTTATGCCCAAACAATGCAGAAACCCCTCTTCGGGCTGTTTGCAATAATATTTTGGAATTTGTGTGTTGTGAAAACCAAATGTGTAAGCATGTCTCCTTGAGGATTCATTTCGTATTTGATGCTCTTTCTAAGTATCTCTTATCTTATTATTTAGTTGAGTAGTCCCACCATAGCCCATCTTGCCACATATTGTTGGATCGTATTGTTTAATATATATTTTTTGTAATTAGATGATCGGCACAGTAATCTGTTTGTATGCCAGTTGAAGTTTTTGTAAATATACTTTTTGCCTAATACATTTTGCCTCCTAAAATCCAACCCCTCGTCCACGTCGTAGGAGGTGGAAACTGATAACTTACAGGTGACATTTCACTCACTAGAAGCAGCACCTGTAATTTAGCTGGCAAACTAAATACACTGGTATTGTATGTTTACATTTTTGAAGAAATACTGAAATCCTACTAGTGCTGAGGGCAGTTGAAGACAATGAGGATAAATGTTATATTTTCTGACTAGCCTTTATTTAAAAAAAAAAATCTTTAAGCTATGGTGAGTTTTATTTTATTTTTTATCAAAAAAATAAAAATCCTTGTGTACCACAGTTTGTTTACATAAAAACAATGATGTGTTACCAGAAGCTATTTTGCCATGATGGACAGCTTCTTGTTGCCATGGTGGACAGCTTATTGATGCGTGTGTACAAATCAAAAGACTGTATGAAGTCGCAGCAGCGGCTTAGATGGAGTTGACACTTAGCGCTGTTGTGCAACCAAAATCAAATCAAATTTTAATCATCAATATTTGTTGTTTATCGCATACAGTTGTTATAGACAGGGGTGCACATAACTGGTGCGCCAGTGCGCATTCGTCGCCAAAATGCATGCTGCGCGGCAGATCAGCCGCATGAAGGCGCTTTTGTGAACCAAAAAAAAACATCCTCTACCATCGTTGAAATTGAGGACAGTGATAGTTTACAGCAGTCAAGAGAGCAGTGATGATGACGATTAAGCTTGTAGCATAAATAAATGCTTAGGCTGTAACTTTTTGTTGAAAAGTTGATTTCAGTGTTTACAGAACAGAGCAGTGCTTAAAGAGATGTCCGTTTATTTCAGTGTGTTTAAAGAACAGACATTCAGTTAGTGCTTAAAGAGATGTCAGTTGATTTCATTGTGTTTAAAGGAGTCTGACAGACTTTCATGCTTAAAGAGCAGTCATTTGATTTTGCATTTGTTTATTTTGTTTTGCACACAATCATTTGTTCGTTCATCTTTATTTATGAATAAATGTCGTTTTGCTAATATAAGTTATCCATGTATCCCTTTTTCATCCATCCTGTGGGACGGGTCGTGACTCGCGAGCTCGGGGAGCACCAAGCAGCATCCCTAGGTGCTCCTCTGAGCACTGGCCCCAAAAAGTTATGTGCACCCCTGGTTATAGACATACATACATACATGTTTTTGGACCTTGTGCCACACTCAACCAAGTAGCAACAACAATTCAATAAGAAGTAATAAAGTAAATGGACTGCACTTATATAGCACCTTTATCCAAAGCGCTTTATAGCAGCCTCTCATTCACCCATTCAATTAGCATTGTGCCACAATTTAAATATCTGGGTATCATTATTGACTCCAATCTGTCATTCAAAACACACATTAAGAAAGTATGCCAAAGAGTCAAGTTTAGCCTAACCAATTTTAAATATATCAGAAATGTAATGACTTTTAATGCTGCCAAATTATACATGAACGCCATGATTATGTCACATCTGACATACTGTTTGACAAGTTGGGGCCAAACTAGCAGCTCGTCACTAAAGCCACTAGCCATTCTCTACAAGCAAACCCTTAAAGTCCTGGATCAGAAGCCTAACAGCTCTCATCATTGTACTATCCTAAATAACCGTAAACTTCTGAGCTGGGAAGATGTGATCAAATACAAAAACACCTGCCTGGTCTACAAAGTCTTACATAACACTGCTCCTCCTCCTCTTAACTCATTCATAACCCAACGTAACAATACCAGTCAGAGCACCAGAAGTACCACACGAGGCGACTTTCTAGTCCCATTTAGGAAAAGTAAATTTGGTCAATTATCATTCTCTGTTATAGCAATACAAAACCGGAACTCACTACCTACCTACATAAAAAATATACATACATACTCCACCTTCACAACACACCTTAAGGCATGGCTTTGCAATAACTATAACTGCATACTGTAGTGACCGCTCCCTAGCGGAGCAAAGTTCCTAATTCACGGCGTTCCAGCCTTGTAACAAAGCATTCTTATATGTTGGTGTTGACTCAATCACCCAGGCTGCTTAGCGGGTGATATGACGGGATATAAGTGGGACAGAGTTGAATGAATGGTTGTTGTTGTCAGTACGCATGCAGAGAGTGAGAATAAAGCACATGATTGTTTTTCTACCGGCAAACCGACTACATCGTCCTGTTATTGCCGTCACTCCTACATTGGTGACCCTGAATTTCTCTCGAACGTTTTCGGAGATCATTGAACATGACAACAAACGCAGTTTCACTCAAGCTGCCCGAGTTTTGGGAACAAAATGCCATAGCATGGTTTGCACAAGCTGAAGCTCAATTCGCCCTCAGAGATGTTACCGTGGATAATACCAAATACTACTACGTGGTAGCAGCTCTTACCAATTCAACGGCAGCGAGAGTGGTGAGTCTTATTGAAAACCCACCGGCACAGCACAAATATGTTACCTTGAAGGCACACCTCATCGATACTTTTTGTCTGTCTGAATCTGAACGTGCACGCCAGCTCCTCTCTCTCCCTGGGCTCGGTGACACAAAACCCTCTGAACTGATGGACCACATGCTAGCTCTGCTGGGCGACCATCAGCCGTGTTTTCTTTTTAAAGAGCTTTTTTTGCAACAGTTGCCAGACCAGGTTCGTTTTTCTATGGCTAATTCAATCAAAACAGACTTTCGTCAGCTAGCCAAGGAAGCGGATATATTTTTCTCAGCTGGGAAGAGGTGTTTTACAGCCACCATGGATGAGTATCATGGGTTCCAACCACTGTCCATCTCCGCTACTGCTGTGGCCCGCCGGGTGAGGCCGGCGGGGTTGTGCTTTTACCATGCAAAATTCGGGAACAAAGCTAAGAAGTGCCTACCACCATGCAACTTCAGTGTGTCGGGAAACGCACAGGCCGCCACTCATTAGCAGCTGTGGGTGCCGGCCATTCTGCAGGCTTGCTGTACGTCACTGACTCCCTCTCTGGCCGCCGGTTTCTATGTGACACGGGGGCCCAGGTGAGCGTGCTGCCTGTATCGGCAATAGACATTAAAACAGCGAAACGAGGGCCCTCCCTTGAGGCTGCCAATGGCAGTGCAATCGCTACCTTCGGCAGGCGCACTGTGGGTTTGTGTTTTGCTGACCAGCGTTTTACCTGGAGTTTTGTGTTGGCCAAAGTGTCTACTCCCCTCTTAGGCGCTGACTTTCTCTGCGCTAACAGCCTCCTGGTGGACGTGGGGAACCGCCGACTCGTCAATGCTGAGACGTTCGGCTCCTTGTCATGTGAGCGCAGTGACGCAGCCACAATGAAGCTGTCCAGTGCTTTCTCGCCGGCTGATGAGTTCTCCCCTCTTCTATTGGAGTTCTCAGACATCACAACACCTACCTTCTCGGCCGCTGCCACCAAACACGGCGTCATGCATTACATCTCCACGGAAGGCCCACCAGTGCATGCCAGGGCCCGTCGCCTCGACCCACACAAGCTCACCATCGCGAAAGAGGAGTTTGCAGCCATGGAGACACTTGGCATCATTCGCCGTTCTGACAGTCCCTGGGCCTCGCCTCTCCATCTCGTTCCCAAGTCCAACGGAGGCTGGCGTCCGTGCGGCGACTACCGGCGCCTAAATGATGTCACCACACCTGACCGTTACCCCGTTCCACACATTCAAGACTTTTCAGCCCATCTAGCGGGCGCGTCTATTTTTTCTAAAGTGGATTTGGTACGGGGATACCACCAGGTGCCAGTTAGCCCTCAGGACGTCCCTAAGACAGCGGTTATAACACCATTCGGACTGTTTGAGTTTTTGAGGATGCCGTTTGGCCTCAAGAATGCCGCCCAGACCTTTCAGAGATTGATGGACGCCATGCTGGGCAACCTGCCTTTTGTGTTTGTCTACCTAGACGATATCTTGATAGCCAGCACGTCCAAGGCAGAGCACCTATCCCACCTCCGTCTCCTCTTCAGTCGCCTCCGGGAACATGGATTAATCATCAACCCAGCAAAGTGCCAGTTTGGACTGCCTGCCATGGATTTCCTCGGCCACCACATCACTACTGCTGGGGCGGTCCCGCTGCCATCAAAGGTGGACGCTGTGCTGCAGCTCCCACGCCCTACCAGCATTAGAGCTTTACAGGAGTTCCTGGGAATGGTGAATTTCTACCATCGATTCATCCCTCAGGCTGCCCACCTAATGCGCCCCCTGCATGGGGCTCTCAAGGGCAAGACCCCTAAGCACATCATCGAATGGTCCGACGAAATGTCAAAGGCGTTCTCAGACACCAAGGAAGCCCTCGCGAGCGCGACCATGCTGACTCACCCCGTGCCTGAGGCTTCCGTGGCCTTGACAACTGATGCCTCAGATTATGCCGTCGGAGCCGTTTACGAACAGCTGGTCAAGGGGGTTTGGCAACCCCTGGCATTTTTCAGCCGACAACTCCGCTCCAGTGAGCAAAAATACAGCACCTTTGACCGAGAGCTCCTCGCCCTGTACTTGGCAATCAGGCACTTCCGGTTCCTGCTGGAGGCTCGTCCATTCACGGTTTTTGTGGACCACAAACCGTTGATTTTTGCCATGGCTAAGGTGTCGGAGCCGTGGTCTGCCAGGCAGCAGCGTCATCTGGCTTATATCTCAGAGTTCACTACAGACATTCGGCATGTGGCGGGAAAGGACAACCCCGTAGCTGACTGCCTCTCTCGTGCCACTATCGGGGCTGTCCATCTCGGCATCGACTACGCCCGTATGGCTGCGGATCAGGCTTCGGACCCAGACATCCAGGAATACAGGACTAAAGTTTCTGGCCTCCAGTTGGCGGACATCCCCTTCAGCGACGACGGCACGACGCTGCTTTGTGACGTGTCCATGGAGCAGCCGCGCCCAGTAGTTCCACATGCTTGGAGACGGCAAGTTTTCGAGGCCATACATAGCCTCTCACACCCAGGCAGGAAACCTTCGCAGCGCCTGATTGCAGCGAAATTCGTCTGGCCCAGGATGAAGGTTGACATTGGTGGGTGGGTCAGGACCTGCGTGCCATGCCAACGGGCAAAGGTCCATCGTCATGTTAAGGCCCCGCTGGAGCGGTTCACGGTCCCTGAAAGACGCTTCGACCACGTCAACATTGATCTGGTGGGTCCCCTTCCCGCCTCCAGGGGGTACACTCACCTTCTGACGATGGTGGACAGAACCACCCGTTGGCCAGAGGCCGTCCCACTGACGGAGACTACCACAGTTGAGGTGGCCCGCGCATTCATCGGCACCTGGGTCGCCCGGTTTGGGGTCCCCTCAGACCTGTCCTCTGATCGGGGGGCCCAGTTCACTTCTGGCTTATGGACTTCCATTAGTCAGCAGCTGGGTGTCTCCCTCCACCGCACTACGGCTTATCACCCACAGGCTAATGGCCTGTGTGAACGTTTTCACCGGTCCATGAAGGCTGCTCTTAAAGCCGATCTCCGGGGCGGTGGCTGGGTCGACAGGCTTCCTTGGGTGATGCTGGGACTCCGTACTGCACCTAAAGAGGACCTTCTTTCATCCTCTGCTGAGCTGGTGTACGGCCAACCCCTCCGGGTTCCGGGGGATTTCCTCCCTTGTGCTACGGTCCCCTGGTCAGCACCAGAACAGCGAAGTGCTCTGCTGGACAAGGCCAAGTCGTTCCGGCCAATCCCTACCTCATGCCACGGCGTTCCTAAAGTACGTGTCCCGCCTGATCTGAAGGCATCGGGGTATGTCTTCATCCGCCAAGACGCCCATCGAGCCCCCCTGCAACCGCCCTATGATGGTCCCTACCGGGTCGTGGAGACAGGCGACAAATTCTTTATTATCGACATGGGGGGTAGTAAGGAACGCATCTCGGTGGATCGCCTTAAGCCAGCTCATCTGGACTTGGACCGTCCCGTCGAGGTGGCCCTCCCGCCCCGCCGCGGTCGCCCCCCTGTTAAAACAGCCCCGACCCTAGCTCCTGCAGACCCCCTGCCCTGCCTTCTGAGGCCGGCCAAACGTTCGCCTGTGGTTTTTCCCCTGCCTCGGTCTCCTGTGCCTGCTCAACAGCGCCAGAGTCGCTTTGGGCGAGTTATCAGAGTCCCTGACCGTTTTTTGGGGCCGGTTCTTGTGAATTCTGGGGGGACGTGTGTAGTGACCGCTCCCTAGCGGAGCAAAGTTCCTAATTCACGGCGTTCCAGCCTTGTAACAAAGCATTCTTATATGTTGGTGTTGACTCAATCACCCAGGCTGCTTAGCGGGTGATATGACGGGATATAAGTGGGACAGAGTTGAATGAATGGTTGTTGTTGTCAGTACGCATGCAGAGAGTGAGAATAAAGCACATGATTGTTTTTCTACCGGCAAACCGACTACATCGTCCTGTTATTGCCGTCACTCCTACAATACATTAATTTCTGTCAGATGTGACGTGTGTGTTGTATGTACACCTCTATCTTTGCTACCCGCCTGCATATGTCTGTGTGTGCTTCAATGTCTGGATGCTGCTGTGCCTGTATGTTGCTGTGTCTGTATGCTGCTATGTCTGTATATTGCTATGACTATTTGCTCTTCCTTTGTCCCCTTTGTACTGTTCTTATCTCATGTACTGTATTGATGTTGCTGCCATTTGTGCTTGAATGTCTTGTCTCCCCGGCATGTTTGTGCTTGCTCCAATTGTGCTTGATATGTTTGTATGTCCTGCTCCATTTGTTTGTGTTTGCTGCAATTGTAATTTTTTAAACTAATGTATTTTATTTTAGGGAGCCTATTGTCAACTGGCCCGGGGACTACAGCTGGAAATTAGCCATGTAGGCTAAAGCTGCTCCATTTACTGTTGTTACAGTTAATTAATGGGGACTGTCCACGACATCATAAACGAATAAACTAAACTAAACTAAACTAAATTCACACACCCATTCACACACCAATGGCGGCAAGCTACCATGCAAGGCGCCGGCCCACTCGCTGGGAGCAATTTTAGGTTTCAGTGTCTTGCCCAAGGACACTTCGACATGTGGCCAGCTGGGGCTCGAACTGCCGATCTGCCAACCTTGCAATCATTAGACGGCGGCTCTACCTCCTGCGCCACAGCCGCCCTAAGTGACTATGGGCCAGTTTCACAGACAAGGCTTAAGCCTAATCCTGGACTAAAAAGCATCTTCAATGGAGATTTTACATTGAAAGTGTGATTTAGTCCAGGACTAGGCTTAAGCCTTGTCTGTGAAACCGGCCCTAAGTGTGATTGTTTTTAGGGGATTGGAACTTTGTTGCGCCGAGGGGATTGGATGTCATCTATATGTATCTATTCTTACCATTTTTATTTATATTTTGTTATTTTTTATTACTAGCCTTCTTTTTCTGTATTTCTTTTAATGCTATATGTAAAGCACTTTGAATTGCCCCTGTTGTATGACATGTGCTATACAAATAAACTTTTTTAAACATGTTTAAATTATAATGTAGAAATAAACACAAATAAACTCTCAAATACATGTATTCCTTTATTGACAGCATCACTATGACAAAGTGCATTAGATAGAAGAAGTGGAAGTATGTGGTGTTGCTTTGTCCATTGCAGATCCTGATTGTCTTGACCAAGACTCTCAGTGGTCATCAGTATCCTGAAATGGACTATGCATACAAAGTGTTGTCATTCAGCCCGGGCAGCAGGGCCAGTGGAACATGGGACAGGTATGGATGGACTGTCTCTGTCTCTGTCTCTCTCTCTCTCTCTCAAAGTCACGTCCTCATTGCAGAATATCGGGCATATTGATGGTTTGCACTTTTACTTGCACTAGTGAGTTTTGTTGTCTTGTGTTATGAGTGAGATATGGTAGCATGACTATGAGTTTTGCAGTGGGATTTATGGAGCTCCAGGAGTGGGTATTGTTATGTATGAGATCAGTAGACTGACTATAAAAGGGAGGTTTATGGACATGGACCGAGCATAGGGGTTTTCTTAGGTGGGACGGGAGGAGGAAGGCGGGTTGTTGTTGCGTAAGTGTGTATTCTTTCTTATTCAAACTGACTGACTGACTGACTGACTGGGCTCATCAAGGCCTAGCAGGTTGACTGACTGACTGACTGGGCTTACCAAGGCCTAGCAGGTTGACTGACTGACTGACTGCTCTTACCAAGGCCTAGCAGGTTGACTGACTGACTGCTCTTACCAAGGCCTAGCAGGTTGACTGACTGACTGGGCTTGCTGGGTCTCTTCACTCTTCAGGAAGGGAGATTAGCAGAGTCCAAGAAAAGGGGGAACCAGTCGGTGCCAGGGATTGTGTCTGGGCTGGACCCCTAGTTCCTTGAAGTGTTTGTCTCACACTCCTCCCCATCTCTGTCCTTCTCTCAGATGAACCAGCAGATGTCAGGGATGGCTCTGAACAGTGCTGGGGGGCAAATGGCCTTCGGTCAGCCCGCCTCGGCCATGGGGGGCTGGGCCGCAGCTCTCTCCGGCCAGACCCTCAGCACACAGCTCTGGAAGTGAGGGATAGGGGGGGGGTCAAGGGTCGGGCAGAGGAAGAGAAGGTCGCCGGGACTCAAGTTCTCAGCACCTTACCATGAACTGACGCCCTTCTCCAAACATGACCACTCAATAAGACCATGGAACTTGTATCTCTCTCTCTTTCCTCTCTTTCTTTCTTTCTGTCTCTCTATCTTTCTCTATTGTGTGAGTGAATTGGGAGTCATCATACAGCATTGCAGGCTGGCAAGTCAGTGCCTGTCACATGTTTGATTATTACTCTTTTATTTTCCTTTTTTGGAAAATAAATAAATAAAATCCCAACAACATCATCCTCATCAACATATCAACAAAAAAGCTGCAGGACCAGTTACACAAGCTGTGGTAACCTTTAAACGTAATAAAGCCACATGACGCTTGATGTCCTTTCGGTTTGTACTTTATATAGAACGGGAGCATGGAGTCATACATACATGTCTGTGCGTCTTACACTGCGCACCTGTAAAGCTATCTCTGAATACCGGATACGGAAACACATCCTGCCTACATATCTGTAGTCCTAGAAATACTATCCCTTTAACCCATAACTCCCCCTGGTGGGAAAACATAGATATTGCACCTCAATATAAATCCTAGGTATAATGCTCACATTATAACACAAGCTTTTATTGTATCATTGTATCATGAAATTATAGAGAATAAATAATAGTATTTAAAGGGAGAATACATGGCTATCATGTCTGTGAATACTGCTCCCGTATGTACAGCACTGTTTAACCTTCTTTTAAAAGTACCTGTGGTTCCCCTATGAAATAAAGTATGATAAAAACAAATCTTTTCTCTGTGTTTTCTTCATGTGGAGGTTCTGTTCACTAACTCCTATTGTTTAGCATAAGAGTGTGAATATACACTGACTGGCATTATTACCTGTTGCCTGCTGCTTAGAGGTTGTTCATAAGATTTCAACCCCAGTCCCTATAGGTTACATTGCCAAAAATGCTTCTTAATATGTAAATCTGCTTCCCTATAACCTTCCCTTGACCTCACAGCACGTCTTATGTATGCCATTTCGAAGACCTGTCTCGAAATTATATTGTTCCCAGGGACGTGGGAGTTCCAAGTATGTCTCGATGAAACACACCTTCGTGGAGTCCACAGTGGGCTCAGACGATTCCCTGAGGTGCACCATTACGCACGTTTTACACACACACACAGATGTGTTTGCTCCAATGTCCCTTTCTTGTGAGGCATCTAGCATGTTCTTGGTGAATAATAATAATAATAATAATAATAATAATAATAATAATAAACAACGCAAAACTGCGGAAATATGGTGACGATAGGTTATTGACCTACATGATTATCAAAATGATAGTGTTTGAATGCATTGATTATTATTTGACTTTTGTAAACTATGGCAAGAGGATTTTAGAACTATAATTCCATCAACGTATTATTGTTACGTGGGGGAATGCTGAATCGAATTCTACTTACGCGTTTGGAATTAAGAAGCTTATGTCAACAGAGCAGATCAATACAGACGCAACTTCTTTAGTTCTGAAAAACTCAAACATAATTAGTTCTTCTTTGCGAGACAACCAAGACGCAGCTTTACGGATAACTTAATTGCAATCATTTTGTATTTGTTTTTTAGACAGCTATCTGAAATTTGACATAATGGAGGACGATTTCTTTTCAGGTGAGAATTATGACATTATTATTTTAATTAAGGTCTACAAATTCTAACTTTTATTGAAAATATAAATCTGATTCGAAATGGAATATCAGTGAAAGTGTATAGTAAAGAAACCCACTGCAAATCACTGCTCACTACACAGTAAATTCCCCAGTGTTAAATATGCAGTGTAAAAATACATTGACTCTTTCCGAGTTATTACAACAACAGCTAGAGTAATATTCCCTCCAGTGTTGGTGATAATTCAAGGAGTTCATTGACACGGTGTCAGACGCACTCTGGAAAGCCCCGCCCATCATTTTTCAATCAGTCCCACCTGGTTTCTTTAAGCAGAATGTTTTCACAGCGCCATTTCACTGAATGCCATTTTCGAGTGACTTCGAACAACTGGGGTAAGTTTCTCCTAATCATCTATTAATTAAACGGATACTTTGGCATTTCAATAGAAGCAGCATTTTAGAATAACTTTATATTGTTGTTCACCATACACTCCAGCTGATCTTATATCTTAAAATACTGGTTACCAAAGGGCTAACGTCACCGTGTGCGAGTGTTCACATTAAGAGAATTAAGGCAAGTTAGCTAATGTCTAACTAGACAATGTCAGTAGAGGTAAAGTTAACGTTCTTAACAGAGTGTAGAGGGGTGATTGTGTTGTCTTTTTTGTAATGTCTCTCGATTCCAGTAAAATACGTTAACAACGTGCACGTGTGGGGAGTTGGCTAAGCTAATATTAGCTTGAATGGCTAGTTTACTTAACATGTGCGCGGGGAATATCCTACAACGATTAGCGTTAGCATCATCACAGAAGATGTAAATGAGCAACATTAAACTAGCTAATTGGAGGGTTACTGTTGTATTCTTTATCTAGCCTAACGTAGCTAACGTTCATAGATTCCAGTGAAAGAGCAAAGACTGCATTGCATTGTGTGGGGAGTTGTCGAAGTTATCGTGCCAATCAATCCAATCTGGCAACACTGAACTAGCTAGCTCGCTCCTCTCCCTGCAGTCAGTCTTTATTATATTGTACTGTGAAATTACCATAGCTAAGTAAATGAGTATTGGTGAAGAATTTAGTTGTCTCTCTTGTAATGTGTCATGATTGAAATACAAATGTAATGCTTTTTCATCCATTGTGGCCTATCTTGTATCACTACTTCCAGATGCTGATCAAGGTGAGGTTCAATGGTGAACAAAAATATGTCAAGATCATTGACCTGACACTTGACAACCTTTTGACTGAAGGTAAGCTTTTAATTTGCGATTTAGTCTGATTACTTTTACCATTATGATTGCAAATCTAATTGTAGGCTGTTGTTTTAATGTTTGTCACAGCTTTCCTGAAATTTGGAATCCCAGTTACCAGTTTATCAGATGCAAAGCTGTATGATGGATCTGGATCTGAAGTTGATGGGGATGTGTTTGAGGAGGTGGTGAAAGAGCCAGATCTTGGTGTGTTCAAGCTCACACTGGGCAATGAAGGTATGTGCTGGTCTGATAGAGGTGAGTCTGGAGTCAGTCTTTACCTCAGTCTGGTAGGGGTTAGTCTGGAGTCAGTCTTTACCAGTCTGATAGGTGTTAGTCTGGAGTCAGTCTGTACCTCAGTCTGGTAGGGGTTAGAGTCAGTCTGATAGGGGTTAGTCTGGAGTCAGTCTTTACCTCAGTCTGGTAGGGGTTAGAGTCAGTCTGATAGGGGTTAGTCTGGAGTCAGTCTTTACCTCAGTCTGGTAGGGGTTAGAGTCAGTCTGATAGGGGTTAGTCTGGAGTCAGTCTTTACCTCAGTCTGGTAGGGGTTAGAGTCAGTCTGATAGGGGTTAGTCTGGAGTCAGTCTTTACCTCAGTCTGGTAGGGGTTAGAGTCAGTCTGATAGGGGTTAAGTCTGGAGTCAGTCTTTTCACTGTATGAACTGTAAAAACAGGATATAGTGGTTGGAACTATAGGGTGGGAACCATCTATGTTTTCAAGTCTTGGTCACTTGTGGCATTACTTTCAATATAACATTTGTGTGTATTGTGTATTTTAGCATCTCCCCTGATGAGTCCTTCCTCTGCCGGTTCTGAGATGAATGCCTCAGGCCTTGAGTCGGATGATACAATAATTTTGAGCGAGGATGGAAGCCCTTCAAGAAAAGGTCAAAGATCTGATGACGAAGCAAAAAATGTATGTTTGTAATTCATTCTGCAATTCATGTGCCTGAAAATGGATTTTAAAGGGTTAGTTCACTATTTTGAACATTAGACCCTATTTGCGGTTCCTCTACCATGAACCTGAAACATAGAGACCATCATTTCACTGATCGCTCCATTATTGAGTTAGCAACAGCTTTTCTGCAGGGCTACAATAGAAGTCAATGGTACCAGTAGCAGCCACTACCAAACTCAAAATTAAACTCTCGTTTTCAAAGTCACGAAACTCAGAGTGGTCACTGGTGTCCGTTGATGTCCTGACAAAGAAAATCTCCGCAAAGTATGCTTATCAGGTTTTATGTATCATTTAGCATGGAACTATTTTCAGTGGAAGCATATGGCTGTACTGCGACTGAATGCTAAATGATACATAAAACCTGATAAGAAGCATGCTTTTTTTGTCAGAACATCAACGGACACCAGTGACCACTCGGTGAGTTTCCTGACATGGCTGCTACTGCTACCATTGACTTCTATTGTAGCCCTGCAGAAAAGCTCTCTTTGTTTCAGGTTCATAGAGGGACCGCAAATGGGGTCTAACGTTCAAAATAGTAAACTAACCCTTCAACACTGCTGTTTTCTTACAGCTGATAGAGAGCATACTCAATAAGAAACCTGGTGGAGAGGTTGTCATCAAGGAATACTCCAAATCTAAAAGCCTTACTGACAGCGCCAGACGAATGATGATCAACATTCTTGTTTCAGAGATGACAGAGACTCGTGGGTAAGTTGAAAGGAAAGATTCATAATGAAAATTGTAGAGCAGTACTTGCTCTGCTGTTTGTTAAGAATGATTTCTGTATCAGTATCTCAGTCAAATAATTGGTTAGGCTACTGCTGGCCATCCACTGCTATTGGGAGAAGATTTCTCTTGTATCAAACTCGATTGTCATGATACAGCTTCTAAAATCACTCCTGATATATAGCTGACAGAGTAGGAATGCTGCTTGTGTATATTCATTTCAGGACAGCACCACCGCGCAGTGTGAGGGAAACGTTTGCACGAGACATCGTCTCCTTGTTCCCATACTTGAAGGATCCCTACACCGAAAATGGATATGTAAGTATATATTACAACTGATAAAGAGCATCTGTGTTTAATTTGTCTGGTATGGTATCTGAGCAAATGAGACTTGGTTAACTTTTTCTTTAAGATTAGTAACCACGTTCATCTTCTTAAGGAACATTATTTCGACCCCAAGAGTGGAGATGGATACCTCGCAAATAGAATCAAAACCATTCAAACGACCCACTCAACTATACTCTGGAGGGCCAACTGCTGAGAGGGAGTCCAGTCCATCCACTTCGGTTACCCTGAGTGAAGACCAGTGCAGAGAGGCCATTTCTCTTATGAAGCATTTTTCTGATGAAGAAACGGTCAAACAGAAGATGAAATCGACCTTTGAGTACAGGAAGAAGATGACCCACGACCCGATTAAATGCTCCACCATCTTTTTAACCGCTCCACCAATTTTTAACCGCTTTCTGGATGTGAAGGGCTTGGTAAGACTTTTTTAAAGAACAGTTTTAAATTGTATACATTGCGTTTAATCTCTAGATGCCAATTCAGGTTGGCCAGTAAATGTAAACAAAAACAATACTTCCGTAGTAGTTGTTCGATTCATGTGTATCCTGGTGATTGGCCTCCAAAACGGTGTTTGAGAAAAAGTTAAATATTTTGTGAGAAAGAAATTGACTTGAAACTCAAAACAAATGTTTTGTTTGTTGTCTTGTCTTATTTTTATGCTGTGCAGCTGCTTCTATACGTGTCATGTGTCTATCTCTGTCCGTTCGTAGCATGGCAATACTGTTGCAAAACAGCAGAAGGCAAGTAGAGCCTGTACTGCTTACTTCACCACCTGATTTTTTTCAGATTGAACAGGATTTTGTGCTGCTGTTTGGAGAGGAGACATCAGCCAAGTTTTTGGAGAGGTGGCCAACTACATTCAAGCAAAAGATCATCACGCTAAGCAAGACCCTTGCCAGTCAGGGACCTGAACTTCAGGAGCTGATCGAGATGGCTGAATCTACAGTTGATGAGGGAGCTGACACAAATGCTGATGGTTAGATGATTAAAAATGATCATTTATATTATTATTTAAAATGACTCTGAAATGTTAATGTCACTGATGATGGGAATGAACCATTTTACTCAGGATATCTTCTTTGTTTAGGATGGGACAGTGACCTTTCCTCTATCCTTCTCCTGCTCCATTTGATTCCTCCTGCATCACAAGGCTGCAAAAGACCAGGAAAGATGTCTGCATCCCAAGCTGAGCAGCATCTTGTAAAATTCCAAAAGGTTTGTGTTGCCATTCTTATAGATAGATAGATAGGTCGTGCTGCTGCCGTTATTATGAACTAATGATGGTCTTCATGTTTGTCATCTTCAGGCAGGAACCAGTATCCAGCAGCACCTTGATGCGATTGACCAGAGCCAACAACCATATCTTCTAGCAGTGGGGACCAGGAGGAGCATCATCCATGCGTACTTCATCATCCTGGACAGGCGAGCCTTGCCGTTAAAGTCAACAAGTGCTCTTGGTGCTTTCGATGAGTTCAAGATTCACTTCGTTTTTTGTACTGCTTACAATACATCTCTGCGCAGCATGTACACCTTTATCCAGACAACTGTGTACAACATAGACATGGGGAAGGTGAAGGAAACTCCAAGGGTTGCTGAGCTTAGAGCCAAACTCCTGCACTAATGCCTTAGAGGTAAACTGCACTGATGCCTGTTATATGTTTTGTTTGCCATGCTACTCATGGAAGTACCAACTTGCTTGTGAGGCATCTCAAGTTGGTACATGGAATGTGCCCTGGTAGAACTCTTAGACTAAAATGTGGTCAAGCAGATTGTTGTCGTGTATTTGGTACCTTTTCAGGCTTTAGGAAGCATTTGAACAAGACACATGCAGGAGACTGTCCAATTTTGTTAAACGCTAACTTTGATGCTAATGCAGATAATCCAGCTATTGATAATCAGCCAAGTAATGTTGATTTGCCTTCCAATTCTAGTTGTAATAATAATAATAATAATTCATTGAATTTATATAGCGCTTTTCCGAGGCTCAAAGACGCTGACAATAGGGGATACGGAAAACACAAAAACAACAAGTAACATGGAACACAGAGTCAGCGAATGGGGAGGGGGGGGGGTGGTAGGGACGGGGGAGGTGGTTAGGGGTAGGGGAGGCTGTATGCATATCAGGGGGGTGGCAGGGTTAGGGGAGATGGGTAGGGGTAGGGGAGGTTGTATGCGTGTCAAGGGGGGGGGGGGGGGGCGGGGGCGCCGGGATGGGGGAGATGGGTAGGGGAGGCTGTAGGCATGGGAGAACAGGTAGGTTTTGAGGTGGGATTTTCAGGCCCTGAACACAGCAAAGACCTAGGTTCTGGGCCCTGGACAGTCTGGACGGATTGATGGCAGCTGCTGGATTGAAAAAAATCAGGTGTAGTGCTGAGGCACAAATGTGTACATTTCAAGCCTGCAAACTGCGACACTTTAAATGAATGTGCAATAACACTATGTACAATATGACAACCCTAGTCGTCTTATCTGTACAGTATAGTATAGTGGATAGTGTACATAGCCTTTTTTTATGTAAACCAGCTCCTTTCCCTTGTTTTTTTAGTTTTTTTTTTCTTTCCTAGCACCAGGGGAGCCACCCCTCCCAAATTTCGTTGTTTGGTACCTGTACTATAGCAATGACAATAAAGACCATTCATTCATTCATTCATTCAAAAGTGAGGAGTGAGGGTGAGTCTCTGAGTGGTTGGGGGAGAGAGTTCCAGAGGCGGGGTGCAGCTCGTGAAAAGGCACGGTGACCGAAGCCTTTGAGTTTTGAGGGTGGGACAGTGAGGGGAACAATGGATGAGGATCGGAGGGTAGGGTACGGGTAGGGCGGTGGGGGAGAAGGAGGTCAGTCAGGTAAGGGGGGGCCAGGCTATGGAGGGCTTTGTATGTGAGGATGAGGATTTTGAATTGGATGCGTTCTTTGATGGGGAGCCAGTGGAGAGAGTGGAGGACAGGAGTGATGTGGTCACGGGAGCGGGTGTTTGAAAGGAGGCGTGCAGCAGAGTTTTGTACCATCTGGAGTCTATGGAGGGAGCGGGAGGTGATGCCGGTGAGTAGGGAGTTGCAGTCGTCAAGGCGGGAGGAGATGAAGGCGTGGATGAGGGATTCAGCAGCGGGCGGGGCGAGGCAGTGTCTGATTTTTGCTATGTTGCGGAGGTGGAAGTAGGAGGTCTTGACGATGGAGCTGACGTGGGGATCAAATGAGAGGGTGGGGTCCAGGATGAAGCCGAGGTTGCGAGCCAGGGGGGAGGGGGTGATGGTAGTGTCATCAATGGTGAGTGTGATGGGTCCGTTTATTTATTTTTTTCTTTTCTTTTTTTTCTTCTCAGTCGGTTAATGTTTATAGAAAGCAAACACAGAACTGTAAGTAATTCACACAACACACATATTTTTCCAGAACAATGGTGAACTCACAGTCATGGATTCTTCATGACACCGAACATTTAAAATACATAAAAAACGGTAAAAAACAAACAGTAGCTCATACAAAAAACATATTTTTGGAGCAACAATGACATAAAAACACACGTCGTTGGGGAAATATATAAACACGCAGTCGACAAAGAACTAAAACTCGATAACTAACAGCTCAACGGCGCTCACACACACAAGTGTAAGGTAAAACTATACAGCGTAAGCAGGAGCTGACATCGTGAGTCTCGCATTCCCACGAAGGCGGGAAATGCACTGACAACGGTACTGAAGCAGGGTGGGTAGCAGGGGAGGCTGGCAGAGGCAGAAATGGGAGGACAGGGCTCATTGTAACACATGGGAATGGAATGAGAAATAGGCCGCGCTGAGTGTGTGTACTGTCATGTGTAGTACTGTCTGTTGTTGTCTGTGTTATACGGTGTTGTATGTATATATGTATACTGTACAGTGGTGTGAAAATGAATTTCCCCCTGGGGACGAGATGGGTCCGGTTTTATTGAGGGTGGATTTGGTGCCGATGAGGATGACTTCGGTCTTTTCACTGTTGAGTTTGAGGAAGTTGTGTGTGAGCCAGGTTTTTATTGCTGAAATGCAGTTTTCGATGTGAGTGAGGGGTGGGTTCTGGGTGGAGTTTGTGGTGATGTAAATCTGGGTGTCATCGGCGTAGCAGTGGAAGTCCAGGTTGAATTGGCGGATGATGTGACCGAGGGGGAGTGTGGGAGTTTTGGAGGAGCATAGGCCTTTTGGAGGAGCATAGGCCGTCGACAACAGTTCGCCAGGGTCCTCTGTCCTGTGCTTTGCTTTCCAGCTGTTTCCATGTTAGTCCACTCTGTGTGATGTCTGTCTCCAAGTCCCTGCGCCAGGTGTTCTTGGGCCGGCCTCTTCCTTTTGCCTTGGGGGTTCCATCTCAGGGCCTGTCTGGTGGTGCTGGTGTTTGGTTTGCGTAGTGTGTGGCCGATCCATCCCCACCTTCTTCTCTTGATTTGTTCTTCCACTGGTTGTTCGCCCGTTCTCTGCCAGAGATCGTTGTTACTGATGGTATCTGGCCAGTGGATGTTCAGGATCCGCCTCAGGCATCTGTTGATGAATGACTGCACTCTAGTCATTGTGATCTTGGTTGTCCGCCACGTCTCTGATCCGTATAGGAGTACTGGCTTGATGTTGGATTTGAAGAGTCTGATCTTTGTCCGCTGACTGATTACCTTGGAGCTCCAGATGTTCTTTAGTTGGATGTATGAGGCCCTTGCCTTGCTGATTCTTGCTCTGACATCTGCCTCCGTGCCACCCTTCTTGTCTATGATGCTACCTAGGTAGGTGAAGGATTCTACTTCCTCGAGTGCTGTTCCCTCCAGGTTTACTGGTTCTTCGTTGTTTGTGTTGATCTTTAGTATTTTGGTCTTTGCTTGGTGGATGTTGAGGCTTAGTTGTGTTGAGGTGTCTGCCAGTATGTTCGTCTTCTCCTGCATCTGTTGTCGACTGTGGGATAGTAGGGCAAGGTCGTCTGCGAAGTCTAGGTCGTCCAGTTGTGTTGTGAGTGTCCACTGGATCCCGTTTCTCCTCTGTGCCGTTGTGGTCTTCAATATCCAGTCGATGGCCAGGAGGAAGAGGAAGGGGGACAGTATACCGCCTTGCCTTACTCCGGTCTTCACTTGGAAGCTTCGTGTGAGCTGCCCGCTGTGTATGACTCTGCAGGTCATTCCTTCATAGGAGTTTCCTCATGATGTTGACAAGCTTTTCTGGTATGCCGTAGTGTCGAAGCAATTTCCAGAGGGTGTTTCTGTGGAGACTGTCAAATGCCTTCTCGTAGTCTACAAAGTTGATGTCCAACCACCAATATGGCAAAACATAGAACACACTAGTCTCTACCTTCTTGTTGAGTTTATATGACCCAGATGCTCCAGATCCTGTGGTCTGCACCAGTGTCTCTTTCCTCACAAGACCTTTCACTGTCAAATTGACACGTTTGTTATTCTTGGTGACATCGTAGCCACCAGCGGCCAGGGCACGCTTGAGCTCCACCATGGAGATGCCACCTCGGTGCTTGCACTGTGAGACCATTTGAAGAATGAGGATTCTTCCAGAAGGCTTTGCATCATTGGTCTTTGGTGCAGACGCGGCATCCGCCTGGGTCTGGTACTTGAACAGGCGGACTGGTGTCTCTGGATGCAAGATAAAGAGATAGAGTTTTTTTTATTTTTTATTATTATTATATATTTTTTTAATATAAAAAAGATCTTAATTTAATAACAAAAATACAATTAAAAAAAGAAGCATATTCCACACTAAATGTATGTTTCTTGTAAGCCAGCAAGCCCCCCCCCCACACACACACATGCACACACACAACACAACTCCCAAGTGATTAGTTAATTGGCTACATTGTTAACAGCCAAGAAATAATGTTTTTTTCTTACTCTTTAGTTTAGAGCATTTGTTTGTTATTTACTCTAGTGTCCTATAGAGACCCGTCATTAGAGTTTGTTTTACAGAGCTTGTTCATTCATGACTTGGCCTGATGTCTCTTGTTTCAGTTTCGTATCTGTTTCTCAATCAATTATTTAACAGTCAGTGAATGGCAGGAGTGTTGTTAGCTTGTTGGGGTTAAGTTTTACTTTGATCTTTGTCAATCTGAGCTTGTAGGACGGTCTCAATAGGTGGACCAATCAGCATCACTCGTATCGTTTCGTACATACTGGGCTTTACACACTACAGACCCCACCATACTGGGCTTTACACACTACAGACCCCCACCATACTGGGCTTTACACACTACAGACCCCCACCATACTGGGCTTTACAGACTACAGACCCCCACCATACAGCCTAGATATCCACAGATATCCAGCACTGTGGACAATTATTGCACAATATCACCAACACATACTTAATTCTGCAACTGGGGGGGGGAGAGCTAGTCTGAAATAGTACCACTTACTAGGCGACAGAACCCGACGGCTCCGTAACCATTTTACAATCACGACGAAACATACAGCTGCTATTATTTACCTGATTTAAATCCTCATCGTTCAATGAGTGCGACTCTCTCGGTTTGAAGCAATTCTGGCATTTACTCTTGTTGAAGATGTTGGCTTGGAACTTCCGACATGGGTTTACACACTACAGACCCCCACCATACTGGGCTTTACACACTACAGACCCCCACCATACTGGGCTTTACACACTACAGACCCCCACCATACTGGGCTTTACACACTACAGACCCCCACCATACTGGGCTTTACAGACTACAGACCCCCACCATACTGGGCTTTACACACTACAGACCCCCACCATACTGGGCTTTACACACTACAGACCCCCACCATACTGGGCTGTACAGACTACAGACCCCCACCATACTGGGCTGTACACACTACAGACCCCCACCATACTGGGCTTTACACACTACAGACCCCCACCATACTGGGCTTTACAGACTACAGACCCCCACCATACTGGGCTGTACACACTACAGACCCCCACCATACTGGGCTTTACAGACTACAGACCCCCACCATACTGGGCTTTACACACTACAGACCCCCACCATACTGGGCTTTACACACTACAGACCCCCACCATACAGCCTAGATATCCACAGATATCCAGCACTGTGGAGAATTATTGCACAATATCACCAACACATACTTAATTCTGCAACTGGGGGGGGAGAGCTAGTGTCTCCCCCGGGGAAGGCAGCACCCTGGGCAGCATGGCGGTTGGCCTGGACACCCTGGGCGGCATGGTCCACCTGCTCAGGCATGTTGTTCGACATGTTGGCCTGCAAACCTTACGAAGACAAACCCGCAACTTTTAACCCTCAACTTTTAGTTTTAACCCTCAACTTTTGGCGAACTTTGTGTGGTATATAATAATGTTCCGCCCTACGCGCATTTGTTGGTAAATTCAGACGTGACTGACGGCGTCTGCTGAGGGATGTGGTGGAGCAACTCATTGGTATTATATTAGTATTGGACTTTCTGAGTCAATGAATAGGATGCGGGCGTAGGTGTTGGGTGATTCCAGATGAATAATAATAATAATAATTTATACAACAGTTAGTTCCGACCAAGTAATTTGATTGGACAAGAGGCATTCCATGAGTTACGATATATAGTATAACAGCACTGGGACTTTTAACTATACGTATCACTCCGCCGCACAGGTGTTCTAAATGACCGTTAATTAGACTACATTGTAGAGCGGACCTGCGCCATCGTACTGCTGTTCTAACCTCCGGACATTTGTAGTGTGAGTTCAAGAGGCGCGTCTGATTCAATTGCTTGTGCTAGAATAGACTGTGTACTACTGGATACCTCACGTATTCATTGTTAGAGAGTTGACTTATGTTGATATTTGACTATAATGTGCACACTAGAAAACGATGGAGCAGCGTGCTGTCTGATGTCAACTGGTCTGACTCTGAATCACATTCACACATGCCACCAAAGCGACTGTCAACCGAGTCATATTTCACTGGTTGCACAATACATGGAAATGTACAAATACATGTACACGATACAAAGTAGCTAGCCACGATACAAAGTAACTAGTTTGTGTTCAGATTACTAGGCAACAGTCCAGTTGAACAGTCCCGTTGTGGAACTATTTCTTCTTGACGGAGACAAAATAAATGATTAAATAAACAAACAAATCATAATCTGTTGTCACTTATTACTGTTAACTAATAAATTGCGCTGTAGAACTGTTGTATAAAAGCAATATCACACTCGAGGTCGTGTGTTATAATGAATATCAGCACGGCTGTGATTGTCTTCGGTACTCGGCCTGGCGGCCTCGTACCTATGACCGAATCACAGCCGTGCTGATATTCAGTATAACACACTCCCTCTCGTGTGATATTGCTTAATTATTAAATGTATATAGTGCTTTTCCAAGGCTCAAAGACGCTGACAATATATGATACACATGGGGACACACAAAAACAACAAGTAACAACAACAAGTAACATGGAACACAGAGGCAGCGAACGGGGAGGGGGGGGGGGTGGTGTAGAGTCCGGTGTTGATGTTGCTGGGAGCCTCGATGGATGTGGCGGCGGCAGCGGAGAATGCCTGCCTTGATGGCAGCAGCAGCAGTGAGGCGATGGTTGTGGTTCAGTGAGTGTAGGTGAGACGAGAGAAGGGCAGGGGGAGGTGGGGGGCAGGTGAGATGGCCGGGAGTCCAGGGCAAAACGACAGGCAGTGAACCAGAGCGACAGCAACTCACATATTTATTTCTGCCATATTATTAAATATTTTTGCTTGAAATGATGCCCAGTCAAACTGATCGACAATATCCACTTAAATGTATGCCTAGTCTACCGTGCTGTTCCACTGTTGCATCTTTGGTTGTGTTGTGACAGGTACTGGGGCCTCGCATGGCTCTGGGGAAGCCAGGACCTCTGTCAGGACCTGGGCTGGGTCTGTCAGGACCTGGGTGGGTGGGTGTGTCAGGACCTGGGTGGGTGGGTTTGTCAGGAGCTGGGTGGGTGGGTCTGTCAGGACCTGGGGTGGGTCTGTCAGGACTTGGGGTGGGTCTGTCAGGACTTGGGGTGGGTCTGTCATGGCCTGGGTGGGTGGGTCTGTCAGGACCTGGGGTGGGTCTGTTAGGGCCTGGGGTAGGTCTGTCAGGGCCTGGGTGGGTGGGTCTGTCAGGACCTCCTGGTGACAGTGCAGGCTCTCCATGGCTGCTCTCATCCGGTGGGCCAGGGTCTCCTCGGCAGCCTGCATCCTGTCCTCCAGAGTCACCTCAGAGCCCTCCGGCCTAACATGACACACACACACACACACACACACTATTAATGGGGAGCCAGTGAAGTGCTCTCAGCAACTATTGGGGAACTAGGTTGAGATTGAGAACGACAAATCTCTCTATCATATAGAAACGAAATGCCACGGGTCCCCTGACGTGTTAGGAGGTCATTAGGATGTCTGGTGTGTGTGGTGCTGGAAGCCTCATCGCTCACCCCAGGCTGTGAGTGACCTCCCCAGCGCCGGCGGGCACAGCCCCCCGGCAGAGCTCCTTCAGCAGGTCTAGGTGGTGCAGGTTGCTGGTGCCCATCCCTGTGTTCAGGATCTCGGCGTGGACGTTGTACTCGTTTATGGATATCTTCAGGCCTGGCAGACGGGTGGTTCTCACCTACAGACATGCCACACAAGGGTTAGGCTAGGAGTTCAGTTGACTTTGAAATGAAGTAGAGATAACTCTGGGTTAAACCTTCGTCAACAATGACACCTATTATTATGCCACTATTATGGTAGTGTCATCCGCATATTTCATAAAGGTGACTGAGCTGTGGAGAGATATCAGGTGGTTGGTGTAGAGGGAGAAGAGCCAGGGTGAGAGGACGCATCCCTGGGGGGCGCCTGTGCTGAGGGTCAGGGGTCGAGATGAAAGGCTGTTCATCTTGACCCACTGTCGTCTTTTCCACAGGAAGCTCCGTATCCAGTGGCAGATGCAGGGGTCAATGTTCATGTCCACCAGTTTGTTGAAAAGATTGACCGGGTCTATTGTATTGAAGGCTGAGCTAAAGTCAATGAATAGGATGCGGGCGTAGGTGTTGGGTGATTCCAGATGAAGTAGTGTGTGATGGAGGGCTATTGATTGATTGATTGAAAACTTTATTAGAAGATTTGCAGAAGTAGGTACATGAAAGTACATATTACATACAAGGTCAACTAACAGGATAAAAACCCAAGAAAGCCACTGGCTTATTTCAATTGGGGTCCTTGATTCTCAATTCATCGTTACATGTAAGACAGACAAAAAAACTAGTACTATCTACAAGATAATACAGACAAATAACTATTACTATCTACAAGATAAACGTACATCCATCATGGGAAGAACAATACAACAAAACATAAGGTATGTACAGCGGGTAGGACAGGTGGGGACATACACCACAGTTGGGGGCGGGGGACAAAACACAAAGTATGTACAGTGGGTAGTTCGGGTCTTTTAATCTGATTTTTGATTTAGAGGGTCCAGTTACGGATTGCAGCCTCCTGTAAATGTTTTTTGAGAGTGGTTTTGATTGGTGTGAGTGCCACCGGGCGGTAGTCGTTTAGGCAGCTCACTGTGCTTTTCTTCGGGACTGGGATGATAGTTGAGGTTTTCAGGCAGGGTGGGATGGTGGCCTGGGACATACAGGTATGTATGTATGTATGTATGTATGTATGTATGTATGTATGTATGTATGTATGTATGTATGTATGTATGTATGTATGTATGTGTTCAAGAGGAAAAGGTGGAGGGGAAGGAGAAATCTTCTATATTTGAATTATACAAGATCCTTTTATTATGCCCTAACTTGCATAGTTACAACAATAACATCATGTTACAACAGTAGGAACACTGTTCTTTCTGCTCCTTTTCAAACAAGGAGCATTTGTATGTATTATGTATTATATAGTGACTTAATGTATTCATTTCTTATTTAACAAGTAAAAATGTTGCATTTGTTCAAATGTAAACGTCTTCTATTTTGGATAAGTCGTACAAGTATGAGTGAATAACCAAAGTGACAGCAGTATGAATAAAGAGACCACCATGTCTGGTGTCATCCAGCTCTTTGCCACTATTTCTTAGCCTCCGCGTCCTTCTTAGCCTTGGCGATCTCGGCCAGGTTCCTCTTGTAGGCCAGCAGCACCTCTCGGCAGTCCTCTAGGTGGGCCTTGGGCTCCCAGGTGTCCTCGTCCGCAGAGCAGTTCTTCCATCGCACCCGGTACAGGACCTCTCCCTCCTCTGTCCGCATGTGCATGATGATCCTCTCCACCTCATACGTGTCGAGGACCTCCTCCATCACCTCCATCATCTCCTCCGCCATCATCTCCATCATCTCCTCCTCCATCATCCATGTCGTCCTCCACCCTCCAGGTGCCATTTTATTAAGATTGACAGCATCCTCAACAGATCTGTTGGCACGATAGGCAAATTGATAAGTGTCCATCAGGGGGGTGGTGTGGGTTTTTAGGTAGGAGAGGACAGCTGAAATGGGCCACCGTTGTTCGAGAAGACGCTCCAGCATGAAACACGTCGAGTTCCAGCGTGTTGCGACTTCTTGGATGAGTTTGTGGTTTGAAACTTGTTGTACGTTCTGTTTTTCTTTTAACGCCGCAGTTGCTTTCGCACTTTTCTTAAAGTGCGCCACAAGTCGCCTTGCAGCAGCCACGGTACGGTGTACAGGGTTGTGTCTTAGTGCTGCATTAACGCAAAGCTGAAGTGTGTGTCCAGCACAGCGCACCCCCCTGACAGTCCCCCACGCCTCCTCCTCCTGCAGCCTCTGAGTGCACAGAATCATATTAGCAGCATTGTCGTGCACAACTGCAACTCTTTTCTCTGCAGGTATAGCATATGCATCGACCGCCTCTCCAAGTCTCTGTGCAATATTTTCAGCTGTGTGACTCTCCTCCATTGACTTGGTCTCTAACACACAGTTCTTCATTCCCCAGTCATTATTTATCATATGAGCTGTCACCGTCATGTACGCTTCCATCTGTAGACTGGTCCATATATCCGTTGTGAAACTAATTGCAGAGCACTTCTCAATGTCGCTGCGCACTTCATCCCGTATGCATCTGTGCTGATCTGTAAGCGCATAGGAGAGAGCCTCTCGTGTCGGCAAAGTATACGCTGGCTCCAGTGTTTCGATTAGGCGTTTAAACCCTTTTCCTTGCACGATATTTATAGGTCTCATGTCTTCCGCAATAAACGAAACTAAAGCCTTGCTTATGGCTTGCTTTCTGCTTTCCGTAAGCTTCTTAGTCAGCGTGTCACCAATGGTTGTTTGTCGTGAGGTGTCGGCTGACGTTGAAGCATCCGTTTTTTTCAGACAATGCACCTACAAAAGCAGATGATTACAATTCAATTAGCCAACTTGGTAACACAACTAGCCATAGCATAGGCATAGCCTTATTATTATTTTTTTATTTATTTTTTTATTTATTTATTATTTTTTGGGGGGGGGGGGGGAGTTCAAGAGGATCCCTTTATTTTATAGAACAGAGAATAATGATTCAAGTTATTTACATATTTCACACTAATAAATCCCAACTGACTAATAAATACAACCTGTTACATTAATTCACAATTTCCCTTCATATGGCTGTAACAGAACATGCAGCCAATCACATCATGTCAGGATCTGAGCAACAGAAGGTTGATTTGTCATCGCTGAGTAACATCGTTACTGCCAAGAGTAATGATCTTGAGTGACTTTAAAACCAGTGTGGGTTTCTGCCCCAAATGTATGAGAGTTATGCTTAGCACAGCTGCATGAAAAATAAAACACACTGATGCACACTTTCCTAGGACTCTTCTTTAGACCAGACAACCATTGCTTCTGTGCAGTGTTAATTTTGGCAGGCCCCCCAGCCACCCAGTGGCATAGCCTTATTAATGTGTTGTGTGGCGTCGTGTACAGCGATACTTACGTTTTTTAGGTGATTTGACAAACTCGTTGTAGAGTTGTGATATGCCAATTTCTTCTGGCATATCTGGCACTCGGCTTTTTGGGTGTTGTCTTTGCATATTTTAAAGTGTAACCACACGCCTGATGACTTCTTCGACATGTCTGCTGCACACGTCCTTGTTGTTTTCAACACAGAGAATCTTTCAACACAGATTGAACGAAGCTTCGAAGTATTTAAGACAGCCCTAATATTGACACTATAATGTCACGCAACAGCCCGTCTGGCACCAACAACCATGCCAGGTTCAAAGTCACTTAAATCACCTTTATTTCCCATTCTGATGCTGGTTTGAACTTCAGCAGATCGTCTTGACCATGTCTACATGCCTAAATGCATTGAGTTGCTGCCACATGATTGGCTGATTAGATATTTGCGTTAACAAGCAGTTGAAAAGGTGTACCTAATGAAGTGGCCGGTGAGTATAATATATTATTATTCATATTATTGCTTTTTCTAAATCTTTGGATTTGGACAAGTAACTTGAGCTCTAGGACAAGTAAAAGATAAGTTCACTACCTGAAAAAGCTTAATGTCAAGCCTTGCTTGATAATAAAAACATTTGTATAAAATAAATAATTATAAATAAATTAATGATATACCGTCCTACACACAACTAAACAACGGCTGAACACCGTGAAAAAGGACAAAAGGTGGATTACATGGACCCAGAACACATCCATCATTCAGAAGGGAACTCCACTTAAAAGGCACAAATCCCAGAGCAGTGAGTTAGCGACCCGACTCAATACGTCTCAGGTATGACAAACTCAAACTCTGAGCCTACGGGGGCGTTCGCATGGGTCCCTGGCCGGGTGTGGGCACCTGGTCGAGCGTGTGCCTCTGGCTCGACAAAGATGTCATCCCAGTTCAAATTCTTGCCCTGGGCAGAGGCCTGAAGCGCATGAAGCTATCCCCTCTCGGGGTTAATGTGATGCACGATGCCTTCTTCGTTGATGACAGGAATCCCTCCTGAGTCCTCACAGACATAGGAGTAGGGCTTCAACTGCAGGGTTCTGCAAGGAAGCAGGCGGTACAAGTTGTTATCGGTGTCATCCTTCTCTTTCCTCCCTGAGGGATCCTGGTTGTGTGCCTGTTTGCAGTGAGTAGACAGCAGCTGGTAGTTAATAAACATTTCATTACATATCAGGCACTGATATCTTCTTTCGCCTGTGTGGTGAATCTCATGTTTCGTTCTGTACTCTGCCACTCTAACCACTGTTCCACTCCAAGCGCGTCTGTTCGGGCTGGGTCGGGTGATAGTCCATTGTCATTGACAAACAGAGAACATCAAGTCCTATTGATGTATGATGTGTTTTTGATGCACCGTTTCACTGTAGTTACTGTCAGAGTTTGAAGACTCCCAGGAGTGCGTGTTGAAGTGACGCCTGAGACTTGTCAGGCACACGTAGGGACGCTTGCAAATGACACACACGTAGAAGGTCTTCCCATCCATGATTAGCTCGTAGTGATCTTCCTGCTCGGTTTTTGCTTTCTTCTCAGCCTGGGGTTCCCCCACGTGGTGAGAGAGAGGATGTTTCACAAGGTCTTTGAGGAGTGGCCATTAGGCACTTCTTCCCTCTACTGTTTTTAGAATCTCCCTCCCCTGGGTCCTCCTTCATAGGGACAATATCATATGTGTTCTCTCCGATGTTAGCGTATACCTTGCAGCCTGGAGACAGCGAGTCGATCTCTGAGGCCTTATCAAGTGTTATGGTCTTTTTTTGCTGCTGTGATTGCTTTGGGAATGTTAGGGCTTGCCTTGTTTATATCACTGCCAGGGGACTTGACATCTAAGAGCTTGATTCTGAAATCACCCTGTCGAGCCGGTGACTTCTCTAGAACGGTAGTTACTTGCTTCTTGTGGACCCCTACTATGTCATGATTTTCTAGGGGCAGTGAAGTGCTGAGGGGTTCAGGGATGAAGCTGCTCGTCCTAGCAGGTGTTGTGGGTGTATTGCATGAGGAGACTCCAGCAGGTGAAGGAGGGAAATTGGAGCTGGTGTCTGGAGACACCATGGGGCTACTCAGAGGGCTGTGGTCTTGCTGGGTTTGAGGGGAGCAGTTGAGTTGGGACAGCTTCCCGCTGTCCTTTTTCAATGGGGCTGGTTTAGTTTTCTCTTGAGTGTATATCTCCATGCCATCCACACAGCCCTGTCTACCCAGCAGCAGTCACCTAGAGCCCGCAGGGCCAGGTGGTTCCGCTTCATGCTCTTGTAGCGGACCTTCTCCCCTTCTGCCAGGCGGGCCCACTCCACCACGGAGAAATGTCTCCGCACGTCCTCAAACTTGTCCTCCTAGCGGGGAGAAGGCGTGTCAGCCTCCAGCATAGGTGTGTGTCCTCAACACTTCTCATGCTTAACTACTACTAGTCCAAAGGTAGGAGGTTCAAATATGTCCAAAGGTAGGAGGTTCAAATCTCCCCCCAAAAATAAGTGCAGCAGACTTTGTAGAATCTAGTCCCGTAGAAAAAATGGAGAGCTAGAGAGGGACGAACATAAAAATAAAAGTTCGGATTCGGTGTGTGTGCCTTGCTTAGCCTTGCTTAGCCAACAAGAATGTCCATTGAAATATGACGTGAGGTATCTATTAGTTCCAAACATAGGAACATATAGCAAGCCTTTCATGTATCAATATGTTGTTGATAAAATGCTTCGGCTTGTGCAGGTGAATCAAAAAAGTGGGTAGCGCCATTGAAGGAGGCCCGCAGACGAGCTGGGTATTATGAGACCAAACCGTATCCCTTTCTTGTAGAGAGCGGACTTGATGTTATTGAAACGAGCGGCTCGTTTCTTCGCAGTGACCGGGCTGAAATCCTCAGGTAGAATTTGATGGAATGTCCCTGGCTGGTAGGAAACATCGCGGTGTTCTCTGGCCCATTGAAAAACCAGCTCCTTTTCCATCATGTAGAGGTGGAATCTCACTCTCGCCCTGACGGGGCCTGTACTGGACCTCAGACTCCGGTGAGCGCGGTCAAGCTCTGGGGGCTCAGGGAACGATTCTGGATCTGGACCCACCACCTCGCGGAACAGGGCTGACATGAACTGCATTTTCACCCTCTATGTCCTCGGGTAAACCCACCACTCTAATGTTCTGCCGTTTGGAGCGGGATATCAGATCCTCCACTTTAGTTTGAAGCGAGTCGTTCTCCGCGGTCGCGGAGGTTAGCTTCGCCTGCAGAGTGGACACCTCGTTCTCCAACCCCGTGATCCTGTCCCTGTGATCGGTGAGGGCAGTTTCCATGTCGCTAATGGTGGAGCTATGCGTAGACACAGTAGAGCGAATGGAATCCAAAGATGCTTTGATTGGAGCTAGAGATGTCATCAGGGAAGCTTCCAGGGATGAGGTAAGCTCTGCTGCCAAACTTTTCCGTGACTTTTCAAGTTCTTTGATGAGGGTGTCACTGTTGATTGTGAGGGGGGCTGAAGCTAGCATATCGCTACTAGCACGCGCCATTTTGGTGGGATCAGGCAGGGATGGCGAAGTCGACGTTTGAGTAATGTTTTTACCCGTTGCTCGTTAAGTCTGCCTGCTCATCTTAAGTTGTGGTCTAGGGTTGTTAATAAAATAAGATATATAAAAATAAATACTGAAAAGTGGCTTTATGAAAACGGATATGCTAAAGGAAATGGAGCACACGCACGATGTGACTTTCCTCTACATCACTCAACCGGAAGTCGGTCTTAAGCGGTAACATTTGCATTGGGTATAATAGTCTAGGAAGCACATTCATCTTAATCAGGCTAATTCTGCCCATCCATGATAGAGGGAGATCAAACCACCTGTCAAGGTCATTTTTGATTGATGTCAGGATTGGTGTAAAATTTAGTTTATACAAATCGTCAATGTTCGCTGATACTCTAATGCCCAGGTAAGTAAAGCCTGAAGTTGACCACCTGAAAGGGAAATTGACGAGCCGTCTGGTCCCCAAAGTCACCTAATGGCAGGGCCTCAGATTTGTCATAATTAATTTTGTACCCTGAAAATTGACCGAATTTATTAATTATTGATAATAAAACAGGTATTGAGCACTCTGGGTCGGTAATGAACAGTAATACATCATCAGCATAGAGCGAAATCCTGTATTCAGTGTCTCCTAATACGACACCTGACAGTCCCTGATGATTCCTAATAGCCTCTGCAAGGGGTTCGAGCGCTAACGCAAATAATAGAGGCGACATAGGACAGCCCTGACGCGTGCCCCTACTCAAGGGGAAAACGTCAGACGCTGAACCATTTACCATGACCCTCGCAGCCGGCGATTTGTATATAAGTTTAACCCAGTCAGTAAAACCAGAGCCCAATCCAAACCTGTCGGACAAACAGATACCCCCACTCCACTCGATCAAACGCTTTCTCAGCATCCAATGAAATAGCAAGGACCCTTTTCTTTGTACTTTGTGAGAATTGTATTACATTAAGGAGCCGTCGAACGTTGGAGTAGGAATATCTGCTCTTGATAAATCCTGTCTGATCCGGTTTAATTAGAATGGGCAGTACCTCCTCCAATCTTCTTGCAAGGAGTTTAGATCTAGTAGTATAGTGAGGCTGCTGTCTGGGCCTGTGAGGCTGCGCTCTGTGAGGCTGCTGTCTGGGCCTGTGAGGCTGCTCTCTGTGAGGCTGCTGTCTGGGCCTGTGAGGCTGCTGTCTGGGCCTGTGAGGCTGCTCTCTGTGGGGCTGCTCTCTGTGAGGCTGCTGTCTGGGCCTGTGAGGCTGCTCTCTGTGAGGCTGCTGTCTGGGCCTGTGAGGCTGCTCTCTGTGAGGCTGCTGTCTGGGCCTGTGAGGCTGCTCTCTGTGGGGCTGCTCTCTGTGAGGCTGCTGTCTGGGCCTGTGAGGCTGCTCTCTGTGAGGCTGCTGTCTGGGCCTGTGAGGCTGCTCTCTGTGGGGCTGCTCTCTGTGGGGCTGCTGTCTGGGCCTGTGGGGCTGCTCTCTGTGAGGCTGCTGTCTGGGCCTGTGAGGCTGCTCTCTGTGAGGCTGCTGTCTGGGCCTGTGGGGCTGCTCTCTGAGAAATAGCAGATTTACATTCTAAAAAGGGGGTCTATTTGACCCCCAAGACGGCTCTACTAGTAGGTAAAATAGGCACAGCTGTTGTAGTGTTAAGCCCCAGTGTGCTGTCCTTAATCACCAGCGCTACCAGAGACTCATTCCACATTCAGGCCCTGGAACTCAACTCAATCAATCTTCTGAAAATCAATCTGATCACCGGGTGAAACCCACACAGTACTACTATACCCAGTTGTTCATGGCGAAAATGATTTTCATGGTGAAAATGGCGGTCAGTCGTTCAGTCAGTCAGAAGTCACGGCCCCCGTGGTTGACAGCTACTGGTGGCGGGTGAGGGACCGTCACTGCTGGTCTGTACTTACTTACCGGGTCCCCTACTACTTATCTACTCACAGCTGTGTTTCTACAAACCAACGACTGAGCTAATAAGAGGATAGAGTTGATCCTGGACTTGATGTGTGCTGCACCATGACTGATCTGTGTGTGCGTGTTTGTGTGTGCGTGTGTGTGTGTGTGTGTGTGTGTGTGGTTCTGACTGGCTTGCTTGGAGAAAAAACTGTACTTAGCTGGCTAGCAGCAAAACTGTACTTGGCTGGCTAGCAGCAAAACTGTACTTGGCTGGCTAGCTGCAGAACTGTACTTGGCTGGCTAGCAGCAAAACTGTACTTGGCTGGCTAGCAGCAAAACTGTACTTGGCTGGCTAGCAGCAAAACTGTACTTGGCTGGCTAGCAGCTAAACTGTACTTGGCTGGCTAGCAGCTAAACTGTACTTGGCTGGCTAGCAGCTAAACTGTACTTGGCTGGCTAGCAGCAAAACTGTACTTGGCTGGCTAGCAACAGACGAAAATGAGTACACAAAGGAACATGTGTTGCAATTCAGGTGGTACTGTATTGTCACAATAAACAAAGAACTCTCAAAACATACTCAACAGTTCATCAAAGCCCTAAAAGTTCAGTTCAGCTCAATCACAGTCAATTGTATCTCACCCCGCTCCCACACAACGAACGCAAGACTTACAGTTTTAACAGTCTGTCAGTCCGATAGCTTAGTGGTGTCGGGTTATTGGAGTCTCCTGACTGTAATCTGGAATACATGATGCACCTCTCTGCATTTGCTGGGAGTGCTGCGGTACAAATTCTGACACAGAGTGTGACAGCATTTTGGACGGCCCAGATGATACACAGTTTCCTCTTGGCTGCTTGAGTTTATTTTGCATCTGGTTCTGTTGGCTGTGATGAACGCCGCAGTTGCTTTCGCACTTTTCTTAAAGTGCGCCACAAGTCGCCTTGCAGCAGCCACGGTACGGTGTACAGGGTCGTGTCTTAGTGCTGCATTAACGCAAAGCTGAAGTGTGTGTCCAGCACAGCGCACCCCCCTGACAGTCCCCCACGCCTCCTCCTCCTGCAGCCTCTGAGTGCACAGAATCATATTAGCAGCATTGTCGTGCACAACTGCAACTCTTTTCTCTGCAGGTATAGCATATGCATCGACCGCCTCTCCAAGTCTCTGTGCAATATTTTCAGCTGTGTGACTCTCCTCCATTGACTTGGTCTCTAACACACAGTTCTTCATTCCCCAGTCATTATTTATCATATGAGCTGTCACCGTCATGTACGCTTCCATCTGTAGACTGGTCCATATATCCGTTGTGAAACTAATTGCAGAGCACTTCTCAATGTCGCTGCGCACTTCATCCCGTATGCATCTGTGCTGATCTGTAAGCGCATAGGAGAGAGCCTCTCGTGTCGGCAAAGTATACGCTGGCTCCAGTGTTTCGATTAGGCGTTTAAACCCTTTTCCTTGCACGATATTTATAGGTCTCATGTCTTCCGCAATAAACGAAACTAAAGCCTTGCTTATGGCTTGCTTTCTGCTTTCCGTAAGCTTCTTAGTCAGCGTGTCACCAATGGTTGTTTGTCGTGAGGTGTCGGCTGACGTTGAAGCATCCGTTTTTTTCAGACAATGCACCTACAAAAGCAGATGATTACAATTCAATTAGCCAACTTGGTAACACAACTAGCCATAGCATAGGCATAGCCTTATTATTTATTTTTTATTTATTTATTTATTTATTTGTTTATTTTTTGGGGGGGGGGGAGTTCAAGAGGATCCCTTTATTTTATAGAACAGAGAATAATGATTCAAGTTATTTACATATTTCACACTAATAAATCCCAACTGACTAATAAATACAACCTGTTACATTAATTCACAATTTCCCTTCATATGGCTGTAACAGAACATGCAGCCAATCACATCATGTCAGGATCTGAGCAACAGAAGGTTGATTTGTCATCGCTGAGTAACATCGTTACTGCCAAGAGTAATGATCTTGAGTGACTTTAAAACCAGTGTGGGTTTCTGCCCCAAATGTATGAGAGTTATGCTTAGCACAGCTGCATGAAAAATAAAACACACTGATGCACACTTTCCTAGGACTCTTCTTTAGACCAGACAACCATTGCTTCTGTGCAGTGTTAATTTTGGCAGGCCCCCCAGCCACCCAGTGGCATAGCCTTATTAATGTGTTGTGTGGCGTCGTGTACAGCGATACTTACGTTTTTTAGGTGATTTGACAAACTCGTTGTAGAGTTGTGATATGCCAATTTCTTCTGGCATATCTGGCACTCGGCTTTTTGGGTGTTGTCTTTGCATATTTTAAAGTGTAACCACACGCCTGATGACTTCTTCGACATGTCTGCTGCACACGTCCTTGTTGTTTTCAACACAGAGAATCTTTCAACACAGATTGAACGAAGCTTCGAAGTATTTAAGACAGCCCTAATATTGACACTATAATATCACGCAACAGCCCGTCTGGCACCAACAACCATGCCAGGTTCAAAGTCACTTAAATCACCTTTATTTCCCATTCTGATGCTGGTTTGAACTTCAGCAGATCGTCTTGACCATGTCTACATGCCTAAATGCATTGAGTTGCTGCCACATGATTGGCTGATTAGATATTTGCGTTAACAAGCAGTTGAAAAGGTGTACCTAATGAAGTGGCCGGTGAGTATAATATATTATTATTCATATTATTGCTTTTTCTAAATCTTTGGATTTGGACAAGTAACTTGAGCTCTAGGACAAGTAAAAGATAAGTTCACTACCTGAAAAAGCTTAATGTCAAGCCCTGCTTGATAATAAAAACATTTGTATAAAATAAATAATTATAAATTAATTAATGATATACCGTCCTACACACAACTAAACAACGGCTGAAAACCGTGAAAAAGGACAAAAGGTGGATTACATGGACCCAGAACACATCCATCATTCAGAAGGGAACTCCACTTAAAAGGCACAAATCCCAGAGCAGTGAGTTAGCGACCCCACTCAATACGTCTCAGGTATGACAAACTCAAACTCTGAGCCTACGGGGGCGTTCGCATGGGTCCCTGGCCGGGTGTGGGCACCTGGTCGAGCGTGTGCCTCTGGCTCGACAAAGATGTCATCCCAGTTCAAATTCTTGCCCTGGGCAGAGGCCTGAAGCGCATAAAGCTATCCCCTCTCGGGGTTAATGTGATGCACGATGCCTTCTTCGTTGATGACAGGAATCCCTCCTGAGTCCTCACAGACATAGGAGTAGGGCTTCAACTGCAGGGTTCTGCAAGGAAGCAGGCGGTACAAGTTGTTATCGGTGTCATCCTTCTCTTTCCTCCCTGAGGGATCCTGGTTGTGTGCCTGTTTGCAGTGAGTAGACAGCAGCTGGTAGTTAATAAACATTTCATTACATATCAGGCACTGATATCTTCTTTCGCCTGTGTGGTGAATCTCATGTTTCGTTCTGTACTCTGCCACTCTAACCACTGTTCCACTCCAAGCGCGTCTGTTCGGGCTGGGTCGGATGATAGTCCATTGTCATTGACAAACAGAGAACATCAAGTCCTATTGATGTATGATGTGTTTTTGATGCACCGTTTCACTGTAGTTACTGTCAGAGTTTGAAGACTCCCAGGAGTGCGTGTTGAAGTGACGCCTGAGACTTGTCAGGCACACGTAGGGACGCTTGCAAATGACACACACGTAGAAGGTCTTCCCATCCATGATTAGCTCGTAGTGATCTTCCTGCTCGGTTTTTGCTTTCTTCTCAGCCTGGGGTTCCCCCACGTGGTGAGAGAGAGGATGTTTCACAAGGTCTTTGAGGAGTGGCCATTAGGCACTTCTTCCCTCTACTGTTTTTAGAATCTCCCTCCCCTGGGTCCTCCTTCATAGGGACAATATCATATGTGTTCTCTCCGATGTTAGCGTATACCTTGCAGCCTGGAGACAGCGAGTCGATCTCTGAGGCCTTATCAAGTGTTATGGTCTTTTTTTGCTGCTGTGATTGCTTTGGGAATGTTAGGGCTTGCCTTGTTTATATCACTGCCAGGGGACTTGACATCTAAGAGCTTGATTCTGAAATCACCCTGTCGAGCCGGTGACTTCTCTAGAACGGTAGTTACTTGCTTCTTGTGGACCCCTACTATGTCATGATTTTCTAGGGGCAGTGAAGTGCTGAGGGGTTCAGGGATGAAGCTGCTCGTCCTAGCAGGTGTTGTGGGTGTATTGCATGAGGAGACTCCAGCAGGTGAAGGAGGGAAATTGGAGCTGGTGTCTGGAGACACCATGGGGCTACTCAGAGGGCTGTGGTCTTGCTGGGTTTGAGGGGAGCAGTTGAGTTGGGACAGCTTCCCGCTGTCCTTTTTCAATGGGGCTGGTTTAGTTTTCTCTTGAGTGTATATCTCCATGCCATCCACACAGCCCTGTCTACCCAGCAGCAGTCACCTAGAGCCCGCAGGGCCAGGTGGTTCCGCTTCATGCTCTTGTAGCGGACCTTCTCCCCTTCTGCCAGGCGGGCCCACTCCACCACGGAGAAATGTCTCCGCACGTCCTCAAACTTGTCCTCCTAGCGGGGAGAAGGCGTGTCAGCCTCCAGCATAGGTGTGTGTCCTCAACACTTCTCATGCTTAACTACTACTAGTCCAAAGGTAGGAGGTTCAAATATGTCCAAAGGTAGGAGGTTCAAATCTCCCCCCAAAAATAAGTGCAGCAGACTTTGTAGAATCTAGTCCCGTAGAAAAAATGGAGAGCTAGAGAGGGACTAACATAAAAATAAAAGTTCGGATTCGGTGTGTGTGCCTTGCTTAGCCTTGCTTAGCCAACAAGAATGTCCATTGAAATATGACGTGAGGTATCTATTAGTTCCAAACATAGGAACATATAGCATGCCTTTCATGTATCAATATGTTGTTGATAAAATGCTTCGGCTTGTGCAGGTGAATCAAAAAAGTGGGTAGCGCCATTGAAGGAGGCCCGCAGACGAGCTGGGTATTATGAGACCAAACCGTATCCCTTTCTTGTAGAGAGCGGACTTGATGTTATTGAAACGAGCGGCTCGTTTCTTCGCAGTGACCGGGCTGAAATCCTCAGGTAGAATTTGATGGAATGTCCCTGGCTGGTAGGAAACATCGCGGTGTTCTCTGGCCCATTGAAAAACCAGCTCCTTTTCCATCATGTAGCGGTGGAATCTCACTCTCGCCCTGACGGGGCCTGTACTGGACCTCAGACTCCGGTGAGCGCGGTCAAGCTCTGGGGGCTCAGGGAACGATTCTGGATCTGGACCCACCACCTCGCGGAACAGGGCTGACATGAACTGCATTTTCACCCTCTATGTCCTCGGGTAAACCCACCACTCTAATGTTCTGCCGTTTGGAGCGGGATATCAGATCCTCCACTTTAGTTTGAAGCGAGTCGTTCTCCGCGGTCGCGGAGGTTAGCTTCGCCTGCAGAGTGGACACCTCGTTCTCCAACCCCGTGATCCTGTCCCTGTGATCGGTGAGGGCAGTTTCCATGTCGCTAATGGTGGAGCTATGCGTAGACACAGTAGAGCGAATGGAATCCAAAGATGCTTTGATTGGAGCTAGAGATGTCATCAGGGAAGCTTCCAGGGATGAGGTAAGCTCTGCTGCCAAACTTTTCCGTGACTTTTCAAGTTCTTTGATGAGGGTGTCACTGTTGATTGTGAGGGGGGCTGAAGCTAGCATATCGCTACTAGCACGCGCCATTTTGGTGGGATCAGGCAGGGATGGCGAAGTCGACGTTTGAGTAATGTTTTTACCCGTTGCTCGTTAAGTCTGCCTGCTCATCTTAAGTTGTGGTCTAGGGTTGTTAATAAAATAAGATATATAAAAATAAATACTGAAAAGTGGCTTTATGAAAACGGATATGCTAAAGGAAATGGAGCACACGCACGATGTGACTTTCCTCTACATCACTCAACCGGAAGTCGGTCTTAAGCGGTAACATTTGCATTGGGTATAATAGTCTAGGAAGCACATTCATCTTAATCAGGCTAATTCTGCCCATCCATGATAGAGGGAGATCAAACCACCTGTCAAGGTCATTTTTGATTGATGTCAGGATTGGTGTAAAATTTAGTTTATACAAATCGTCAATGTTCGCTGATACTCTAATGCCCAGGTAAGTAAAGCCTGAAGTTGACCACCTGAAAGGGAAATTGACGAGCCGTCTGGTCCCCAAAGTCACCTAATGGCAGGGCCTCAGATTTGTCATAATTAATTTTGTACCCTGAAAATTGACCGAATTTATTAATTATTGATAATAAAACAGGTATTGAGCACTCTGGGTCGGTAATGAACAGTAATACATCATCAGCATAGAGCGAAATCCTGTATTCAGTGTCTCCTAATACGACACCTGACAGTCCCTGATGATTCCTAATAGCCTCTGCAAGGGGTTCGAGCGCTAACGCAAATAATAGAGGCGACATAGGACAGCCCTGACGCGTGCCCCTACTCAAGGGGAAAACGTCAGACGCTGAACCATTTACCATGACCCTCGCAGCCGGCGATTTGTATATAAGTTTAACCCAGTCAGTAAAACCAGAGCCCAATCCAAACCTGTCGGACAAACAGATACCCCCACTCCACTCGATCAAACGCTTTCTCAGCATCCAATGAAATAGCAAGGACCCTTTTCTTTGTACTTTGTGAGAATTGTATTACATTAAGGAGCCGTCGAACGTTGGAGTAGGAATATCTGCTCTTGATAAATCCTGTCTGATCCGGTTTAATTAGAATGGGCAGTACCTCCTCCAATCTTCTTGCAAGGAGTTTAGATCTAGTAGTATAGTGAGGCTGCTGTCTGGGCCTGTGAGGCTGCGCTCTGTGAGGCTGCTGTCTGGGCCTGTGAGGCTGCTCTCTGTGAGGCTGCTGTCTGGGCCTGTGAGGCTGCTGTCTGGGCCTGTGAGGCTGCTCTCTGTGGGGCTGCTCTCTGTGAGGCTGCTGTCTGGGCCTGTGAGGCTGCTCTCTGTGAGGCTGCTGTCTGGGCCTGTGAGGCTGCTCTCTGTGAGGCTGCTGTCTGGGCCTGTGAGGCTGCTCTCTGTGGGGCTGCTCTCTGTGAGGCTGCTGTCTGGGCCTGTGAGGCTGCTCTCTGTGAGGCTGCTGTCTGGGCCTGTGAGGCTGCTCTCTGTGGGGCTGCTGTCTGGGCCTGTGGGGCTGCTCTCTGTGAGGCTGCTGTCTGGGCCTGTGAGGCTGCTCTCTGTGAGGCTGCTGTCTGGGCCTGTGGGGCTGCTCTCTGAGAAATAGCAGATTTACATTCTAAAAAGGGGGTCTATTTGACCCCCAAGACGGCTCTACTAGTAGGTAAAATAGGCACAGCTGTTGTAGTGTTAAGCCCCAGTGTGCTGTCCTTAATCACCAGCGCTACCAGAGACTCATTCCACATTCAGGCCCTGGAACTCAACTCAATCAATCTTCTGAAAATCAATCTGATCACCGGGTGAAACCCACACAGTACTACTATACCCAGTTGTTCATGGCGAAAATGATTTTCATGGTGAAAATGGCGGTCAGTCGTTCAGTCAGTCAGAAGTCACGGCCCCCGTGGTTGACAGCTACTGGTGGCGGGTGAGGGACCGTCACTGCTGGTCTGTACTTACTTACCGGGTCCCCTACTACTTATCTACTCACAGCTGTGTTTCTACAAACCAACGACTGAGCTAATAAGAGGATAGAGTTGATCCTGGACTTGATGTGTGCTGCACCATGACTGATCTGTGTGTGCGTGTGTGTGCGTGTGTGTGTGTGTGTGTGTGTGTGGTTCTGACTGGCTTGCTTGGAGAAAAAACTGTACTTAGCTGGCTAGCAGCAAAACTGTACTTGGCTGGCTAGCAGCAAAACTGTACTTGGCTGGCTAGCTGCAGAACTGTACTTGGCTGGCTAGCAGCAAAACTGTACTTGGCTGGCTAGCAGCAAAACTGTACTTGGCTGGCTAGCAGCAAAACTGTACTTGGCTGGCTAGCAGCTAAACTGTACTTGGCTGGCTAGCAGCTAAACTGTACTTGGCTGGCTAGCAGCTAAACTGTACTTGGCTGGCTAGCAGCAAAACTGTACTTGGCTGGCTAGCAACAGACGAAAATGAGTACACAAAGGAACATGTGTTGCAATTCAGGTGGTACTGTATTGTCACAATAAACAAAGAACTCTCAAAACATACTCAACAGTTCATCAAAGCCCTAAAAGTTCAGTTCAGCTCAATCACAGTCAATTGTATCTCACCCCGCTCCCACACAACGAACGCAAGACTTACAGTTTTAACAGTCTGTCAGTCCGATAGCTTAGTGGTGTCGGGTTATTGGAGTCTCCTGACTGTAATCTGGAATACATGATGCACCTCTCTGCATTTGCTGGGAGTGCTGCGGTACAAATTCTGACACAGAGTGTGACAGCATTTTGGACGGCCCAGATGATACACAGTTTCCTCTTGGCTGCTTGAGTTTATTTTGCATCTGGTTCTGTTGGCTGTGATGAACGCCGCAGTTGCTTTCGCACTTTTCTTAAAGTGCGCCACAAGTCGCCTTGCAGCAGCCACGGTACGGTGTACAGGGTCGTGTCTTAGTGCTGCATTAACGCAAAGCTGAAGTGTGTGTCCAGCACAGCGCACCCCCCTGACAGTCCCCCACGCCTCCTCCTCCTGCAGCCTCTGAGTGCACAGAATCATATTAGCAGCATTGTCGTGCACAACTGCAACTCTTTTCTCTGCAGGTATAGCATATGCATCGACCGCCTCTCCAAGTCTCTGTGCAATATTTTCAGCTGTGTGACTCTCCTCCATTGACTTGGTCTCTAACACACAGTTCTTCATTCCCCAGTCATTATTTATCATATGAGCTGTCACCGTCATGTACGCTTCCATCTGTAGACTGGTCCATATATCCGTTGTGAAACTAATTGCAGAGCACTTCTCAATGTCGCTGCGCACTTCATCCCGTATGCATCTGTGCTGATCTGTAAGCGCATAGGAGAGAGCCTCTCGTGTCGGCAAAGTATACGCTGGCTCCAGTGTTTCGATTAGGCGTTTAAACCCTTTTCCTTGCACGATATTTATAGGTCTCATGTCTTCCGCAATAAACGAAACTAAAGCCTTGCTTATGGCTTGCTTTCTGCTTTCCGTAAGCTTCTTAGTCAGCGTGTCACCAATGGTTGTTTGTCGTGAGGTGTCGGCTGACGTTGAAGCATCCGTTTTTTTCAGACAATGCACCTACAAAAGCAGATGATTACAATTCAATTAGCCAACTTGGTAACACAACTAGCCATAGCATAGGCATAGCCTTATTATTTATTTTTTATTTATTTATTTATTTATTTGTTTATTTTTTGGGGGGGGGGGAGTTCAAGAGGATCCCTTTATTTTATAGAACAGAGAATAATGATTCAAGTTATTTACATATTTCACACTAATAAATCCCAACTGACTAATAAATACAACCTGTTACATTAATTCACAATTTCCCTTCATATGGCTGTAACAGAACATGCAGCCAATCACATCATGTCAGGATCTGAGCAACAGAAGGTTGATTTGTCATCGCTGAGTAACATCGTTACTGCCAAGAGTAATGATCTTGAGTGACTTTAAAACCAGTGTGGGTTTCTGTCCCAAATGTATGAGAGTTATGCTTAGCACAGCTGCATGAAAAATAAAACACACTGATGCACACTTTCCTAGGACTCTTCTTTAGACCAGACAACCATTGCTTCTGTGCAGTGTTAATTTTGGCAGGCCCCCCAGCCACCCAGTGGCATAGCCTTATTAATGTGTTGTGTGGCGTCGTGTACAGCGATACTTAAGTTTTTTAGGTGATTTGACAAACTCGTTGTAGAGTTGTGATATGCCAATTTCTTCTGGCATATCTGGCACTCGGCTTTTTGGGTGTTGTCTTTACATCGTTCTGTGATAATAGAGTATGATCATCGTTCTGTGATAATAGAGTATGATCATCGTTCAGTGGTAATAGAGTATGATCATCGTTCAGTGGTAATAGAGTATGATCATCGTTCAGTGATAATAGAGTATGATCATCGTTCAGTGATAATAGAGTATGATCATCGTTCAGTGGTAATAGAGTATGATCATCGTTCAGTGATAATAGAGTATGATCATCGTTCAGTGATAACAGAGTATGATCATCGTTCAGTGATAATAGAGTATGATCATCGTTCAGTGATAATAGAGTATGATCATCGTTCAGTGAAGACACTTCTTTGACTTGTTTGTGTGCATCCTGATGCTCTGGGAACATCTCAATGAGCTTCGAGTATGAGCGAGTTGCTTTCTCTCTGCTGGCTATGGAATTGCATAACACCGCTAAGCTGATTGTTGAAGCTTCGAAGTATTTAAGACAGCCCTAATATTGACACTATAATGTCACGCAACAGCCCGTCTGGCACCAACAACCATGCCAGGTTCAAAGTCACTTAAATCACCTTTATTTCCCATTCTGATGCTGGTTTGAACTTCAGCAGATCGTCTTGACCATGTCTACATGCCTAAATGCATTGAGTTGCTGCCACATGATTGGCTGATTAGATATTTGCGTTAACAAGCAGTTGAAAAGGTGTACCTAATGAAGTGGCCGGTGAGTATAATATATTATTATTCATATTATTGCTTTTTCTAAATCTTTGGATTTGGACAAGTAACTTGAGCTCTAGGACAAGTAAAAGATAAGTTCACTACCTGAAAAAGCTTAATGTCAAGCCCTGCTTGATAATAAAAACATTTGTATAAAATAAATAATTATAAATAAATTAATGATATACCGTCCTACACACAACTAAACAACGGCTGAACACCGTGAAAAAGGACAAAAGGTGGATTACATGGACCCAGAACACATCCATCATTCAGAAGGGAACTCCACTTAAAAGGCACAAATCCCAGAGCAGTGAGTTAGCGACCCGACTCAATACGTCTCAGGTATGACAAACTCAAACTCTGAGCCTACGGGGGCGTTCGCATGGGCACCTGGTCGAGCGTGTGCCTCTGGCTCGACAAAGATGTCATCCCAGTTCAAATTCTTGCCCTGGGCAGAGGCCTGAAGCGCATGAAGCTATCCCCTCTCGGGGTTAATGTGATGCACGATGCCTTCTTCGTTGATGACAGGAATCCCTCCTGAGTCCTCACAGACATAGGAGTAGGGCTTCAACTGCAGGGTTCTGCAAGGAAGCAGGCGGTACAAGTTGTTATCGGTGTCATCCTTCTCTTTCCTCCCTGAGGGATCCTGGTTGTGTGCCTGTTTGCAGTGAGTAGACAGCAGCTGGTAGTTAATAAACATTTCATTACATATCAGGCACTGATATCTTCTTTCGCCTGTGTGGTGAATCTCATGTTTCGTTCTGTACTCTGCCACTCTAACCACTGTTCCACTCCAAGCGCGTCTGTTCGGGCTGGGTCGGGTGATAGTCCATTGTCATTGACAAACAGAGAACATCAAGTCCTATTGATGTATGATGTGTTTTTGATGCACCGTTTCACTGTAGTTACTGTCAGAGTTTGAAGACTCCCAGGAGTGCGTGTTGAAGTGACGCCTGAGACTTGTCAGGCACACGTAGGGACGCTTGCAAATGACACACACGTAGAAGGTCTTCCCATCCATGATTAGCTCGTAGTGATCTTCCTGCTCGGTTTTTGCTTTCTTCTCAGCCTGGGGTTCCCCCACGTGGTGAGAGAGAGGATGTTTCACAAGGTCTTTGAGGAGTGGCCATTAGGCACTTCTTCCCTCTACTGTTTTTAGAATCTCCCTCCCCTGGGTCCTCCTTCATAGGGACAATATCATATGTTCTCTCCGATGTTAGCGTATACCTTGCAGCCTGGAGACAGCGAGTCGATCTCTGAGGCCTTATCAAGTGTTATGGTCTTTTTTTGCTGCTGTAATTGCTTTGGGAATGTTAGGGCTTGCCTTGTTTATATCACTGCCAGGGGACTTGACATCTAAGAGCTTGATTCTGAAATCACCCTGTCGAGCCGGTGACTTCTCTAGAACGGTAGTTACTTGCTTCTTGTGGACCCCTACTATGTCATGATTTTCTAGGGGCAGTGAAGTGCTGAGGGGTTCAGGGATGAAGCTGCTCGTCCTAGCAGGTGTTGTGGGTGTATTGCATGAGGAGACTCCAGCAGGTGAAGGAGGGAAATTGGAGCTGGTGTCTGGAGACACCATGGGGCTACTCAGAGGGCTGTGGTCTTGCTGGGTTTGAGGGGAGCAGTTGAGTTGGGACAGCTTCCCGCTGTCCTTTTTCAATGGGGCTGGTTTAGTTTTCTCTTGAGTGTATATCTCCATGCCATCCACACAGCCCTGTCTACCCAGCAGCAGTCACCTAGAGCCCGCAGGGCCAGGTGGTTCCGCTTCATGCTCTTGTAGCGGACCTTCTCCCCTTCTGCCAGGCGGGCCCACTCCACCACGGAGAAATGTCTCCGCACGTCCTCAAACTTGTCCTCCTAGCGGGGAGAAGGCGTGTCAGCCTCCAGCATAGGTGTGTGTCCTCAACACTTCTCATGCATAACTACTACTAGTGCAGCGTAAACTAACATTCTACCTGACATAACCTGTCTGGCTGGCCTGCCTACCTGTAGCTCTCTAACCCTGTAGCTGCCCTGTAGCCCTCTAACCCTGTAGCTGGCTGACCTGCCTTGTAGCTAGCGACCACTCACCTCTGAACTCATGTTAACTTTCGGCTCCGTCGCTCTGTACCTGAAAAAGCTTAATGTCAAGCCCTGCTTGATAATAAAAACATTTGTATAAAATAAATAATTATAAATAAATTAATGATATATACATCTCCATGCCATCCACACAGCCCTGTCTACCCAGCAGCAGTCACCTAGAGCCCGCAGGGCCAGGTGGTTCCGCTTCATGCTCTTGTATTTCACGAAGGGAGCGATCTTCCGTTCAGATACTTTGTTCACACTTCACCCGTCACCTGGGACTGACTTACTTGAACTAGGCAATTGCTTCATTGCAGTTTGTAACATACCACCATGGTCAAACGGTGCCATCTGTACGGCAACCATCTTTGAGACAAACATACCTGACGGCTGCTGGACCTCTTGCGCGTGAGGCACCGCTAACAGTAACGGACAGGGATAACACATGTTCTGGAAAAACAGAACCGAACCATGAATAGGCACAACTGGACACACACCGATTTAGAATGTGCCATGCGCGTTTGAATGGCACGGTCAGGCTAGATTATGCCTGCATAAAACTTACCCACCAGTATATAATAATTTCAAAAAATGCATTTTAATTTCGTTCAACATCGGTAAAGATGGATAGTTCATCGAAATGGGAGGCTTAACAACGTCGCATGACAACATGTCTGGCGTATGAAATTACCATCTAGTAACATAACATTAAACTGATTTTTCTTTACCTTATCATCAATTTGGTAACGACTAATTGTACAGTTCCTCAACCAATATAAACGTGCTGTTCTGTTTCAGACGAAGTAGAAGTTTGCTCTTGCACGTGCCATCTTTTCCACTCACTGATCGATTGATTGATTTGACAGCCAGCCAATCACGTTCCTCAAAACAGAAACCCAACCCACCCAGCTCGCTCTCTCTCGTGACGCAGCTTCTGTAGTGGAAGCACTTTCACCTTTTAGCTAGCCTGCTAACAGTTTGTAGACAATAATTTAGTCACACTAACTTAGCTAGTACACCATCATCTCAGAAGGTTTTATACAAACATTTCCAAGCGAACAATGAAGATCTTAACATAGCTATCTAATGTCGTTAAAGAAAAACTGATAGTTTACTGGCAAAGGCTAGCTACTCATTCAGTGTCACGTGAAAAGACCTCAATAGCGAGCTAGCAAAGCCTTCTAACTTGAGTTTAAATGAGCAATGATCAGCACTACAACTCTAACTGAGCCAGCCATCAGTATTGATCTAATGAGAACGTTTTGTAATTGCCAAGTTGATTTATCAAGCCGAATCTTTTCAATTATTGGTAGCTGGAGTATGCTGTTGCCTACCATGTCCTTTCTGTTATGGTTGATGCCATAACATATCTTTTCCATTGGAGGGCAGTAATGGTTTCTTGAGACAATAGTGGATACTACCGTACTAATCTGCCACAGGCAGGGTTGCCAGATGGGGCGTGTTACCGCCGAATGGGCTACTTTTGATCACACGGGGCCGGAAAAAAGCATTTGGGCGGTTGGGCTGGATAAATAGCATTTAGGCGGTATTAAAATGTCAGTGCCTGAAAGTTACAAAATGCGTGAAATTAAAATACACACTAGTATTCAGGGCTGCCAAGTTTCACCAAAAGTTTGGAGTGAGATGTTTTGGCGGTGGAGTGACCCAAAACTGTGCACGTTTTGGCAGCGGCGGCCCCTCTCTCCCATCCAATTATTTGTGCTAGTTTCCTGCAATTTTACATGTTGTTCATAATAAACCAGCACAAGAAATGAAAATAATTAACATTTTATAAAACAAGAAAGAAATTCAGACAATATATCATATTTATGAAATCTTAATAAACAAATACAGTAGCCTACAGACTCTAAAAGAAAAATTGGCCCCATCAACAGGACTCAGCCCCTTGGTCAGCAGCAGAAAGACCCGTGGTCATCATCTTATATACAGTGCATTGCTCATAGATGGCTATCATGTTATACAGTACATACCAGGGTTTTTCCTGGGTCAGAATGAGGGCTTGCAGCGCGCCCACATTTTTTTTGAGGGACCCCCAATTGTTGTATTTGTATTGTAAATTGTAATTATTATTAATAATAATAATAATTATTATTATTAATGTACCTGGTTGTTACAGTAGAGAAAAAAAAACAATTACCAAAACTGAGTATTTACTAGCTAAGATTGGCAAAAGATTGGCGTGGTGCAACCGAAATTAGTAAACAACTAGTTTGAAACTAGCTAGTAACAACTAGGGGTTTAGTAACTACTAAATGCCTGCATTTAGTAATGACTTACGCCATATTGGTGCAGCCCAGTCCAGTAGGCTACCAGATACGATGTTGTAATGTATGCACATATTTTGCTACCACGGTTGCCAGACGGAATTGACAATGTCCAGCCCAACCGGTCTAAAGGCTGCCGAATCCACCCGTCCAGTGTGACCAAAAGTAGCCCAATCTGGCAACACTGCTTGCTACGTTCTTGCAGCTCGCGTGAACACAGGTTCTTCCATCAGCGCTCGCCTGCCACTTCGATTGCAGACTCAAGTTAACGCGCGTGCAGAAAGATGCCACGAAACTCATGTCCGGTAGCTTTCTTTCAAGGAATTTCAAAAATAAGTCCCGTAAAACAATTGTTATTTCTCGCCGTGAGAAATAGACATGCGGCGTGAGAGCGTGAGAACTGGTTGAAATGCGTGAGTCTCACGGCGATTGCGTGAGACTTGGCAGCTCTGGTCTAGATCGTCCTTGGGCCAAACCATTTTTCATTACCATCTGGGTGGGCAAATTCTAGATGTGATTTTTTTTATTCCTTTACATCCCTAGATTATGTTTTGATATCATATACCTTTTGGTTTGGCAGCTTATTAGTGGTCATCACCTCTTAAAGGTATGGACTGCTTTTCTTCAAAAAAGAGTTTAGCCAGAAAAAGTCCCCTGCCATATCTTGCTCCCCTTCGTATGATTCGCTCGTAGGTCGGGCTGTGGTTGTGATAGAGACGTGAGACCAGAGGGTTTTTTACGCACCTGAGTCGCCTGAACAGTAGATATCGACCCCTAGTCGATCAGACCTTCTTAGGCTGAGCTATGGTCACGTTGTATGGGAACAGCATAGGTTAGGTGTCTCCCTCTGGGGTATGGGAACAGCATAGGTTAGGTGTATCCCTCTGGGGTATGGGAACAGCATAGGTTAGGTGTCTCCCTCTGGGGTATGGGAACAGCATAGGTTAGGTGTATCCCTCTGGGGTATGGGAACAGCATAGGTTAGGTGTATCCCTCTGGGGTATGGGAACAGCATAGGTTAGGTGTCTCCCTCTGGGGGGCCTCCTCCCGGGGCCACTGGGTCGGCCTCTCCCGGGGGGTTGGTGGAACAGCATATGGTTAAGTTTCCCACTCCAGGAGCGCAAACTTGTCACTTTTCTGCTAAATTAGCCGTTTTTACCTCAAAATAGGTCATCCGTGTGAATCGTGTCGATCTTAAATATATATATTTTGGGTGGGAAAGGGGGGGGGGGGGGGTGTCTAAGTCTCATCCAAGTCACATGATGCGCGAGCTAACTAATCTGCTAAATTCTTCTGCTGTTGAAATAACTTTTAGCTTCAGGCAGCTAGGTACAATTCCAGACAGCGTGGAGAACACAGTCACAGTAAACTGTTTTCAAAGTAATTCTGCAGGTGTTAAGGTCAGGGCTGCCGCTACTTACACATGCATCATTGTTAGACCACCGTTAGTGCTAGCGATATCCATTTAGCACCATTAGTACTAGTGCTATCCCCCCCCCCCTGCAAGGTTAGCCGCGCATTGATAATTTTCTTTGTTTTCAGGCAAAAAACAATGTCACCTTTTTGGGCCATCACCAGTTTGTACCCCTGGTTTAAGTAAAAGATGGACATCCTGAGTTTCAGCCCTGGCTAAAAGCTGTAGGTGTACTATGGACAAATTCTTTATTTTTCTTTTTTTTTGTCTGTCCATAGAAACCAAAATTGTTATTTTATTTACTTTTAAATTGGTCGGTGCGATTTGTATAGGCCTATAGGTCAAATGTTATGTTTGAATTGTTTGTTCTTAAATAAAAAATGTAAGAACATATTTTAATGTTTTAAACATTTTTCTTGAATGTATTGTGAATTCCAAGTGCTTTGATTTCCATTTACAAGGGAGATGGTAATTACATTGTAATTTACAACACTGGACAGAGTTAAAACTAGTGTTGTTCCGATACCGATACTAGTATCGGCATGGCCACCGATACGCACAAAAATGCTGGTATCGGTATCGGCGAGTACTAACAAATAATAACACCCGATACCAAACTCTTGTTCAAACGCAGCACGTTGCGTTTTTCCTCAGCTTGTCTGCTATAGTAGCCTGACACAGCCTTCCTAACACAGACATGCCCAGACATGCCCAGGCATGCTCCTCTGCTGGAACGCTATTGGCCCAGAGCAGCTGCTCTCAACCAATGGCGTGGCAGCTTTTCACTATAGCGGAAAAACAAACACGCATGCTGTTTACATTTGTGATAACATTTCCTAACATTTAAAATATCCTTTTATTTATTTTACCAAATTCAGGCTGCACTTCTAAAATATTATTATTCCCTCAGGTAGGCCTACATCTTATGTTAGTCTCAAATGGGCCTTATTTTGTTTGTAAATGTTTACTTGCTGTTGCACTACTTGTATGGTTTTATATCTTAAAGTTATTTTGTTTGTAAATGTTTACTTGCTGTTGCACTACTACTACGACTGTTTTATATCTTAAAGTTATTTTGTTTGTAAATGTTCACTTGCTGTTGCACTACTACTACGACTGTTTTATATCTTAAAGTTATTTTGTTTGTAATTGTTTACTTGCTGTTGCACTACTACTACGACTGTTTTATATCTTAAATGGATATTGCACTGATTGGCATCTGTGAGAGCCACATTTCAGGTTTTATAAGGGGTTGATTTTCTTGTCACCATACCAGGTAGACAATAAAAAAAAGTTCTATAGCATTCACTCTCTGTTGGTATTTTTTCCTGTTTTACAAAGGTTTTGAGCAGTGCCAGACTAAGTGTTAGCAATAATTTTACATCGTGGTGAGTATGCGGCTCAAAAAACATGTTGTTTTGTTTTTTCAAACGCCGTGGTATCGGATCGGTACTCGGTATCGGCAAGTACTGCACGGTCAGGTATCGGTATCGGTATCGGGATCCAAAAATGGTATCGGAACAACACTAGTTAAAACACATGTTTACACTAATAAGAGTCACCCCAGATCAACACTAGTGAGTAATTACATTAACACTGGACAGAGTTCAAACCCATTTTTACACTAGTAAGTCACCTCAGATCAGCACTAGTGAGTGTCAATATAACACTCTAAAGTGTTGATTACCTCTTAGTGTTAAATGTGATCAACACCGGACAGTGTAGTGCAGTGTTAATTTTTAGCACTAGTTGGTGTTAAATCAACACTAGAAATGTAACACTTTGATCAGTGTACTTTTTACACTGTGTAGGGTGGGACCATATGTGACAACTGCCAATGAAAAGGGCTACCTGTAGGTGAAATCATTTTTCTGTTTTTTACATGTGCTTAAACTACAGATTGTAAGCTTTCAAATGATGCATCATACATTGAAATTGGAAACAAATTCCGTTGAAGACGACATGAGTATTTGAAAGTTGCTACACCTGAAATCACTAAGCAGAGAAAATGTCCTTCAAAGATTGTGTTCTTTCTCACACCTTCACACAGCCAGGTAATGGGCGGTAACAATGTCTGGTTAACCCCACCCCCAACCACTCCCCCTCTAGCTGTCAGCTGTCACTATCTGTCAGTGGTAAGTCACTGGGTCAGATAGCTAACATTATTACCTAGCAAGGTATTACCTAAGCTAATTAGCCAGCTTATCATTATGGAGGCTTTATGGTTGTAACTATTATTCTTTTAATGAAACAAAAAAGTCTTGAATCAGAATTTATTTTATTTTACAGTACACAATAATACAAATATTTGGCTGTGGTTCTTCAACATTAGCTTTGCAGCAAGGTACATAATCACAACAATACCATCACAATAATCACAAGTAAATAAGTAAAGTAAGTAATAAAGTGTAACATAAAATGTCACATGTAAGTAATAAAGTGTAAACAGTAACATGCTGTGCAAAGTTCAACAAGATGAAAATGAAAGTGTTCAGTTTTTTTTTGTTTGTTTTTTAAACCTTTATTTATACAGGTAAGAAACACATTGAGCCCCAAGGGCTCATTTTCAAGTGTGACCTGTTCAAGCATACAACATCCACCACAAACAAATACAATACAAAAACCTGGCCTACATAGTCTAAAAACTAAACTAAAAACGACATTGTCTAAAACTAAAACTAGTCTAAAATAGTCTAAGATAAACTAAACTTTCCGTCAGTATAGACTAAAACTAAACTAAAACTACACAGTCTAAAACAAAAACTAGTCTAAAACAGTCTAAGATAATCTAAAACTAAGCTAAAACTACAAAAACCTAAAACTAGACAGTTAAAGATCTAGGGACAGGGAGGGGTCAGTAATGGGCAAAAGGGAGGGTCAACTAAATAGCAAGAACAGATCATGGACTCGCACTGTATGCCTCTCAGCAAGAGCTTGAAACTGGAGAGAGGGATCAGCTGAGACAGTTTCAGTATAATTGCTCCCGTCTGGTGTTCTTCTGATAGACAAGCAACCCACGATTCTGATACTGATGTTCTTTATTTTGTGTGCGCACCGTACACACAAACACCGTGAAAAACTGCAATGTGAAACAAAGCACCAATTACACATTGAAACCAAAATGAGGCCACGCCGAGTCGGCTGCCCACTCAACACACCAGCCACCCCTTCAGCCAGCACGGCGTTCCGACATCACATACATGTGAGAAATTACTTCAAATCAAAATGCACAGTCAAACAGTGACAAACAAAACAACGACATACCGTGTGCGCCTTCTATTCAGAACCTCAGGAGTAGCTAGAATAGTTATATACCGTCTTAAACATCAAACTTCTCTTCAGACAGTGACGGAAACCCTTACATGTTCAGCTGCTGTTAATATATACGCATCTAGTCTTATCGCGAGACCACAGTACGTGAACAGTGAGGTGACGTCAACACGTACAAGTTTAGATAAACAAAATAAACAATAATTGTACAACAATAACATATACATTTCTATAAAGAATCTTTTTACATTTAAGAAAATAAGAACATTATTATTACATCTTTACTATGACAGTTACATTCAGACTCTGCTGTAATGAATTCCAAGAGGAAGGGGCTGCAAATGAGAACGCCCTTTTGCCTTTCATGGTCCGGACCAAGGGGATGGAGTATGTGATGATGTCCTGTGTGCGAAGGCCGTAGACAGATTGCTTGCGTGACAAGTGGTTAGAAAGGTAGGAGGGGAGCAGACCAAGGATGGATTTGTAAATGAAAGTATACCAGTGAAGGGTTCGGCGGATAGAGAGAGATGACCAGTTAACCAGGGAGTATAGCACACAGTGATGTATAAGGGGTTTACAGCCTGTAATGAATCTTAATTTCTCAAGTAGTCAGGTAGTGTGCAATTCCTGCATTCCCCCAGTGTGTTTCTCCTGCCGCTACAAACGGACAGTCTTGTTCCGAGGTGCCTTTTTCTGAGGTGCCTTGTTCTGAGGCGCTGTGGAGTCTGGTGGGCAGGGGCATGTGGTGTCTTTTGCCTCATCATAACAGAATTCTCTGATCTTGTCAAAGAGATACTTCTGTCTGTCCACGTCAAGTCCGGGTGGGGCTTGCACAGGAAGATCACCTCTGGGGGGCTTGACATCAATGTGTTTCAGTAGCTGAAACTCGACTGGTTGTGCGTCGTTGTATTCCCTGGCCATAACCACGCCAGGTCTCTGAGCATCAAAGCTGCAACAGACAGAAGACAATACATTAAATTAAATATAATATAAATTAAATATAATATAATAATAAATGAAATAATATTACCGCCATACCATGTTCATAAAATGAAATAGGTAATACATGACAATGAATTACCTGAAGTGTTGGTAACTCTTAATGTGTGGGAGCTTTCGGAAGTAGCCACCAAGATGCTTTTGCCAGTCGTAGCATTGAACAAGCACGGTGCCATTCTCCAGGCCTACAAGCTGGGGTATGTTGACGTGTTTCACCGGAGAGCTGTCCGTCACGACTTTAGCAATGTCATCCAAAGTGTCCACTCTGGTCTTCCTGAAGCACTGCTTGACAAGACCAAAGCACCAGTCGGGGCCAAACTTGGTGTGGCCTGCAATCAGGAAGTGGAGGGCCAGTGTCTTGTGAAGGCCATACATGGTCCGCCACGCAGAGTACCACAGCATGAAGTTGTTCTTGTTTTGGCCACTGCAGTTGTCACAGTTCAGGTCCACGTATCTTTCTCCAACTCCATAGTTCTCGAAGAAATGATGCAGGTAATTGATGACTGCGTTGCTGCCCTTACTCGATGCCATCCCTTCATCGATGAGGTAGTTCACCTGCTTAGGCATCCCTTCGCAGGAGACACCAAAAGATGCCGCACTTGCGTGGAGTCAGAAAGTACATGGGCCCTGGTTGATGAGGGTCAGAGGGGTAGTGGACCTAAGAAAGAGAGACAAAAGAGGAAGAGAAGAAAAAGATTAGATGCAGTGAAAACCAACATCACAGAGAATTGTGTTTGTGTAAACCAAATACAATCAACAGTCATAGGATGAACTAATTCTCACCTGTTGTGCAAAGTCAAAACTGTAGTGCTTCGTGATTTCTCGGCTTGCTGGTGTGGAGGGGCCAAGAGAGAGCTGCCAGTCCTTGCAGACCTCCGCACAGGCAGCATTCATGCGCTGGTACAGAGAACGCTCCTTTGCAACACGGTCTAGGTGCTGCTCCTGCTTCTTCAGCTTGGCTGATTTCACCACATCCGGCAGATTGGCACTTCGGAACACTTGGTAGTTGTTCCGCTGGCACTCCCAGCACAGATCTGTCCGGGGTTTCGTGCTTGTTATGTGAGGGACCAAGGTCTTCCACAGCTTTCGGAAGCTGTCCACACTAACAACACGTTGCTCTGCAAAGAAAGAAATTATGTTATGAGTATGACAGCTGTACATATTTACCCACACAACATACAGTAGTAGCCTTACACACACTAAACATGACTTCTAGTGGCCTTACACACACTAAACATGACTTCTAGTGGCCTTACACACACTAAACATGACTTCTAGTGGCCTTACACACACTAAACATGACTTCTAGCAGCCTTACACACACTAAACATGACTTCTAGCAGCCTTACACACACTAAACATGACTTCTAGTGGCCTTACACACACTAAACATGACTTATAGTGGCCTTACACACACTAAACATGACTTCTAGTAGCCTTACACACACTAAACATGACTTCTAGTGGCCTTACACACACTAAACATGACTTCTAGTGGCCTTACACACACTAAACATGACTTCTAGTGGCCTTACACACACTAAACATGACTTCTAGCAGCCTTACACACACTAAACATGACTTCTAGCAGCCTTACACACACTAAACATGACTTCTAGCAGCCTTACACACACTAAACATGACTTCTAGCAGCCTTACACACACTAAACATGACTTCTTGCAGCCTTACACACACTAAACATGACTTCTAGTAGCCTTACACACACTAAACATGACTTCTAGTAGCGTGACTTCTAGTAGTGTGTAAGGCTACACAAGGCCTTACCTTGGTGGTAAGGTATTACAGTATTACAGCTACAGTCTGGTAAGCAAGACTTCCCTGATCTCCTCTTTTAGAGCTGAAAGGTTCTTTAAAGAAAGATAATAGATCACATTACAATTCTACTGAACACGAGTTTAACACAATGTTTACATACCACGTTTTTGCAGAGCATCACTGTAGAGACGGTAGACTGTGGCTTTGCAGACATTAGATGGGAGTAGCTTTGCACTGTAGTTTCTGTGCCTAGGATGACGGCCCGGTAGAACAATGGCGTGATCTTCGGCGTAGTTTCGGATGAACTTTACGACTCTATTGCAGTCCTTTTTCTGGAGTTTTAAAGCACAAACTCACCCGAGTACAAAGCGGAATGTGTTGCGGCATACGGTGATCCCTTGAAAGCCGTATGTGGTCCTAGTAAATTTCCTTTTCCTAGGGACCTGCTTTAAACCTTCTGTCATTCCAGAACGATTCATCGTGTTCAACAGCGTTCCAATTACAAGCATGTCTCGGTTTTCTTTTGATAACGACAAAAAATCTAACTGAGTATCACGAATGAATTCTGGAGACAATCTTGTACTGCAAGATATTTTGGGTTGAGATGTGTCTTTCCGTCTCCGCTGGCAATTGCAATCAAATCGTCTTATGAAGTCCAATTCTGTCTCTAGCTGATTATTCTCAACGTCGTCAGACCATTCGTTGTTGGGGTCATCAGTGTCTGGATCAGTGTCCTCGTTTTCGCTGTCTTCCGACTTTGAAGCTGAGCAATGTCCATGCATGAAATCATCGATGTACGAAGTCATAAATTCTCCATTGTCGATCTTCAAACCAGCAGCAGAAATTCTGTTGATCGTGTCAGCAAGCGTTTGGGAGTCCATCTTAGAAAACATTTAAACAAAACGAATGAAAACACTCTTTTTATCCCACCCCCTCGCTCAGCTATTGGCTACCTCAGTCGAGCTCAACAGCCAATCATACCAAAATGGAAGCGAAATAGGATTTTAGCCCGCCCCCGCCCCTGTTTAGCCCGCCCCGCCCCTGTTCGCAAAAAACAACAAGAAACGAAGTCATTGTGTTATAGATTACACTTATTTAATGAACGTAAAACTGTTCGGAAAAATAACGAGTGGGTACTTCACATCTTCGAGTTGAATGTTAGCTAAAAAAACGAAAATCTGAGTTTTATGTCAGAAATACTTTGAAGACGAATTTGACGTCTTTCTCATTTCCGAGAGGTGTCTGTTTACATCAAATTGTGACACATATGTACTCGCTGTCAGTGTTAAATGTAACACTTAAAGTGTTGATTTAACACTTTCAAATTTACTGTGTATGTTTGTCATTACCTATCAACTTAAACATACCAAGTACACAATGTGTTGTGAGGGTCATAAATGACAATAATATAGTTTTTGATGACGGAAGAGTTCCAATGTTCTTTTTTGTGAGTAAAAATGTGTGTAAAATGTGTTTTGTACCATGGTTTTCCTTTCAGAGTCACATATGAGGGTGATGCAACTCAATTCCCTCAAATACAAAAACAAAAAACAACAAAAAAAACAAAAAACAACAAAAACAAAAACAACACTGGCTCCCCGCTGGTGGAATGAGCTCCCCACAGCCGTCAGAACGGCAGAGTCACTACCCATCTTCCGTCGTAGACTGAAGACCCATCTCTTCAGGTTACATCTTAACTGCTCTTCCTGAGACATCTTCTGACCCTCACCACTACGTCTCCTAAAGACACCCGCTTTCCCCTCTACTGTGTCCCTAAGAACTTCTACTGCCCCCCTTGTACTGTTTCTCAGTTTCTCCAGTAAAAAAATAATAAAAAAAATAATAAAAAAAACGTTTTAGTAGAAGGCGATAATAGGGAGAAGGTTTTTCCTTCTATCAGTGGCCCCGGGCCCGAGCTAGAGTACTCTTCCTGCAACGAATAGTGGACTGCTGATTCACATGCTTAGTATTCAAATGTATTGATTGTAAGTCGCTTTGGAATAAGGCGTCTGCTAAATGCCAAAAATGTAAATGTAAATGTAAATAGCCTGATAGCGAATACATTGCCCAGTGCTATGCTGAAATACTGGGAAAGAAGTATTTGTATGCCCCAGCAGTCTGTGAGGACCTCCTCTGGGTGGATGACTGTTCCCCAGCGTCACCCCCCACTCTGGATGACCGTTCCCCAGCGTCACCCCCCACTCTGGATGACTGTTCCCCAGCGTCACCCCCCACTCTGGATGACTGTTCCCCAGCGTCACCCCCCACAAAAAAAAAAAAAAAGTTTTAGTAGAAGGCGATAGGGAGAAGGTTTTTCCTTCTATCAGTGGCCCCGGGCCCGAGCTAGATTACTCTTCCTGCAACGAATGGTGGATTGCTGATTCACATGCTTAGTATTCAAATGTATTGATTGTAAGTCGCTTTGGAATAATGCGTCTGCTAAATGCCAAAAATGTAAATGTAAATGGATTCTGCTGAGTTTCAACTCCTCTTAGCGATGGGAGAGGAGTATGAACAGTTCTGTTCTGGTACCAGCCTGCTGCCTTCTGGTAAGCACCTCAAGCCAGCGTCAGTGGCTCAGGTGACCACCTCAATCCAGCCCGGTGTGGCAGGCCTTGACAGCATGGTGTGGGAGCCCATGGTGAAAATGGACTCTGCTACTATTCAACTCCTGCTGGAGTTGGAAGAGGAACATAAGAAGAGCGGTTCTGTTACCAGCCTGGTCCACCCTGGTGAGGACCTCAAGCCTGCTGCAGTGATTGACACCAGCCTGCTCCAGGCAAGTGAGGACTTCAAGTCCAGTGCAGCCAGCCTGCTTCAACCTAACCAGGACCTCAAGTCTGCTGCAGTGATTGACACCAGCCTGCTCCAGCCTGCTCCAAGTGAGGACCTCAAGTCCAGTGCAGCCAGCCTGCTTCAACCTAACCAGGATCTCAAGTCTGCTGCAGTGATTGACACAATCCTGGTCAAGCCTACTAAGGTGAAAGGGAGAAAGAGAGGAGGTGGATGCTTCTCTGGCCTTTGGAGAGCTATTAGAAGAGGTAGAGGAAAAGACAAATCTGTAAGCAGTACTCCTACTGTCCTCTGTTACACTTGTGTACTGTTTATTGTCATTATAGATCTTTATTAACTTTATTAAAACATTATTCATCGTGATTTGTCAAGTATGGATCAATAGTTTGTTTCATGGTTTTTTTGTTCATTGAAATGTCATGAAAAATGTTCAAAGGTTATGCAACTTTTTAGGCTGGTCCAACACAGAAATTAAAGTCATCGAGTCATTTAGCAAATTCACCATCACATTTCACTTGTTACACACACACACACACACACACACACACACACACACACACACACACACACGCACACGCACACGCACACGCACACACACACACACACACACAGTCACACAGTCACAGTCACACACACAGTCACACAGTTCTTGACAATCAAATGTTGTCTTGCGCATGGCCCCTAGATGGTGTAAGAAGCTTAGCTATGAAGGATTCCCTTCACTGCTGCGTCGCAATGCTTTTATCAGCTTTTAGATTTGTGAATACACCCATAAACAACCCCCATGGGAATATCTATTTCACGAAGACAGTTTGGATTATTTTGAACTGTGCACAGTTATCTGTGATTAAGTATTTCCATCATGTCAGCTATAAAGTGCTCAGAGTGTTACTGCATTGTATTTCTTTGTGTAGGCCTATATCCTTTTCCCCGTGTTACACAATATTGAAGTTCTGTCAATACCCACGCATGCTTGGAAAATGTCTGCCTCCGCCTCTGTCATGTTGATCATATATCACAGTCTGGGACTGAATTCCAAGCACATGTAGACAGCATGTTAACATATTAAACATGTGCAATAACACTATGTGCAATATGACAACCCTAGGGTACATAAGGTTGCAGAGAATAGGAAATGTTAGAATAGGTATAGCATAGCATAGAGTACAGCATAGTGTTTTATTTGTACAGTATAGTATAGTGGATAGTGTACATAGCCTTTATTTATGTAAACCAGTCCTTTCCCTTCTTGTTTTGTTTTTGTTTTTTTTCTTTCCTAGCACCAGGGGAGCCTCCCCTCCCAAATTTCGTTGTTTGGTACCTGTACTATATCAATGACAATAAAGACCATTCATTCATAAAGCACTTTGAGCTGCTACGTTTGCAGGAAAAGTGTTATACAAATAAAAGTTATTATTATTATTATTATTATCACCGATGTTAGCTCTACCCCAGACTTATAAAGACTGCAATACGTAATAGAAGGCCTATATGTCAGGCTCTGGCTATAATGTATGCATTCTCTTGTGTCCTATGACGTATATGGTCCGTTATGCAAGATGAATACAATTCAATGTAACATGAGCAGAACATGGTTTTCTTCCAATCTGTGAAACTGCAACGTGTTACCTTTGTGATATAAGAATGATTGTTCAATTTTCTGTTCAGACGTCTGTTTATTTCTGTGATGTTTATGTTATGGGACTTGGAGGGTAAATTTCCAAACAATAGTTAAGAAAGAACTAGGACACCAATCTCAGTTTTCATCATATAGGTTTCAACCAGTTGCTAAAAATAGCCCTGCAGCATATGGATGTCCCGTGGCATTGTAGTAGGTTACAGCTTGTTTTTGTCAGCTCGGACTGCTAGTCACGACCTAAATGATGACAAAATTCTGCACCACGGGAAGTTGACGTCAATACAATACAGTCACCTACTTGGTGACGTCATTGAACGGACTTGGTAGTATTGCCATCTGCTGGATGTAGTCAGCCACGTAACATTACGTCATCGGGAAATAAACTAGTGCCAGTGCTAGATCGGTAAAGCCTGGGAGTCTGGGCTTTAAAAGTCTCCCGTGGCCACAGCCTTTTTACACCTACATCCAGTGTTATGTTATATAAAATTCATGGGTGCTATAGAAGATTCAGCGGATGGAGAAGAGACTAGCTCTTGATAAAAAAAAGAATAATTGGATAGCCTACAATGAATACTTGTCAGTAGCAATTTGGGCTGATATAAATAGGCTACACACTCACAGTTAGTAAAGTCAGCAAACTAAAATAATTTATGCTTAGCGCGAGTTCCAGGAGATCTAGTGACTAAGAATATTTTAATACAGTGAGTGCTCCATTTAATTAATAATGATACAGTAGTCATAGTGTCAGCAAAATAGCACAAACGAGGTCTGACGTAAACTTGTGACGTTTAATTAAGAATATTCTTCTGATCTATCATGTTCATAAAAGCTATTAGCTATTTGTTTTGCTATTTGTTGTTTCAAAATCACCTAAAGGCTTACAGGGCTCGGATATTAAATGAAAAGATAGCTGAAATGTCACCAAAAAAAATATATGATTTGTTTGCAAAAGCCCATTGCCCCAAACGGCGTTACTGTTCAGAAAAACTCGAATGCCGCTGTCCGTGGTGCTGAATTCACTATCCTCTTCCTAGCATTTGAGCGAGCCCTTTATAAAAGACCAGTCCAGTGTTTAATTGACAGTATACTCATGCATTCTACCAACAAACACTGTGCATTATTTATGTAATGTGTGTGTATTTGATCAATGTAATGTTGTTTGTTTGAATATCGTTGAAGATCTATGAATCATAGATCAAAGTGAAGGTTTTAAGTTGAGTGCATTCAGCTCGTGTAACACAATTACACAACATAGTTTAGGTTTACTTGTTGATCTGTTGATCTGTTGATCTGTTGAAGTGTATAGAATGGCCAATGACTCGAAGCCGCACTACAATTATATTCAGCTTCGTGTCTTCAAGTCCGGTGTGTGCGCGTGTGTGTGTGTGTGTGTGTGTGTGTGTGTGTGTGTGTGTGTGTGTGTGTGTGTGTGTGTGTGTGTGTGTGTGTGTGTGCGTGTGTGTGTGCGTGTGTGTGTGCGTGTGTGTGTATGTGTGTGTGTGTGTGTGTGTGTGTGTCCTGATTGAAACATGGGAGGGTAAAAAAAAAAAAGGTCTGCGCTCATGTGGTGTTGAGAGAGAGAGCCCCATTCTCAAATGAGTAAGCGCGTCTCCGCGAGGAAGATACGTGCGCGCGGGGATGCATTCCCATTGACTGTTCTCGCTCCCTGTCAGTGGCAGCAACATTAGCACTGCCGAAGCGGTGAGATAGAGTGAGAGAGAGAGTGAGAGAGAGAGAGAGAGAGAGAGATAGAGAGAGAGAGAGAGTGAGAGAGAGAGGGTGTGTGTGAGAGAGAGAGAGAGAGAGAGAGAGAGAGAGAGAGAGAGAGAGAGAGAGAGAGAGAGAGAGAGAGAGAGAGAGAGAGAGAGAGAGTAGCGCAACACACGGACTCCGCCTTTACTGCCGTCCATCACAAGCCCGGAGTCCGGTGGCCGGGGGCATCACAGATCAGCCAAGTGATTCAAGGGGTCTCTCTGATTGTGTCATCTCTTGGCGTGGAGATGGGCTCCCCGTAAACCGGTGGTGGAGGGAGGGGAGAGGCGGGCAGGCGGGGGGTGGGGGGGAGCGAGAGAGAGAGAGAGAGAGAGAGAGAGAGAGAGAGAGAGAGAGAGAGAGAGAGAGAGAGAGAGAGGAGGAAGACAAAAAAATAGGAGAAACAAAAAGCACAACCGTGGGTGCCTGAAAACCATGAGCAGCGGCGGCGGCTTGCGCTATTCACGAGAGCTGCCGCTCCACCCGTGGACTATGTCGTGAGGTGTGGCTCGCAACGCTCGGGGGGATTCTGTCAGTAGAAACGACACACAGCCAAGGAAGAGGGGTGGTGGTGGAAAAGATGTCCGCCTCAGTGGGGCCCCAGGGCGGCCCTCGCCCACCCACCGCGGCGCCGACCATGCCCGATCTGCCGGACCTCAGTCACCTCACCGAGGAGGAGAGGAAAATAATCATGGCAGTGATGGATCGACAGAAGGAGGAAGAGGAGAAAGAAGAGGCCATGTTAAAGTAAGGACACATTTGCTTTCCGCGCGGTTGGAAACCCAAAACGCTCGTTCGAACACCCCCATTCAGGAGAGAGCTGTCTGTTGTCCAGAAGGCAGGCACAGGCGGCCATCCGCGACCGCCACACCATATTATACATCCAACATGCTACCAATATGCCTGTCGTGTGCCATTGTGGTCACATCATCACACCCACACAGCACGACCCGTTGCATCGCCTATTGTTCCGTTCCCGTTCCCATCATTTCCGTAGAGATCTAACAGCTGTTAACGCCAGCGGCGTGCATGCCCTTTGCTCGCCGGCGTCATTGTTCGGAATAATTCACACCGAGGGGGCTAGTAACTGTTCGCCGTGATGTTTGATTATTGAATCCAACATCAACCCCATACAGTAGTAGCCTATGCCGAGCGAGGCTATCAACGGTGAGCTATTAGGCTTACGACTATGCGTTGTATAGCCTTTACGCTCCTCCATCCACTTCCCTTACCAGGCAGGGATGACAGGTGTGCATCGCTTGAAATGTAGCCCAGGATATGTAAAAAGGCGAGGACTTGGTTATAGCCTTATAGCCTCGTCGTGACAGGTCGGGTGGGCTTGTATACGGGAAACAGCCTGGTCAAACGAGTCACAGGTGTAGCGGGTGGCCGGGTAGACGGGGTGTGACAGTGGAGGGGGTGGAGGGAGGGACACGGGATGAATCATAGTGCCCCCCCACCTCTCTCCCTCTGCCCCTCTCTCTCCCCCTAAGCGGGGGGCACAACACAAGTAGCCTATGGTTTTCCTTGGGTTAACGCGGCGGGGGTCCACAGCTGGATGTTTTTTTGTTACCCCTTTACAAAATGCTCGCTTAAAGCGGCGTGATGAAGTCTAGGCTACATGTCATTAACAAGATCGGTGTAAGAAATCGAAGGGGTTTCTGCTTATGTCCACCGCAGCCTGTAGAGACGGTAATGACATGATCTTCGCGTTTATGTCCATGCCCGACACAGTCGTGAGACCGGTGTGTGTGTGTGTGTGTGTGTGTGTGTGTGTGTGTGTGTGTGTGTGTGTGTGTGTGTGTGTGTGTGTGTGTGTGTGTGTGTGTGGTATCATTTTTTCCTACCCTCGTCGATGAGTGAACGGGGTGTGGTTGGAAATACCATATGTGTGAAGTAAGGCCGGGTGTTTGAGCATGATGGCATGGAACGAGCGATTTGATTTGAGGCTCGGACAGGCAATTCGTTTCATTTGATTTCCTAAAAATCTGATCAGTGTGGAAAGCGATCGAACCGGTCAGGTGATCATTTCTTCCCGAACACCTTTCTGTGTTTATGCAGCAGACAGTGTGTCTTGGTGGAGGCCCGTTCCCTGTCCATCGTTACTTAGCAGATGTCTATTCATAGCTCCCTGCCTAGTCGTGAAGGGAATAGATCTTCTCTGGGTTTCCCCTCGGTCCGTTCCCTACACAATGCAATGACGTGCGCGTCGAGACCTGTGGAGAAGTTATACAACGCTGCACAATTGCAGAGCACATTTTTGAGGCTATAGTGCTATTTCGCCCAATCGTGACGGTAGAATTATAAGGTTCTATCTCCATTTTTGTCAAAATTGTTTTTTTTTTTTACATAATCTGATCCATTAGGTGTTTATTAATGCCTGTGTGGTGTTATTTTTAAAATGTTGACATTTTTGAGTTTGTAATTCATAAAATACAAAGGTTCCATCTCACAGAACATATTGGAATGTAAAAACTTTGACGCTCAATATCTCAGAACTACCCTAAACGGAGATAGAACCTTATAATTCTGAGCTCACGCAATGTGTCTCATCATGTTACATTGCAGTCCGTTTGCGCGACATCTACAATAGATTCAGTCAACACGACATTTGAAAAGCAACATATATAAGATGTTTAATGCTCTTTATGGCATGTCCTTGTTTGCTTCTACTACATTGGCCGCTTTCATTTCCTGGTTTTCAGCCCCCCCCGCGGGAAGCCATGCAGACTCGAGCTAGTTCGTGCCTCCAGAGAGGATGTGATGTATTTAATGTTCCATGAGCCTGCCACAGGTTCTGTAAATAATGGCCTTGTCATTTAGCCAATCATTGATGTGATCTACACGCATGCATGCACGCACGCACGCACTCATGCACACACACACACACACACACACACGCACGCACGCACGCACGCACGCGCACACACACACACACACACACGCACGCACGCACGCACGCACGCACGCACACACACACACACACACACACACACACACACACACACACACACACACACATATTGTGAGAGGCTTTCATGTCATTGGTGGCCCTCATTTCAGGGTTTAAGTACTGTATGTAATCATATATGTAGTGTTGTGTGCTTGTGTTGAGACATGTTTATGATGTAAGGAATGGCTAGAGAGAGGGAGAGGCAGAGACAGAGAAAGAGAGAGAGAGAGAAACACACACACACACACACACACACACACACACACACACACACACACACACACACACACACAGGCACCAGGCTATGTGTTTGAGGGACTGGGGCTACATGCAAACTTTGCATTGATTCGGCAGGCATTCCCCCCTCCCCTGTGCATTATGGGTCGCACTCAGTTGAAAAAGTAACACTTATAGCGGTCGAGGCTGGTGGAGGCAGAAATCGGAGGACGGGATCATTGTATGCAGGGAATGGAATAAGGATTGCATGGAATGGAATGAGGAATGGAAAAATCCATCCCATGCATTACAACGAGCCCATCCTCTGATTTCTGCCTCCCCAGACTTACAGTTACTGGGGACTAGTGAGCCCCCTCTCAGGCCAGAGACGGGTGGTTGGCTGAGAAAGCCGTGATGTAGCCTGGCTGTTGTCATAGGCTACTTGGGAACTGAACAGCTGGTAGAGATAAGCTGATAGACTTCTGTCAATCATCCCCATCACCATGCTAGTGGAAGTGGCCTGGGTCAGGGCATAAGACTTTAGAATAACTTGAAAAGAATCATCGTTTGATCACCTATTTCTTGTCGTTCACTCACTGTTCGGTCGATTAAACGAGTATATCCGACCACCAGCGTGCATATATCCATTTAGAGAATGTATAGAACAGCCAAAACATAATGAAGACAGCGTCAAAGGTTTATCAGACATTTCTAAGAATGGTCAATGGTTCACCAATGCCAAGTTGTTATATAGACTCTGTACCTGGCCCGAGATAAGTGCTGGTCCTTAGGGCTAATGATTACCCCTGAGAGCCTGGGCACCTGGGGCCGGGGCTGGATGAACAGACCGATCACCTGTCCTCAGCGCTGGTCCTCTTACCACATGGTGGATGATTCATCCATGCAGGTGTTACAGGTGAATAGAAGTCCCATGCTCTGTTGACTCTCTATCTCGATCGTCTCTATTCTCCATTGCCAGAGATGGAGAGAGGGTTGATGGAGGCAAGCTAAGTCAGTGGCCCTCGGTGTGGAACCGAAGAAAGCTCAACATAAGGGAGACTGCCTGAAGGTGACATTGCTTTTGACTGGGATACTGAACACTTCACAGTCCCTGTCGACTGTACTGTACACCTTGCGTTAAAATATGCATGTATACAGTCATGTTAAAAAGTTAGGACACCCCATGAAATATTTAGTTCTTTTTGACAAAATATGGACATATCAATATTTGATCTTCTTTACCTGTAGATAAAGGTGATGTAATTACCAAAACCAATGAAAATCTAACTTTGTTGTTATCAAAAAATGAACAAAGATGCCAATTCCTACTGAGGAGAAAGTTAGGACACCCTATGCCCTAATAGCTAGTATTGCCCCCTTTGGCTGAAATAACCTCAATTAGACATTTCCGAAAACTGTCTACCAGTCTCTGACATCGACTGGGAGAAAGTTTTCCCCACTCCTCCATCCTGAATTCTTTCAGCTGTTTGATATTTGAGGGATGTCAACCCACAAATCACCCCACAGCATCTCAATAGTAGTAAGATGCAGGCTTTCACTAGGTCATTTCAGAACTCTCCATTTCTTTCTTTTCCTTGACATTCCTCAGTGGATTTATTTGAAGGTTTTCATGGAGTGTCCTATCTTTTTCACATGACTGTAAATGCAAAGTGTAAATGGGGTATTTGATGGGGAATGACATGTTTTGTCGCTGGGCACTGTGAACGTGAATGAGAGTGGCAGCGCTGATGAACAACACCAGGGGGAGGCTGGTGGAGGTAGAAATCGGAGGATGGGCTCATTGTAATGCATGGAACGAGGAAGGAGGAATGGTATCAAACACGTGGAGGGTCTAAGTGTTTGGTGTCCCAATCGAAAGCAATGTCACCTTCATGGAACACACCTCTGATGGTCCTCTCTGACTTCTTCTCAGCTAGTGAACACCCCGGTGCGGAGGAACACCCCTCTCAGCGAAACAGGACGTCCCCCTCTACCCCTCCCCCCCCCCCCCCCCCCTTTCCCCCCTCTGCAGCTTTTCAGGTTTACGAAATGTAAATATAGACGAGACACCTCCTTCAAATATTGATGAGCTCAGACAGGATG
>NC_137675.1:14909719-14912219 GCF_963989245.1 Nansenia antarctica
TTGGTTGGTTGTATCTCTAAGAACGCCAACAGCTGGTTTTGCTGACACGCACCGACACCCGTGTGTTTGACGCTCCAGTGTTTCCATGACAACAGGCCCCAGTTCTCTCTCTCTCTCTCCCCCTCTCTCTCTCTCTCTCTCTCTCTCTCTCTCTCTCTCTCTCTCTCTCTCTCTCTCAGTTCTTTGACAGCTGTTCCCATGGTACCCTGGTGTCTCTCTGGTGCCGGACCCTGATTGGTCTGACAGATCCTTATCAGGAGTCAAAGGTCATTCGATGCAAGTGCTACCACAACGTCTATGATGTTGTTATTGGGATATTATTTGTGTCAACTTGTATGCAGGTTTCGTGTTTCTGTATTGAATCCATGCAGAGTAGGCCTAGCTGTGGCGAGATAATAGAGATCGAGATGTCTTTTCCCCAAGCTTATTATTTTGTTTAGTTTTTTTGTATGTGGAGAATCATTGTAGATATGGATATTAGATTGGTTATGATGTGAAATTATCATTTCAATGGATAACATGATGCTCACTTTCATTTGAGGACTTGAAAGCATCCAGATTGCCTTGTTGCTTTGATGTGGTGCCTCAAGGTTGTGGTGACATGCAAACAAGCCTTCAAACGCTCCTACACATGGCTTTTGAACTTAAAAATAGCATCGCACATTAACAATTGTACACAACACCCTACAAGAGAAACACAAGATCGTTCAGGCTTTAATATCATCGTAGGTGAAATACTAACCTGGATTCGTTAATGTTGTAAAGTTGACTTTGTGGTCATATCGGGGACTACGTTGTGCCAACGTCACATCACTGTCCTTGTCACGGACTAATTATAATGCCACCTGACTGGCCAAGATCTGCATTAGTCACTGCTGTCGGCTTGCCAGGGTAGCAGTCTGTTGTCTGTCCGCCTGACATGCCAACCACAGACACACCCACGGACATCGAAGAGGCATCACCTCAATCTCTAGTGACTCGTGGAGACTAGAAAGAGTCTTTTTGGAGGATTGGAAATATTTTTGGGGGGAGGAAAGACTGTTTTTGGAGACCTGGAAAGAGTCTTTTGGCGACATGAAAAAAGTATTTTCATAATTTCAATGAGAAAATGTTTGGGAGACTAAAAATATTTGGAGCGTGTTAGAAAATAGTGTTTTTGTAGACTAAGAAAGAGTGTTTTGGGATTCTTATACAGTCTTTTTGAGACTTAGAAAGAGTGTTTTGGGAGTCTGATACAGAGTCTTGGTGGGGACCTGCATGCTGATATGAACAGGACATGGTGGATGATCGTCACATATTCAACCGTTTCTACGAGCCAGGGTGGTTGACGTCAGACTGGGAGTTATGTGTTCAACCATTGTCTCATCCTGGTTTTATTGACTGTAGTTACGAGGACATGGATGTTTACTCAAGCAAGAGGTGACTCGTCTCATTTCAACCTCATATTTCCACATCTCCATCTCTATATAGAACAGATGGAACTGAGAGAATCATGCTCCTGGTGGAATAGCATATTAACACAATGTTGTTATTATACAGTAATAACAGCATTATAACACAGTTGTGATAACTTGTGATAAGTGGTATTGTACAAAAGGTACTGGGAAGTCCTAAATGGATAGATATCTTCTATGTCCCTGACATGACTTTGGGGGAAGTGTGTGTGTGTGTGTGTGTGTGTGTGTGTGTGTGTGTGTGTGTAAGAAATGCAGAATTAGGCCTATCTAAGTACAGTTTTTTTTTTGTCTCCCCGTCCTCCTTTTTTTGTCTCTCTCTCTCTCTCTCTCTCTCTCTCTCTCTCTCTCTCTCTCTCTCTCTCTGTCTCTCTCTCTCTCTCTCTCTCTCTCTCTCTCTCTCTCTCTCTCTCACTCTCCTTCTCTCTCCCCTTCTCTGTGGTAATTTAGACCGCTGTCTCTGTCCCTTAAATGATATGGTAATGGCGTATCCTTTTGACAATACTTTTGGGAAAACGAAGAATGCAGGGGAGGGCTCTCTCACGGGCTGATTTGCAATTCACTAATGGGTTATTTTGGTTGCCGGGGGAATACACACGGCAACACGGAGAAGGAAAGGACCGTGTGGTGGAATGGAGTAGAAGTGGGGATGACAGCGACGCTCAAGTTTCGTTGAAGTTTGATTTATTCAAAGACACCTTTCATCTGCTGGTTTTAATTGCCTCCAGTCTCGTTGCATCCGAAGTGATAGGCGGACTTGCCCAACATGTTAGTGAGATTTATTTGAATTGAGTGGTTGTTGTTACATATGCAAAATGTATTCATCATTAGTTTTTTCGTCTGTCCAGCTGTGAAGTATGATCTATTTTGGTTTGTGAATTAAATGTATGGAAATGTAATTCATAATTACAGTGTAAGGTTTGTAATTCATAATCCGTTATGTCTGACGGCTAACTCGCTCCCTTTCTCTCCTCTCTTATCCTCCACCCTTCTCTCCTTCTCCCTTTTCCTACTTTCCCTCTCTCCTCTCTGTCTCTCGCTCCCTC
>NC_137675.1:14917219-14922219 GCF_963989245.1 Nansenia antarctica
TCGCACCCTGCACTGGCTCCCGATAGCAGCTCGCATCAGATTCAAGACCCTGGTGCTTGCATACCAGGCAGCTAAAGGGACAGCCCCTGCCTACCTGAAGGAAATGGTAACCCCCCAAACCCCTGCCCGCTCACTCCGCTCCTCCACCTCGGCTGGCCGACTGGCCCCACCTCCTCTACACAGTAGTCGGGCTGCCCGATCACGTCTCTTCACAACACTGGCTCCCCGCTGGTGGAATGAGCTCCCCACGGCTGTCAGAACGGCAGAGTCACTACCCATCTTCCGTCGTAGACTGAAGACCCATCTCTTCAGGTTACATCTTAACTGCTCCTCCTGAGACATCTTCTGACCCTCACCACTACGTCTCCTAAAGACACCCGCTTTCCCCTCTACTGTGTCCCTAAGAACTTCTATTGCCCCCCTTGTACTGTTTCTCAGTTTCTCCAGTAAAAAAAAAAAAAAAAAAGTTTTAGTAGAAGGCGATAATAGGGAGAAGGTTTTTCCTTCTATCAGTGGCCCCGGGCCCGAGCTAGAGTACTCTTCCTGCAACGAATGGTGGACTGCTGATTCACATGCTTAGTATTCAAATGTATTGATTGTAAGTCGCTTTGGAATAAGGCGTCTGCTAAATGCCAAAAATGTAAAAATGTAAATGTAAATCCCGTGTTATGTCTATAAGTGGGATATGCAGTACACTCCAACGTCCTGCAGGAGGCATCCCAGGAACATACTGGTGCCGTGCCAGAGGACACTGTGCCAACTACCAATTTCTTGCCGCTAAATCTGTTCCCAGCTTATCCTGCTGTCGTAGACATGAATAGAATGTTCTGGGTGTTGGTTTTAAAGGTCACATACTGTAAAAGCATCTAAACTACCCGATGTGAGTATGTGTGTGTGTATGTGTGTGTGTGTGTGTGTGTGTGTGTGTGTGTGTCTGTCTACGTGTGTCTGTGCATGTGTGTGTGTGTGTGTGTGTGTGCATGCGTGTGAGTGTGTGTGTGTGTGTATCTCAAAAGCCTTTCCTCGATTCCTCGTGTCCCCTCTCCTCACCTCATTCTCCAAAACTCATTGGAGGAGAAGGTCAGAAGAGGGGAGGGACCTCGGGACTTCTCCTCCAATGGGTTTTAAGAAGGAAGGACGCGGCTCATTCTCCAAAACTCATTGGAGGAGAAGGTCAGAAGAGGGGAGGGACCTCGGGACTTCTCCTCCAATGGGTTTTAAGAAGGAAGGACGCGGGGAAGCAAGGAAAGGACTTGGGAAAGATTGGGCCGCGTTGTTATTGTAAGCTTAGGGAGGAAGCGAAGGGTGTACTATATGACATGGTATCATGTACCTTTTCCTGTTTTCATCTCCTGGGCTGCATGACACTGTGACACACTCGTCATGCCAAGGTCATGACTGAGATGTGTCGGAATCACGCATGCGTCGCTGTCACTGTCACGACATGTTGTTTGTTTTTGTCACGCCGCGGCTAACTGTCCCTACTGCCATCTCTGTCCCTCAATGAAGTGTGTTTTTTACGATTTCTGAATGTGTATATTAACAAAAGCTCACTCCATCCCTTCCTTCCTCTTCTCTCTCTCTCTCTCTCTCTCTCTCTCTCTGTTTTTCCACCCTTCTTCTCTCTCTCCTTCCCTTGTTCCCATTAACCTACATGCCCATCCCTTCACCTCCTGTCCTTTTCTGATCTGCACTTTAACCTCACTCTAACCTTTTTTTCCCCTCCTCTTTCACTCTTTCTCTCCATCCCTCCCATCCCTCCCTCACCTATCTCTCACTCCTCACTGCAAACCTGGACTGCATGCCGCAAGGAGGACAAAGTGGTTAGCATCCTTTTTCTGTGTTTTCTATGTGCTGTGGTAATATGCGATGTGTCCCGATGTGTCCTGATGTGTCCCTAAAAAAAAAAGAAAAAAAAAGAGCTGCGTTCCAATATGTAATCTAACTCCGTTCCCTCTGCCCTTGTTGACTTCCTCTCCTAAAGGGAACATGATCGGTGGGAGGTATACAGCAGGAACTATTAAGCAGAGATGGGGGTATAGCTATTTCTATTTGGCTAACACTTATCCAGACCACACAAATCTATGGAGAGAGAGAGAGAGAGAGAGAGAGAGAGAGAGAGAGAGAGAGTACAAAGGCGGAGGGGAGGGGAGGGACTGAGTTATCAGATTGGAACGCAGCCAACGAGTACAAATCCACATATGGATTAATGACTTAAGTCAACAAGCAAAGTCCCTGACAGTTCATGTTAGCTTTCTCTAAACCAAAAGGATAGCCTTTCTTTCTTTCTTTCTTTCTTTCTTTCTTTCTTTCTCCATTGACTCCTGTGAGCGACAGACTCAGTCTCAGACTCAGTCCCCATTAGCAGATAACAAGGAAATAATGTGTCTTGAGTAGGTTTTCCTAGGGTAAAAAAAACCTAAAAAACATTGACTAATTCTGCGTCCATTGTCTGTCTCCTCCTCCTGCAAAGTGTCTCATAGTGAAGGACAGGGTAAGGCCTGATGGGAAATGGAGTTTCTGCATGGGTCACTACTATTGTAGTTCTTTTTTCACACCTGAGCTGCAATTTTGGGGAGGGGGGAGCGAGCATGGCTGTCTGGGAATCTCTAAACCCTTTACCACCCCCCCACCTATCCCCCCCCCCCCCCCCACCCACCCCCACCCCCTATGGCTGTGGGCATGGCTGTGCCAGGGGCAGTGGGCACTAGTATACGTGGGTGCATATTTGGGGGGGGGGGGTATTGCAGGGGGTCCTTGGCACTTGGCACGCAAGAAGCACCGTATTAATCTTAAGCCCCTTGTTTTGAATGCAGAGTGAATGCTCCCTCCTGCCCATGCATGCTTTAACCTCCCCTGCCTGTGGTCGTGACGGAGGAGAGGAGTGGGTCCCCCCCCCCCCCCACTGAGTTCCATTTCTGCACACTTGCCACCTTCCCCTCTGCACTTGTTCACATCCGAATCAGGGGCGCCAACCGCCCGAGGGGCCCCCCGGATGAATCAGTGGTGATATGATGCAACACTATCCTGCCCCCCCCCCCCCTCTGTGGTGGAGAGTCATCAAGGGTAGAGGGAAAAGTGTGCATGTTTCGGTTTGGAACTGAGCCCCCCCGAAGGCTGCTTCAGACTGAGGGGGACTGGGGGTGGAGGATGTAAGGCCTGGTTCCATTCCTAGTCCCCGTCCCCCCCGTCCCCCCGTCCCCCCATCCCTTGTTGTCCCCCGCTACCCTGTAGCCCCCTCACCTCTCACCTGTAGCACCCGCCACTGTTTATGTCCACTACCAAGACACGCCTTAACCCTACTGCAGCTACCTGACTCACATTATAACACGCCTAGCTTCTACATACTGTATAAGCCCCTGTGTGTGTGTGTGTGTGTGTGTGTGTGTGTGTGTGTGTGTGTGTGTGTGTGTGTGTGTGTGTGTGTGTGTGTGTGTGTGCGTGTGTGTGTGTGTGTATGTGTGTCCTGTGTGTTAGACTCACGTGTGTGTGTGTCCATGTGATTGTTTTTGATGATGACTACAGTACAAGTCAAAGGTTTGGACACACTTCCCCATTCAATTGAATGGGAAAGTGTGTCCAAACTTTTGAATGGTACTGCATGTGTGGGTTGCCTGTTTTGTCGGTCTAACTGGTATTTAATCTGATTGTGGTACTGGAGACCGTATATGACTCATTCTTTGCTTTTCTTGATGAGGTCCATTACCCTTAGTATTTAACCCACACCATTTCTCTAGTCGAGAGCCCCCCAAGGAACTGGTACTGTATCAGTGTTGTAATCAATGTATGTTTATGGGGTAAAGAAGAAGGGTCGGATTACATCGATTTCATCACATTATACTAAACTCGTACAGTAGTTCAAAAGTACAATTTCTAACAAACAATGATGATGATAATTCAAAATGTTATTCATCAGCGTAGTCGGATGCCCTAGTTTTTTCTAGCCTTCATCTTATTAATTGTGATTGTTTGTTTATGTGTGTTTAATGTCAACTCCAGATGGCTGCTAGCGAAGGAACAAACAAGAGACAATCTGTCCCCTCTGTAGTGAAGTAGAGCCTCCCTGTGGGAGCCAGGCATAGGCAGGGCCGTGCACACACACGCACACACGCACACACACACACACACACACACGCGCATGCAAGCGTACACACACACAGGCACAAACGCACGCACGCGTGTACAGACATACACATATTCATACACAGACACTGAAGCGAACAAATTCATACAGTATACAAACAGAAAGATATGCGTGCGAACACATAGTTCCTTACTGCTCACTTGCTTGTACACACACACACACACACACACTCTCTCTCTCTCTCTGTCTCTGGCTCACCCACTGCATTGAGCCGACACTGCACTTTTTACAGGAAGAGAGAATGCACTGCATAATCTCCGTCAGGTTTCTCAGCACTCGATGACTAACCCCTTGGTCGGCTACTCTCCTCTCTCCTCTCCTCTCCTCTCCTCTCCTCTCCTCTCCTCTCCTCTCCTCTCGCCTCTTCTCCTCTCTCCTCCTCTTTACCTCGATGTAAAACCATCCAGTGCTCTCACCCTAATGCCGTTCCCCTCATAGCCCAAGATGGAATACTCTGTGTTTATGGGCTTTGCCATTAAACATTACAGTAAAGACTTTATTTAGATAAACAAAACTATATGAATCGGAATCTGTCTGCATTTACAGTACAGGCAATATAACTTCCTATATGGACTGGAATTGATTAGTCGTGATTGAAGCTCGAAGTCTAGTTTCATAGGAGATGGTTGCAAACAATGTGGAAGTTAGTGAAGGAGAATGCAATTAGTTCGCGGAGCAGCTTGCTTATGTAATTAAATGTAGGCCTGCTTGTAACTATACAATGAACAGCAGGCCTACATGAGGCTGTTCCGTTTCTATTACATTTGCATAATTTATATTTTATGTTTTTGATTAAAAAGTAAAAATGGCTAGGGATAAAATCAGAAAAAAACAAAAACAAAAACAAAAAAAAGTA
>NC_137675.1:14924719-14934719 GCF_963989245.1 Nansenia antarctica
CTAACTGACTGCTAACGTCTATTCGACAGTGTCAGTCATAGAGCCAGTTTCCAGGCTTCAAGGGCTTGTGTTTTTCAACATAAAAGAGGTCCTCTCTCAGCAGAAATACAGGAATAGTTCTATTTTTCTTCCATTTTGGATTCATCCAGTAAAAGGAAACTGTGTGGGATTATATATTTCAGAGGAGATAAACCGTTATTTTTCTCGCGGTGTAAGGGAGGTGACTTTCAGTAGCCATGGCGACATGTGAGTATGGTGCCTGTCGTCTACGATCAGTGATTTGTGTGTAGGTCCAGGGACGTGAACAGACTTATTGAAGAGCCGGTCATTTTTGGGGGGAAACAACAAAAGGGGGCGGGGGGGGGGGGATTGGTGCGATCCAAGAAAAAATAAACTGCGTCCCTCACCGACTATGCCTATGCTTTATGGCTTCGACTTGCCCTTTGAGGCAGATGTTCATTAGATTTCCTTGTTCTTCTTGATGTCAGTTGGACATCACAGGTTCACAAGTTCTTTTTTTGACAAAGGATGTCACTATTGCTTCAACATCACTAATGTTCTTCTGTTGCCTGTCTCAGGATCGACATGTGCCTAAGCCTATTATTATCATTGCCGTGGAGGCTGGTGGAGGTAGAAATCAGAGGATGGGCTCCTGGTAAGGCATGGAACAGAAAGAGGAATGGAATCAAAAACATGTGTCTGATACCATTCCTCATTCCGTTCCATGCATTACAATGAGCCCGTCCCTCGAGTATCACCTCCACCAGCCTCCCCTGTTGTCATGCTATCCATGCCATACACAACAGGAGGGGTTGGCTCAAGCACATGCAGCAGTATAAGCCAGGCTAGTTCTTCTAGCCTCTCTTGTGTGCAATGAGAAGCAGCGATGTTGGAAAATGTAGAAGGCCTTCCTTACTGGCTTGTTAATGTTCTGTGTCGTCAACTATGTGGAAGATTTAGAGGCTTGTCCTGCATAGGCAACCTGCCACTGCTTTCTCACTTTATGTTATGCTGCACAGACATCCTGAAGAGGCCGTTTCAATGCTAACTATAGTGATAGCAGTGTAATAACAATAACACCCTTGTTACTAAGAGTAGTGGATATTCGGAGAGCAAGCCTTAGACTAATACCCTTCATTTCTTTGTGATCATGGACGTTGTGTTGAGAAGGTTCCGCCTTACCTCCTCCACATCTACACGTGGCCTTTACTGTTTAGTCTGCAGTAACCTGGGGGGGGGTTGATGGATACAGAGCTGGGAAGGCTAGTGGAGGACAGGCTCATCGTAATGTGTGGAATGGAATGAGGAAGGTCATCAAACACATTTGTTTGATACCGCTCTTTATTCCGCTCCATGCGCCACAAGGAGCCCATCTTCTGATCTCTCCTTACACAAGCCTCCCCTGAGACCGAGGTATTTTAGGAAACCAGCTGTCACCAGTGTCATAGATGACCTATCACATACAATCTGTCAGAGTCAGGAGAGGAGACTATGATGAAAGATGAACAGGAAGGGTTGACTCAGGTTAGGCTTCCTAAAACCCCTTTACCGTAGTGTTTGTAATATAGGGTACACAATCCTGCCCTTGACATGTGGGCGAGTTGCCTGTCTGTCTTTTCTATAGACAACTACAGTGTTGCAGGCTTCATTTGTCTAATATGGTTCTAGACTTGCCCTAGTCACCAACCACCAAATATATTCTATAGATTGACCATGAGACTGTCTTCATTAAATGTTCAATGTTCAACCCCCAGCACCCACCCAGTAGTGTGAGTCTAACCGCCTCCTCTTCTCCCTCCACCCCTACAGGTAATGTGGGTATGCAACCTGTGCCGTAAGCAACAGGAGATCCTCACCAAATCGGGAGAATGGTTTTCGGGGCCGGAGGGGAGGCAGATGAGCCTGGACGGCGCCCTGAACGACCCGGCCGTTGGAGGTGAGGCGGCAAGGGACAGGAAGCTCCTGCGTTCCAGGTCCCAGGCCCCCTCCAGCGCTAACGCAGTGAACACTAACGCGGGGCTGCCGGAAGGAACGCAGCTGCTGAGCGGTAACGCCAAGGCATCAGAGGCCATGCCCGCTTCACGGTCCCGGAGCGAACCACCTCGAGACAAGTAGGACATCCGGATACAATCACCCCCCCCCCACCTTTCTATTCTATCACAATTCCTCTCTTTAACTGGTGCATACAATTCATTTAGTAGCCAATCAAAGTATTGTTGCTAGGTAAATACCACATAAAACACCTACCCCTCTAGGTGATAAGTGTTCCGGAATTCTTTGGCAGTTAGTGAGTTAAACATGGTAGAAATTGTCTTCCTCACTGTATGAGTGACATCTTTTTGTCTCCTTAGCCAAGCTGATTTTAATAACTTTAATGGGCATTTTTTAATGTATGTCCAAACATGAGACAATGTCTCTTTATAACTACTATCACCCTACTACATCAGTATTTTTCTTGTTCATTCTTGAACATACATGAACATTTGGCATATTTCTCCCGTTTGACAGGCATTCATCAAATCGTCTCTCTCTTGCAGAGACCCATTTTCCATGTTGTGGTATATGGATTGCAGCATTTTATAATCCCCTTTGAGTAAAGTAGTGCTGTCCTAGCTTAGCCTTGCAAGAGGAAGCTGAGTCATAAGTTTTAGTCTTGAGAGGTCCTTGATTAATTTCCTTTGATTCGCGTCTCCTGGGTGAGTACTGTATGCTCTGTATGCATCACTCAAATGTGCTCGCTCTATTCCCATACAGTGGGAACAGACCATCAGGATAACGTGTTTTTATTTTATTTCCCTTTCATTTTAATTCAACTTATTTAACCAGCAAAGAAAAGTAGTGCTGACCTTGAACGAGGCCTCAACACATAGACCTTTTACCAAGTCAGGACCTACTTACATCAGAGTCAACCCTCTCTCCTCTCTCCCAGGAAAAGGCCTGTGTCCCTGCATGAGCAGAATGGCAAGGCAGGCGTGGGTCGTGGTGGCGGCCGGAGGCCCCCTGGGAAGCTGCAGTCCGTGGCTTCCCAGGATGAGTGCATGGGGCCTGGGTCAGAGAGACGGGACAACCGGCGGCTGGAGAAGGTCCGCTCCCAGGACTACCAGGACATGGAGGGGGACCTGGGACGCCACGACCCCAGGAGACGCCCGGAGGACGATGACAGGGAACGCCAGCGGCAGCGCGAGGAGGAGTTCCAGACCCGTTACCGCAGCGACCCCAACCTGGCGCGCTACCCGATCAAACCTCAGAAGGAGGAGCAGGAGATGCGCATGCACGCCAAGGTGTCGAAAGTACGCCACGAGCGGAGACACAGCGACATTGCCATCAATGAGGTGGGGCTGGAGCCCGGGCAGGGGGGAAGAGGAGGGGGAGGGAACATGGGGGAGATGCCTGAGAATCGTCTTAGCAGGAGGGGAGGCGGTGGAGGCGGTGGAGGTGGTGGCGGTGGTCAGGCCGACCGTAAGTCCCTCATAGAGAACCACCACGCCTACTCGATGGACAGGACCGTGGGGGGTAGCGGCGGGGGTGGTGGTGGAGGTGGGGGGCAGGAACCCCTCCCCAAGCAGAACCACCCAGGGCCCCAACCAGTTGGCGGCGGCGGCGGCGGCCCTCGACCAGGCCCCCATCCTGGTGGTCCACATCCTCCAGACTGGGGCCCCCCTAAGAGCCACTTGGACCCGGGCTCGGCAACCATGTTGCACAATAAGGCACGGAGGGACAAGGCGGGTGAGAGCCTTCTGAGGAAGGACTCCCAGAGCTCTGACCAGTCGGAGTCCTTGCGGCCGCCCCCGCCGCGGCCTTACAAGAGCAAGCGCGGCGTCAACAAGAGGCAGATGTCCATCAGCAGCTCCGAGGAGGAGGGCGGCTCCACGCCCGAGTACACCAGCTGTGAGGACGTGGACATGGAGAGCGTCAGCGAGAAAGGTACGTCTGGCAGCTCCCTGTTTCTAGGATTTTTTACATATTGATGATTGTAGTTCTTCCTGTTCTTCATGTTCTTCCTTGACCAGTGATGGTGGAAAAACTTCCAGGTCCTTCTTCTAAAGTATTCAGCGTGCTGTATCATCATCATCATCATCATCATCATCATCATCGTCATCATCATGTCTCAGTATGTTGTTGGTGTATTTCAACGTTGGAGAATGATCAAACCCTGTTGACCAGGAGAAGCTGGTGGAGGCAGAAATCGGTTGATCGGGTGACACGTGTTTGATACCGTTCCTCATTCCATTCCATGCATTACGATGAGCCCGTCCTTTGATTTCTACCTCCACCAGTCTCCCCTGCTGTTGACCATAGATTACATAGGCCACCTGTAAAACAGTGGAGGCTGGTGGAAGTAGAAATCGGCAGACGGGCTCATTTCGGATTCAGTTCTAATCAAAATAGCTCCGGACTAAAAGTTGCCATTAATCTGACCCATGTGATCTTTGCAATCAGGCTGGATTTCCAATGTACAGTACGTCTCAGCTTAACCTATATCTTCGTGTCTAACCAACTGTAGGATCCACCGAAGGAAATCTGCATATCCCTTACATCTACAAACTCTATAGATAGACTAATATCCTGTTGCTCTCGGGACTGCACTCTTTTATTTGGAAAGTTCCCTGTGATTTAGGCCAGCAGATTTGCAGAATTAGGTCAACAACAAAACTCAGCTCTACTACGTAGCGCTTCTCTGAAAAACACCGGCTGTAGCCACGGACGGACAGATAGGCAGTAGGGATCTGGTTTGTGGATGCCGCATGTTCTTTTTTGGGCTAGCGGGCTAATGCTAACAGCTTTGCCGCCCACCTATGGCTGCTAAGCTATTTTGGCCCTGGACCGGCCAGACAGCGTCATCATGGACGGCTGGTTACTCATCTCACTTACCGGTCAGCAGCCATTCCCAATCCAGATGTTTTAATCCAGATTAATGTCATGGACGATAAATGGGTGGAGGGGAGTGTGGATTGGACTGTGTGATTAGCCGGATTTACTCTTTAGCTAACGGGAGAAGTATCCAATTCTCGTAAGGGTAATTTGATGATTTAATGGTTTTTGTTTATGAAAGGCACTCTTTTTAGGGTGTGAGTCTATCCTAGTTTTAAGTTTCAGTAGGTCCCGGACAATTCGGCTATCATTGCCCATTGGATGAAGCATTGCGGTGGTGAAGAAAACAGGCAGGAACCTGTAGAATCTTAGGCCCAATCCCATTACACCCCTTGCCCCTATAATTTAGCTCTACCTCTCCGTTTTGTGTGTTCACCTGTAGGGCAGGGTTTCCGTTAGAAAAATTTGCCGTCGGACATCGTGTCCGGGAAGAATTCGATTTACCGGACAAACGTGATATATTCCGGTCATCATATTAAAATATAAGAAAAAAATAATAATTCAAAATCATAAATTTTTTTTCTCAAATCTAATATAGCGGTTTGTCGCGGTGATTACTGTTGTGTAGCGGCCTATATATGCAATTTAATGTCTATTTCTCATCCGATACGATTAGATGCGAGCTATATAATAATATAACATGATTTGACGCATGCGCGAACGGGCGCCTCACTGGGAACTGAACAGACAGCATCGATCAATGAACGGACTCCACATTACGTTAACTGAAGTTTGTTAAATTGTTTGGGATTAATGTGAGTTTTCTATTTTCTCTTTCCAGTTTTACCCTTTTTTTTAAATCAATAAAACAACGTCATTTCTATAACCAGGTCTCGCTGGTTGGGAAGGCATTTCGTTTAGCTCGGGAGTATGACAATGGGGAGAACATAACTGTTTATTGAGAAACAATTGATAGGCAGTCTGGGATACGTATATAAAGAAATACCACAATGTCTAGATGTATAACATTTTATTGAACAGTAACAGTGCAAGCATGTAGGCTTCTGGCGTGACATTTGGTGTATGTGCTTGGCTGAGGAGCCAATGGTGCGAAGCTACCATCTGTGGGATTATGACTGAACGCCTCTAAATCAGAATCCCCCCTAAACGGAACGATACCGTAGCGCCGCGGACCTTCGGTTGGCCCAGGATAGCCGGTCCTTCGGGGCCGGTGAGTAGAGCCGTTCGTGACGGGGTTGGGGTGCGGCCGGATGAGTGTCGCCCCTCTCCTGATGCGCACCGCATGTTTGTGGAGGACCTGGTGCTAAATCACTCGTAGACGACCTGATTCTGGGTCAGGGTTTCGTACGTAGCAGAGCAGCTCACTCGCTGCGATCTATTGAAAGTCAGCCCTCGATCCAAGCTTTTGAGTTTTGCCATCTTTCCATTAATTTAATCGCTCGCTATGGTGCACTTTGAGCTGCAACGTTTGCGTATTACTATGGTGGACGGGTTGGCAGGGTTGCCAGATAGGCATGGGTTACCGCCGAATGGGCTACTGTGTTTAAGCGGTAATAGACTGGTTAAGCTGTAATCCCATCTGGCATCAATCCCATGTGGCACCTGTGCGCTGTTTCGCATAGGCCGGCCTACACATTAGGAGTCATCATCATGCCGGTGTCAAATCATATCATAATAAAAGAAATACATAGCCTATATATTCGTCTTTTTTAAAATAGAAGGAATCAGAATGTGAACTTTAGCGAATTGTATTCAAAGGGAATTATTTTCACCGGACAATATGTCCGACGACTTTTCAATTTGTCGGACTTCAACAACTTTTACCGGACAAAGTCCGGGAATTACCGGTTAACGGAAACCCTGCTGTAGGGGTAGGGTGTCCCATTTCTTGTTGGGATAAAGGGGTAGGGTTAAGTGGTAGGGCTACATGGCCCTCCAAACAGAGTTTTTTGAGACACGCACTCTAAACCGAGACGCACACTCCAAACCAAGTGTTATTCCCAGAATGAATTATCGGTAAGATAGTGGCGAACACACAAGCAACAAAAGAAAACCACAAATGTCATTATTTTCTTCGTCAATAAAGATTTCAATGTATTATAGACTTTTCTTTTAACAAGCATAACAAAAAGCTAACTACCGTTACAACATTGTTTTAACGCTGATTTGTGCATGACATTCCCACATATTTCCATGTTGCATTTCCCTTTGATGGCATATGACGCCTGGAGGAGCACGGGTTGCTAGCCAACAGAGCACCGCTATTCTGTCATGAAGTGGCCTCATAATTAAGCATTAAATTTTTTTATTTGATGACTTGTTTGATCGATTGATAGCGTGAAACGTATATGTTGTGAACAAATCATGAGCGTCCATGCTTTCTGTGATACTACTGATGATGTATCAGGCTCTTGAAGGGTTGTCCCATTTCATAGGGGAAGATTTCAACCACTACCCTTTGTAACTCTGTTCCGAGGGGCAACTCGAAAAGCGAGGGCCACTCGAAAATGAGGGGTAGGGGTAAAAATAAGAAATAGGATTGGGCCTAAGACTAGGGACGGGCAACCCCTGTCTTCAGGGCATGCTGTTCTCTCAGTTATTTCATTTATTCATTCAGGTCTTTGGTTGCTCAGATCAGTGAACTACAGGGGAGGTAGTGTTTGATACCATTCCTGATTCAATTTCATGCATTACAATGAGCCCGTCCTCCGATTTCCACTGGCTGTACGTGATTTCTCAAGTCTAAATCGGTCGCTGACTTGAAGGAAAACCCATGCAGACACTCTAGGAACAGCGATCCCCATCCCTGTCTTTCAACCATGCTGTTCCATGTCGTGTGTTTGCACTTAAAGGCACCCGTACTGCTTCGAGATGAACAACGTTAATGTGCACTTGTATGCACACTTTACATGCTATTTAGTGGACCTGCAAGACAGCTTTACTGATCCAATCAAGCGGGTCAAATGAGATTGTAAAACTTTTATGCCGCGTCGTATAATATGTTGTTGGGAGATTGGCGGTTTTAATACCTTGCGGCTGTATTGGGGGAAACAGACTGGGCTTTTCTAAAAGCCAGAGGAGACCTTTATGAAATTAAGAATCTGTTTTGAGACGTGGTGGAAATTGATTTGGCTGCTAAGGGGGTACTGTATTTACAGTAAAAGGAGGGCTAAGATACAGTCCGTCTCTAATTGGTCGGCTTTCCCGAAGGTGTTAAAAAGTGTAAGATGATACAGCAAGGAGGAAATGGAAGAGCTAATTTTTAAGTGTTGATGTCAACTCTAAAGTGTGTGTGCGTGTGTGTGTGTGTGTGTGTGTGTGTGTGTGTGTGGGTGTGGGTGCATGGGTGTGTGCGTGTGCGTACGTGCCTGTGCATGTGTGTGTGTGTGTGTGTGCGCGTGCGTACGTGCCTGTGCATGTATGTGTGTGTGTGTGTGAGAGTTTGTAGCATATCTATTATATTAACGTGTAGCATATCTATTATTATATTCTACAGGATTGTCAACACCGTTCACCACTGATCAGTGTTAAACCTGCAGCCCTGCAGTTACCACGGTGTGAGTCAGGGTCAGGGTTAGGGTCATGGTTAGGACAAAGCTTTATCTGGGTCAGACTTGGTCACTGACCAGCTTGATCCCTGTTTTTGGGAGGGAATTCATTTAGGATCACAAAGGAGCTTCTCCAAGTTTGTGTTTTTTATTTGTTTTATTTTTAGGTGTTTCACCTATTTATTTATTTATCCAGGGTAGTTTCATTTATATGTCTTTTGAGATGCTAATCTATCACTTGATTTCTTTGGCCTGTGTTTTTACATCGTGGCACATACAGTACAGGCACATTTAGTTTAGTTACAACTTAAAAAAAAAAAACACTAGATAAAAAACACAACATTATTCTCATCAGTAAGCCTTACTAGCACATTAGCAATGCTTTGATGTAGACGGTATCAGTGAGAAAAAAGGAGCTTCCCAGGCCAGACTTCGTTATCTCCTGCGTCGTGTTCGACTGCTCAAACTGAAGAGGCCAACTCAGCAACTCTTGAAACGGACGAGTCAGCACAAAGTCCTCCAAGCATTCCCAACGCATTCACAAGATTTCCGATTTCACTTCCAGACCAGCTAAAAAACGTTTCTCCCTCTCCGAACCAACCCCCCCCCCCTCCACCCCCCACCTCTCCCTCGCCGGCACCACCTAACTTCAATTCACTTCGCTTCACCTCAGCTGTTTTCAAACACCCGTCTGAACAGTAGCCATGGTCAGTGCTAGGGGACTCTGGGACTTCTCTGGCTGGTCCCCGAAGCTTAGAAGTCCTTCTCTGATCCCGTACTGTCCGTTCTGTTGTTCTGTTCCGTTCTGTCGTCCGTTCTGTTGTCCTGTTCCGTTCTGTTCCCATCCTGTGCATTCTGTTGACGTCGTCGTCCACCAAGGAGAATGAAATCCCTCGAGGGCAGAAGGAGGCTGTTGGGGGGTGTGGACGTCAAGGCTGGGCCTGTGTGTGTCCAGTGTGTCCAGTCGGGGGAAGGCTGCGGCTGGTTCTTGTCTGAAGTGGGTCCAGTCGCAGTCTTCCACCATCTGGTAGTGTTAATGAGAGTTGGGCTGAATGAAGTGTGTGTACCAGTTTGTCCTCTCTCACCTGGGTGCTGGACTGAGTTGACTTGAGTCTGAATCAGAGTGATGCTTCACTTCTTTTTTTCTTTTTTTATCTGATGACTCTCTCTCTCTCTCTCTCTCTCTCTCTCTCTCTCTCTCTCTCTCTCTCTCTCTCTCTCTCTCCCTCTCTCTCTCTCTCTCTCTCTCTCTCTCTCTCTCTCTCTCTCTCTCTCTCTCTCTCTCTCTCTCTCTCTCTCCCTCTCTCTGCAGGTGACTGGGACTGCTATCCTCTGGATCCCGCCGTGTGGCATGTAAGTTTGAGGAGAAAAGTGACAGATTTAGACAGGGCTGGACTAGGAAAATCATTCAGGCCGGGAAATATAATGTGATATAATGTGGGTCCATGGACATTTTTAGTTACAAATACTTCATTTCCTGCAGTCTGGTGAATTTTAGTGCATGTGAATCAAAAACGAATGAGCTAATAACTGCTTAGTACAATGTACTGTTATGACCCTCAAATAAAACCAAAGGTACATATCATTAAGGAGGGAGACGACCTAACTTTTAACCAATA
>NC_137675.1:14942219-14952219 GCF_963989245.1 Nansenia antarctica
GCTAGTGCAATGTCACGATCATTCCACTCTACGCTGCCATCCCCTGCATGCTTCAGTAGTACAGCCTGGACTCCACAGTCAAAGGATACTTTGCATCAACTATGTTGGTATCCAATGCTAGCCCTCACTGGGAGCGTGTCTATGTTCCCACAGCCCAATGGTCCCACAGCCCAATGTTCCCACATTTCTAAGTAATCTAACTATATAACAGAGAAAAGTATGTGTGTCTGCCTGTCTGAAGCCTCTTTTCTCCTCATTGGGTTGACCAATCCATCTGACATGGCATGGGCATTGGACCCTAACCCTAACCCTAACCCCTAACCCCTAACCCTAACCCTAACCCTAACCCTAACCCTAACCCTAAACCTAAACCTAAACCTAACCCTATTAGAAATGTGGGACCATTGGGCTGTGGGGCCATTGGGTTGTGGAAACATAGGGATGACCCCCCCTCACTAGTAGCCTATATGGCTAGCCTTCGTGGTTATGGAGTAGCTATTCCATCAGATGAGGCTGGTGGAGGTAGAAATCGGAGGACAGGCTCATTGTGATGCATTCCTCATTCCATTCCATACATTACAATGTAGCCTGTCCTCCAATTTCTACCTCCACCAGCCTCCCCTGTATCCCATGTTTATAAAAAACTGTCCATGTCAGGACTAGCTCAATACTAGTCCCCCCCAAAAAAGGCTGTGATTTTAGCTTTCGCTAATAGTCGTCTGTCTTGAATGCAGAAACAGTCAGGTAAGTACCCGAATCCCCCGGCTATCGCTTAATATGTAACCTAGCTTACTGTATACCCCACTTTGAGTTTTCTTCAACTGAATTCAAAACTCCAAAGAATGTCCTTTTGCAAGTATTGTAAAACATCACACTCTCTGAATGTACTACATTCCCACAGTAGAGAATGCAGTTGGTAACCTTTGTACCCTACAGTAGCTTTGTCACTGGCATGGGTATGAGTGGACTAGCGCTTTCATGCTAGTAGTAGTTGAGCACAGTAGTATTCAAGCATGACCGTGACCTTGCAACAGTCTGTGTCGGGGGAGGCCGGTGGAGGGAAACATTGTAATGCATGGAGAGGATTGAGGAGTGGTATCAGACTACCCTTCCTCATTCTGTTCCATGCATTACAATGATCCCGTCCTCCGATTTCTACCTCCACCAGCCAGTGGAGTGGTCACTTGGGGTAGTTGAGTGCCCTACTCAACACGGTCAAAACGTACTTTAAACTTGTGTTTTCTTTGTGTGTGTGTGTGTGTGTGTGTATGAATATGTTTGCTTCTGCTTGTGTGTCTGTGTGTGTCTGTGTGTGTGTGTGTGTGTGTGTGCGTATGTGTGTGTGTGTGCGTGTGTGTGCGTGTGTGTGTGTGTGTGCGTATGTTCGTGCGTGCGTATGTGTGTGTGTGTGTGCATGCATATATATGTGTGTGTGTGTGCGCGTGTGTGTAAATGTGTGTGTGTACGGTGGTGCAATCCAGGTGCAGAGCGTAACTCCAGGGAGAGGGAGAGGAACAGCACCCTGACCGTCCCCGAGCAGGAGAGGCCCGTCCAGCACCGCTCCCGCTCCGTGTCCCCCCACCGCGAGGACACCTGTAGGGCTCGTTCTCGGCCCACTCACGTCCCCATGCAGAGGTGACACACACACACACACACACACGCACACAACCATCCAGTCAGAATTGACTCTATAAGATGACAATAACAACAATAATATGTTACAATGTTACGATGATGTTGTTATTATGTTAGAACACAGTGACTCACCTCTGTGATGTCATCCTTGTCCTATATCAGGAGTCTGGACGAGATCCACCAGAACCGGCACCACTCCCAGTCTCCGTGCCACTACCACGACTCCCACCAGGAGCACCGGTCTGGGGACTCGGACTACGAATACTCTGAGGACAGGTAACATCACCCAGATGAGGCTGGTGGCAGACAGGTGTCCTAGTGGGGACAGGTCAGATACTGTAGGCGTGCTGTAGAGGGCTGTAGCTGGAGGTGTCTACGGTGTGGTAGGGATGTACTGTACTGTAGGTAGCGATGTCGTGGAGGGTAAACGCACGTAAAACGGCGTTTACGCACCTTTTTTGGAAGGGTATAGCGTTTACTCACCTTCTATGAAAATGTTTGGGTTTTAGCGTCAGCGTTAGAGTTAACGATATCCATTTCAGTGACTGCTTTGGAGCTCTGGTGATAACATAGGTGCTAATGATATTAGCATGATATGGTTGTTGGCTCATGGTTTTGAGTCCTTATTTCTAGGTTTATACGGTAGGTTAATGTGTATGATGGTATGATGGTAATCGTGGTATGGAATGATTCGTTTCGATGCTTGACTACAACAGGTGTATACTGTTTAGGGAATGATGAAGGACACAGTGGCATTGAAAGGCTCTTGTTCTGTTATTGTACTAATAACTACTAATATTACTAATACAAAAAGTCATTGCAACTTACTAAAGTTTAATATCATTGTTATTATTATTATTATTATTATTATTATTATTATTATTGATGCTGGGTTTTATTGCCAAAATCAAAATTATGATTTTTTGATTTCTCTCATAATCATATCGCACGGGCGTTTCTGAGTTGCCATCCTCTTACGTTGTGTTTTTGGCTTGTTTTTGATTGGTTGTCGAATTCACCCATCGCCATGGCAATCACAGTGAGGTCCTGGAGATGCACAGGTCTATCCGAGGCGGGAGTGCCGAGTGCCTGCACACAAACAGGTAAACAAACAAAACAACCAAAAGCCCCGAGACTTTACTGTTATCCTACCTCCCGTACTCATCTTTCTTCAATTACCCATCATCCTTTGCATCGTCACTCTACTTTAACAACTCCATTTTAACTCTGAGTTAAAGTCGGTGTTTATATCGCCAGTGATCGTGACTAAGAGACAGTGTTTGTGTTCACAGTGTTCAATGAAAATGAGTTGTTTTTATTGGAAGCCTTTTCGTCCAACTCAATGTAGATTTTCAATGTTTGCATTTCTGTATCCAAAGTCTATATCCAAAAACCTGAATGTCATTGTTTTCCTACATATCCAGCGCATTCCCCACTAGCTAACAGTCCCATACACCTTCATTATGACGTCATGAAAAAAAAAAAACGGTTATAAAGGGATTACAGAATAGCTACGTTGTTTACTTCATACCAGTTTGAAAATCTCTCCTGATTGATTTTATTTGTGCCTGATCCTTTTATAAATGGCACCTATTTGTGCTTTGTCTTCCCTCTTGTTTTCTTACCCCCTCCAATGTGCGTGGTCTGTACACAACATAACTAGGGGTGTAGCTGCCAAGCACAGCAATACACTGCCGCCCAAAATGCCCCTGTTAGTCAATGGTATCAATAAAGACATGTACAGGTAAGCCTGTAGACTAAGGCAACCCTGCTCTGACTCCCCCCACCCCCCTCTCCTCCCCCCCTCCCCCTTTCCCTCTCTGACACAATAACGTGGACTCATCAGTGACTTTCGCGGCCCATTATGTTGAGTCGACATTTTCTCAACGTACAGTAACTGGCGCTTAGCGACCATAGTGCTTGATGTGCTCAGTGTCAAGTGTTGTCAAGTGTTGTACCAACTGTTATACCCTGTTTTTTCCCTTATATATAGTGCCTTTCCTTCAACTTGCTTTTCTGGTTAGGGTTGATGCTGACATAAAGCATCACAACACATTAGACCATGCTAACACGTTAGCGTCATTTCTATGAGAGATAATACCATGCTAATACTGTATGTTAGCATCACACACACACATTATAAAGCTGTTTTCAATAGTATTCCTAAACCATCATCCTGACAGATGTGATGCTTTATCCCAAATACAAGAACCAGGGAATATTCTATGAGTAATTTAATTGTATGTCTTGGTACATTGTAGCCTATATTATAATAAAGCCCTAATCCCATGCACTGGGTTGAACTATATATTGTACAGTTGATCTGTGCTTTCTTTTCCAATGTCATTACGCTTGTCCCCACGTGCAGCTTGCCTAAAAGCTTTAGATGTTTAGATGGTCTTATGCAATCAACATTGCCTTTAATCCCTCTTTATGCATGTTGCTGTAGTTGGGGAGGGGCGGGGGGGGGGGGGGGGGGGTTATTATACAATATTACATTTTAATGATTTGCTTTTGCAGACCACATAGGAGTGTTGACAGTGTAGGATTAGCAAACATACTAGTCCTCATTCCATAGCCATATGCGTATTTATCTGGGTAATCAGAGATGTTTTTTTATCCTCGATTAAATATATACAGTAGTTCGTTTCCTGATTAAGTTTGATTCAATTGCAGGTCTGATGTGTTCTGTACATGGTGCCATCCTGGCTTAGCACATCCCCTCTGCTGCCTCCACTTGCTTTACTCTTGATGTGTGGGGTCCCCCCCCCCCCCTCATTACTAGTTGGGACATGAGTTAATGACAATGGGGAGATTTGATGATAATCTAGAATCTATCAAATCTTAGTATCCTTCCATGCCCTAGGCTCTGGACACAGTATGTCCATCAGGGGAGGCTGGTGGAGGTAGAAATCAGAGGACGGGCTCATTGTAATGCATGGAATGAAGTGAGGAATGGTACCAAACGTGTGTGTGTGTGTGTGTGTGTGTGTGTGTGTGTGTGTGTGTGTGTGTGTGTGTGCGTGTGCGTGTGCGTGTGTGTGTGTGTGTGTTTGATACCATCCCTCATTCGGTACCATGAATTACAATGAGCCCGTCCCCTGATGATGATGTCATGCATCACAATGAGCCCGTCCTCCGCTTTCTACCTCCACCAGCCTCCCCTGATCATCGTTCTCCCTTTTCCTCCACCAGCCTCCACTGATGTCCATCGTAGGCCTTAGTTTAGCTCCTAATCCATTCGTTAAATGTGTGTTTTCTTAATCATTGACTTTAAACAATTAAGGAAATTACTGCCATGCTTGTTTTATTTGCATAACGTAATACTCCAAGTTACTTTTCTCTCTATGTTTTTCCTCCTTGCATGTTTTTTGTTGGTATCACTGTTCTTTTTTGATTTCTCGCTCTCTTGCATGTGTGTCTGTGTGCGGCGGGGGGGCGGGGTTTCTGGCGTGTAGCTCCACCCTCCCAGCATGCCTAAAGAGCAAGGCCCCGCGCAGACAGGAAAGGGCCGGAACCGTCCCGCGTAGCGTCCTCACGCACCGCGTGCTCAGGTTCACTGATGAGGTCACGGTTAGGTAAGAGACACGGGCGACACCCCTTCCACCCTCCCCCCCCCCCCCCCTCCTACCCCCCCACTTGAGGGATTAATACAGCTGTATTAAAGGTGCGGATCAACGATCCGTACATACATTTTTGGGGTTGTGCTTTCAGATCGCGTCCATAGCTTAGTCTACGAATTTGAGAACGGGTTACATTTCTCCAGCCCCATTCCTCGGCTGTTTACCCCCTCCCCCCCGCCAACCCCAAAAAAAGGCAGTTGTTGATTTCCCCTTTAAAAGAAACACAGCACTAAGTCCTTGTGGTGTGAGAAGAATACAGTGCATTTCAATAGGCTCTGTATGTAGGAGGGCATGCAAGGCACAGTGGGAGGGACATCATCGTGGCCCTTAAACAAAGAGCATGGACATGTCAGATGGCTAACTCTCAGCAGTATAGCAGGCTCTCTGCCACTGGACTTGACATAGAGAGAGAGAGAGAAAAGAAAGAATGAGAGTGAGAGAGAGAGAGGGGGGGGGGGGGTTGGGGGGGGGGCACTGTTTGTGTTGTTAGCACGGCCACTTGCTCACACAGCACACACACACACACACACACACACACACACACACACACACACACACACACACACACACACACACAGACAGTCCCCTCATCCACTCCACTCCACGAGCACGTTCCCATGGCAACGCTCCGACCCTCCATCGAGTGGACCGACTTGTGTGGCCGAACGACCGTTTAAGAGACATTTTTGAAGCCCTCCCTAACAGTATAAACAGTATAAGTTGGAGTCTAACATTTGTTCCCCCTCCCCTCCCCCTCCCCCGCCCCCCCCCCCCCCTCTTTTCTCTCAACTTCCCTTGCCCTCTTTCTACCCTCAATTACCCTTCCATCTTTCCTTCTCGCCCTCCTTTTTTCTCTTTTCTATCCCTCTCTCTTTCTACCTCTGCGGCCCTCCATATTGTGTTGCTATAGCGACCTGCAGCCCTCACTGGACAGGGTCAGGAGTGCCAGCACCACCTGCCTGAGACCTGATACCAACTTCCACTCCCCCGACAGAGACAGGTACACACACATACACACACACACACAGACACACGCACACACACACACGCACACACACACACGCACGCACGCACACACGCAGGCACGCACGCACACACACACACAGACACACGCACGCACACACACACACACACACACACACACACACACAGACACACGCACGCACGCACACACACACAGACGCACGCACGCACACACACACACACACACACACACACACACACACACACACACACACACACACACACACTGCTGCTGCTGCTGATGATGACGATGACGACATCAACGTATTTTTGCCATGCTAGCTATGTATGAATTGAGGTAGTTACTAGTACAATCTGTCACATGTCAAAAACGATCTTCTGTACACCTCTGACTTTTCTGGAATGTGGAAAGTTGCTAACACTTTTTCTCTAGATTTAATAAGAGAGAGAGAGAGACAGCAACAGCGGCCAACTTAACTACCTATTTCACACCCAACATTTGGCCCCAAAATGATCCACACCTTCATTGCAACCTGGTCTCACACGGCAGACTCCAAACGTCGAATTCCGACGTGTAGCTCGCAGGGGTGCGCCTGCTATGTGCGCCTGTCGGGGCTTCTCTCGGGATTATTCCATTTTGAATTGCACTTGCATTAATTAGTTAGGCCACATTTAGGGTTAGGGTTAAGGTTAGGGTTAGGGTTAGGGTTAGGGTTAGGGTAACCCTAACCCTCTCCGTTGGTTGTATCTCAAAATGTGGCCTAACTAATTAATGCAAATGCAATTCAAAATGGAATAATCCCGAGAGAAGCCCCGACAGGCGCACATAACAGGCGCACCCCTGCGCTTTCAAACGAGCGAACGTCGGAATTCGACGTTTGGATGCGATGGAAAACGTCGAATTCTGACGTCTGCCGTGTGAGACCAGGCTGTTCATTGACACTTACAACTCTATTGGCCAGCAGAGGGCTTGTAAGTTGCCAGGGAAGCCCATTGCTGTTAGCAACCATCCCCGTAACAACCGGTCCCCGTCTCCCCTCCTCTCTCACTCACCATGTACCTGTCCTTGTCTCCCTCCCTGGGGGCACCACCCCCACCTCCTCCACACCACCCCACATCAGGTGCTCCAACTCTCTGCCCCGCAAGAGACCCCCGAGCCCCCGGATTTTAGTAGAGCATGCCTCCCCTGAAGAAGAAAGGTACCACCCGTAGCAGCCTCCCTGTTCGCCTCAGCGACCCCCCCCCCCCTCACCCCCCCCACCTCCCTGGGGCCTCCGCTGCAGTCCTGCTACCCCCCCCCCCCCCCCACCTCCCTGTACCTAGCTATCCGCTATGCCTTCGACCTGCTGTTTTACACTGGTGTACACTGGTGGATGGATGTAAAGCTGCAGCCGCTTCTCAGTTTCCTTGACCTTGTGCCTTACCTTTCTGCTGCCTCTGCTACGTATGACACTGTGTTAGTGAGCGTTCCTGCTCTTTCCTTTTCACCGCCTCTCTCGCTTTATGAACAGTGGTGTTTGTTTTTCCATCCTCCTAAAATGCTATATAGGCTACTGTACGTGAGACATTGTGCATGCATTCGAAGTCATTACAAACATTCAAAACATTTGCTCTGGATACATATACATTCAAGATTTGGATTTTGGTTTATTTTTGTTGGTTTCACTGTTTAGTCACCGCATCCTCCATTTTGTGGTCTTCTTCTTCTTCTTCTCCTTCTTCTTCTTCTTCTTCTTCTTCTCCTTCTTCTTCTTCTTCTTCTTCTTCTCCTTCTTCTTCTTCTTCTTCTTCTTCTTCTTCTCCTTCTTCTTCTTCTTCTCCTTCTTCTTCTTCTTCTTCTCCTTCTTCTTCTTCTTCTTCTTCGTGTGGCTCATGTCGCACCCCACAGGCAGACAGGAAGTCTTGGCAGGCCTAACTGTCAGAAAGGCAACAAGAAATGCCTAGAGGGTGACAGGTAAGGTCATTTTTTCATTCACTCACTCACTCACTCACTCACTTCCCATCTTCTACCCTACACCCCTATTCAACCTCACCTCCTCTACCTGGACGGGTGCCCATCCCTCCATCATCGGTCGTCCTGTGTAGAATGTGGCAGAATGTGATAATACCCGAACCGCGGTATTATTTTTATATTACCGTGAGTGTTGTGTGAATTTAGCAGCACAACAAACCCCTTTGTAAGCCCCTCTTTTTATGGAGGTGCATTTGTGTGTTATCATTTTGTCTCTTTCTCCTTCTGTCGGTTACATTTTTTGTTCCCCCCCCCCCTTGTTTACTTCTGATTTATATCATTGTATATTTTTCACATTAATTTTCTTTCTTTTTTTATTGTTTCTCTTGTCACCGTGCTCCGTTTCCGACAGTCGTATCCAGCCCACCTCTATACTGAGGGGCAGTAGGGGGAAGGGGGGGCCGCTGCGTCCCTTTGCCCAGACGCCTCTCAGAGGATCCTGCCCAAACTCACCACGGCTGGACAGGTGCATGCTGGAGCCCTAAATGTGCCCCCCCTCCCGTGCCCACTTTCCCCCCTGTGCCCCCTCCCGTGCCCACTTTCCCCCCCTGTCCCCACTCCTGTGCCCACTTTCCCCCCCTGTCCCCACTCCCGTGCCCACTTTCCCCCCTGTGCCCCCTTTCCCCCCTGTGCCCACTCCTGTGTCCCCTGTCCCCCCTGTGCCCACTCCTGTGTCCCCTGTCCCCACTCCTGTGCCCACTCCTGTGCCCCCTTTCCCCCCTGTGCCCCCTGTGCCCCCTGTGCCCACTCCTGTGCCCACTTTCCCCCCTGTCCCCACTCCTGTGCCCACTCCTGTGCTGGTGCCTGGTTGTGTGTGGTGGTACCTCCGCGCCACCCTCGCTCAGCCTTGAGCCTCTTTGAAACTCTCACTCTATGAGTGACGTAGCCACCCTGGCTTCAGGTCTTATGAATTATTCTTTTTATTTTATTTCTGTCTCTCTTTGTCTCTCTTTGTCTCTCTTTGTCTCTCTTTCTCAGAGCACACACACACAGCCCCTCCCCTCCTACAGGGACTCCCTCGCAAGGCCGCAGGGGCAGACAGCTGCCGCAGGTCCCTGCAAAGAGCAGCAGCATAGAGCAAGGTATGTTATGAAATGTGTGTGTGTGTGTGTGCGTGTGTGTGTGTGTGTGTGTGTGTGTGTGTGTGTGTGTGTGTGTGTGCGTGCGTGCGTGTGTGCATGTGTGCGTGTGTGCGTGTGTGTGTGTGTGTGCGTGCGTGCGTGCGTGTCTGGTGGGTCTCATAAACATTATAACTGGAGTCGATGACCTCATCCATTTCTTTTCAAGTCATCCAATTTGTACTGAGCATCCTTCCTTACTCTCTCTCTCTCTCTCTCTCTCTGTCTCTTTTCTCACGGCATCGCTCATTCTATTCTCTCTCTCCATCTCTTTGAAGAACATGTAGTTAATAAGCCTAGTGAAAAAGGTAAATCGATGCCACATTTTGTATTTCACATAACTTTATATGTTACTCACAGTTTTGGATAGGGGGTCATTTGAGAGTCATTTGGTGTCTAGCAAGTTTACGCGCTGTAGTCTAGAGACTCTTTTTTACCCTCTTGGTGCCGCCCCTCCCCTCGCCCCCACTGATTTTGACTCTCTGTGCACACTGTACACCCAATCCAGTGGACTTGATGCACAGCATGCTCCACCTAGTGTCCAAGTAGAGTAATGTCAGGTTGTCTGTTCATCTCCACTCACCTCCTGCATCCCCATCTAACGGATCTTCACTGTCATGCCTTGGTAG
>NC_137675.1:14954719-14982219 GCF_963989245.1 Nansenia antarctica
CTTATCTCTCCATCCAAGGTTCCTCGTGGGATATTCTATCGCTCCCTTTCAATTTAGGATATGTTCAATTCACGACCGAGTTGCTCACATTGCCAATGTCCTTTTTTCATTTTGCAAGAGTTTGTTGATATTCAACGTAGTGTCTTTTCTCTTTTACGTTGTTCTGTGTTGTCGTTCTGTGTTGTCGTCCTGTGTGGTTTCGTCCCGTGCTTTGTTGTCTGTGTGTGTGTGTGTGTGTGTGCGTGCGTTGTACATAAGTGTGTGTCTCAGATCCTTCCTTGCATGCCTCCTGTGCTCCCACTGTCCGGACCCCCAGCCTGAGTTGGACTACCCCCCACCCTGCTACCCCGGCGCAGCCCGCCCTTCCCTCGTCCCCCTCCAGGGGGCAGAGGAGAGGCCCCAGGCCACCCTACCCCTCCCTCTCAGCCCGTGCGGTGAGGTGAACGCGGGGGACAGGGGTAGTGTAGCCGGCCTCTCCTGCAGCACCCTGGCCCCCTCTGAGGGGATGGACATGCGGGAGCTCCTCCAAACCCCCAGGAGGCGCCAGAGAGAGCTGAGCATCTTCTGCCCCTGTGTGTCGGTCTGTCTGAGGAGAAGAAGCCTGAACAGATCATAAGACTCTCTGTGCCTGAATAGGCAATGATCAACCTAAAGGCCAAGTCAATATGAATTAGCATATTATATTCACATCTGTCCTTTAGGGGCACATACGATTATAGAATTTGAGCAGGATGTTTTCTGTCACAGTTCCTTTAGTTCTTTATTTTGTTATTATATTATATTGAATGCTGGGGTCTGTTCAGGCTCTCTTGTATCAACAATATCATGCATTAAAACCACAGACCGTCAACCGCAGACCACTGTGTCTTCCTGTTCTCATGGACCCATCTTAAGCATATCTAATAAGCATATCTTCTTCAACTATTTTCAGATTTCAATGTACGACACATCATTTGAAAGCTTTACAATCCGCGCTTTCGTAGTCTGGAAAGAAAAAAAACTGAAAAAATGACCTTGCCCTACTTGGGGACTTTTTCACCAGACTCTGTCACATAGTCAAGACATCTGACTCCTGGTTTAAGTTCTCTCTCTCTCTCCCCTCCCTATCCTCTCTTCATCATCATCCTCCTCCTCCTCCTCCTCCTCTCCATCTCTCTGTCCGTGTAGTCGCCAGGTGCGGGCAGCGCCGGGCAGGAACATGCTAAAGAGCTCGAGCGTGAGCGGCGAGATCTACACACAAGAGCGGACGGATGGTAGCCAATCGGACACGGCGTTGGGGTCGGTGGGCACGGGGGGCAAGAAGCGGCGCTCCAGCCTCAGCGCCCGCGTGGTCGCCATCGTCGGCAACCGTCGCAGTCGCAGCACCTCGCAGATCAGCGGCGCCGGTGAGTTACCATGGCAACCCGTCAGAACCCAATGTGTTTTTCCACCGGGATACAATTGTCTTCCAATTAACTAACTAACTTTAAGTTGATTGACGGTGATGAAATTGGATCAAATAGACACACACCAGAATGAGACAAAGTGACAAATGACACACTCTCGCCTTCTTATTACACGAATGCAGACAAATGTCCTGATGTTTTAGTTCCAAGTTTTTGACAAATGTATTAGAAACAGAAAAAAAGGAACAAGGTTGAACAAGGTTGAAGCATGTTTTTTCATCTCGGACTGAGAGACAAAAAAAAACGTCCAGCCCGGCTTCCAGTCAGTCGGCCTTCCTGCGACGTTAGTTAGTGTGTTACACAGTGTGGCTTGGTTCACTGTAGGGATCGAGGTGGGGTTAGCACTCAGAGAGAGAGAGAGGAGGGGGGGGGGGGGGGGGGCATGAAAGAACAACTGCACTCCTCTTTGTAGCAGACCCATAAAAACCCATTAGAGAACATTTGGCCTGGAGGGGGTCTCCTCTTCCCCTCCTTCCCTCTCTCCCTCTCTCCTCCGTCAGGACAGGGGGATATAGGGAAACAGTAGAGAGCTCTGCCAGGGAGATCGGTCCTCTGTTACAGACAGCCCTCCTGCTGTGAGGTGTTAGCATCTTGTTGATGTGAGCAAAGGGAAGGTAAGAGGAACCTGCAGCTACATTTTTGTCAATGCAAAATTTTCCTCAGTATGATTATTGCTTTAGGGTGGATATACCAGGGAAGCTGGTGGAAGTAGAAAAAACTAAACACCACATGTGTTTGATACCTCAATCCATTCCATGCATTGCAATGGACTTCCCCTGGTGTGGATGCTGTCGATTTTGCATTGCAGTAGCCTACATTATGGTCTGTTTACAGTATGTGTGGGTTCAATACAAACTGAGGGAGAGTTGCAGCAATATACTGTAGCTGTTCAAAATGGAGGCTAAAGACGTGAGCAATTGCATACACACACTCATTGTTGGATATGAGGTCAGTGATAGTCGTAGAGAGAATAATACCACATGCATGGTTCTTCTATTGCTATGTTGTTATTTAACACTTGAACAGCTGTGCTTATTTTACCTACTATAAGAGCCGCCTCGGGTGTCAAATGACCGTAGTCTTTAGACTGCTACTTACACACAAAGACCACTAGTTGGCGCGTTTGTAAATTAGCCTGCCTCCTACACAGAAAAACTGCAAAATAGCTTTATTATATCTATATATAGTATATCCTGTGATTTTGAAAATGTAAGGATACTGGGTGGTAGAACGCACATATATCTAGGAAAGGTCATGAAAGGAGGGTCCTGAAATTTGATCGAGTGCAAAGGTATAAACATTTTTTTACTCACTTGGTCAAATGACCCCATCCATTGCTGTTCTAGTGTTAATCATGACACCTTTCCTGAGCCATACTGTACAGAACAACATTTCGAGAGAGAAACACGTTCTCTCTCGTTCGCTCTCTCTCTCTCGTTCGCTCTCTCTCTCTCTCTTTCTCTCTGTCTCTCTCTCGTCTTTTCAGCCTTTGAAACCTCTAAAACCATTGTTCCGCCGTGATTTATGTGAACACCCCATGACAGGAAAGGGTACTTTGACTTTTGTCACCGAGCTCTTTTTCTTCCTTTTTGGTCCTGTGTTATTGTTGTGTGCCACCAGCCCAGAGGGTGGCAGTGCCCTCAGAGAGGTCACCGTGCCCTGGGCGCGCTGTGGCGTATTTCTCAGAATCAGAATTTAGAATCAGAATACTTGATTGCCTAATAATAATATGAATGACTAAATAAACCCAAAATTGTCACGCAATGTTTGCCAGGAATTGGTGTTATAAAAACTATATATATATATATATATATATATATATATATATATATATATATATATATGTTACGGTACATGTGGGAATACGGTACATGAAAAACTAGGTTTAGGGTTAGGTGCTACGTCCACTTGGTACATGCTGGCATGTCTAACCCTACCCCTAACCCTAATCCTAACCCTAACCCTACCCCTAACCCTAACCCTAACCTTAACCGTAGCACCCTAGCACCTAACCCTAACCCTAGTTTTCCCACATGTACCGTTTTCCCACATGTACCGTAACATATTATGCATCACAAAAACATCATCCCCTGTTTTCCTCCTGCAGAGGGGAAGAGTAAGAAGGAGAAGGGTGCCCCCATCCAGAGGAGTCAGGAGACAGGCATGGCCGTGGAGCTGTCTAGGAACATGAGTCGTCAGCCCAGCAAGGACTCCACCAATGGCAGCATGAACAGCTACAACTCGGAGGGAAAGTCAGTACCTCCCACATCACGTCTCGCCTATTGAATCAAAATCTAACTTTATCGATACACGGATGCCGTACAATGCATGTTACAGGAAAATAATGTTTAGAACAATGTAAATCATTTCTTGGGTATCTCACACAGTCTCTCCTGTAGGGAACATATTAAGGGGACCTGACTAACCAGCAAATCAATATTACGCTTCGGAATGAGTTGAAATGTGACGGGACTGGTTACGGTTAGGGAAATGGTTAGGCTCAGTTTTAGGTGTTGACCTATTCGGGCTGTCAATGGGGTGCTGGTCATAATGGTCCCTTTAATATCTCCCCTCCAATAGAGTTCAAAAAGTATCTAAATTATTCTCTTTCTGATATCCTCTCTCTATATATGTTATGGTAGAGAAATGCTCAATATTGAATGATTCAATATTTCCACAGTGTTATAGCTAATCTGACAGAATATTACACTTGGATCCATAAATAAAACATAAGTGAATTTACTTAGTGAACTAAGTGTTTTTTTTCTTCTTTTTTCTTCAGTCTGATCTTCTCTGGAGTGCGTTTGGGGGCGGACAGCCAGTTCAGTGACTTCCTGGATGGTTTGGGTCCCGCACAGCTAGTGGGCAGACAGACACTAGCCACACCTGCCATTGGTGAGTTTCCTACTGTATGCCCCTCAGGGGAGGCTGGTGGAGGTAGACATCTGAAGACCGGCTCAATGTAAAGCAACGAAACGGAATGAGGAATGGTATCAAACACACAATACATGTTCCATACCGTTCCTCATTCCGTTCCATGCATTATGTCCTCCGATTTCTACCTCCACTAGCCTCCCCTGATGCCCCTCTGTTTTACGTAAATCCCACTGCCCCTCATCTTGTCTCTACACTACATGGCTTCTCTGTGGCTTTCTGAATTCCTGCATTATTACCTTGACAATTACAAATGTCATTTTATTCTATTCTATTCTATTATGTCCTGTCCTGTCCTGTCCTGTCCTGTCCTGTCCTGTCCTGTCCTATCCTGTCCTGTCCTGTCCTGTCCTATTCTATTCTTTGGTTTCCTGATAGCAAAACTGGCTTCTTTACATTTACCCTCCTCCTATTGCCTGCAATCCCTTTACTGTCATTTACCGTTTCATTATCTCACGTTTCCACATTCTTCCGATTACTTTGATTAATCAATTTCCTTCCCACTTCCCCTCCTGAACCAGTAGCCAACTCACTTCACTGTCTCCTTACTATCTTGTAATCTCGTTTCCCCTCCAGCCAACTGCCTCTTTTCAATGGTTTTTCATTACTTCCTGTTTCCTGTCTTACGAAAGTTGTAACTCTCGCTCTCTGCTTCCTGTTCCCTCCCAGGTGACATCCAGATCGGTATGATGGACAAGAAGGGACAACTGGAGGTGGAGGTGATCCGAGCTCGGGGCCTCGTACAAAAGCCAGGATCCAAAAACCTCCCTGGTAAGACTGTAGTTGTGGATGCACAGACACACAGAGTAAACCTACCTTTGAACATGAAACAGCTCAGAGAAAACTCTTTGTCAGTGGAGAGTCTCGGCTTTTTAGTCGTGATCTGGGTCGCCACTAGAGTTAGAACTATAGGTAATTAGGTACTATCTGATCATGGTCATTACTATAACGATGTGTTTCAGTGTCCTGGTGCGCCTCTTTTAATCACGTTTATCGATTTGTACCTTTGTTTTCTCAGCTCCATATGTCAAAGTATATCTGTTGAATAATGGAGCATATGTAGCCAAAAAGAAAACCAAGATTGCACGAAAAACGCTCGACCCGCTGTACCAGCAAGCACTGCTTTTCGAAGAGAGCCCACAGGGTAAAGTCTTACAGGTAAGTGCCCGACAAATCGCTTATATATCCCATTAATATCATAACCAAGTCCAGTGTAAGAACAGTAGGCCTATAACCAGTAGTAACTACAAAACTGTGGAGACTGGTGGAGGTAGAAACAGCACAGGTTAGGGTTAGGATTGGGGTTGGGTGGAATGAGCCCAGTAGTTCTCAAAAGCTGGATCAATGGCTAATGAGCCTCTGTACTAGCTACTGGTACCTCTAGGAATAATTGATCCAGCTTTTGAGAACTACTGACAACTCTAGTTTGGGTAGGTGGGTGGCTCAGAATGAATGTGAAAATGGTGCTTTCTATAATTGAAATAAATCTCTATAGCTAATGCAGACAGCTAACACCGGCAAGCCTCTCGTAAGGGACTCATTTTGTGCCTGGGAAATTTTGACGATAGATTCGTAAGACGAATAACGATAAGTGGATTTCTTGTACGTGCATGTCCCTCTCCATCCGTCTATAAAACCTGGAAGTCACTAAGCCTCCAGGCCGTATGCCAGGAGCATATGCAATTTGTGGGAGGCAATTTGTGACTCTGTGAGACTATTTGGTATACAGCACTTACAATAGCAATTACACAGTAATACAAACAATGTAATGTAAAGTAACCAAAATGATTTAAGCCCTATATACTTCTCCAGATGGGTTACATGTAAGATGTTTTTGAATACCAAAAAAACTGTACTAAAAATGTGTCTTTCCTGTTCCGTCAGGTGATTGTCTGGGGAGACTATGGACGAATGGACCACAAAAGCTTCATGGGAGTTGCACAAATCCTATTGGAGGAGCTGGACTTATCAAGCACAGTGATTGGCTGGTACAAGTTGTTCCCGCCTTCCTCCTTGGTGGACCCCACATTAGCCTCCCTGACTCGACGTGCTTCCCAGTCGTCACTCGACAGTTCGGGACCACCGGGTGTCCGATCCTAGTGGACCAATGGGACTACTCCTAGTGGACCAATGGGACTAGCGCTTTGCGAACTAACATACTGTACTGTAGACAAAAATGGCGGAAATCTAGAATAACCACAATCAGAAACAGAGTCACGATGAAAAAGCTTTGTTGAGATCTGACAATCACTCCTGTCGCGTTTAATTTTGTCTGTTAGAGAGCTCTACCTTTCGATGTTTCATTTTCGGTAAAGTAAAATCTCTCATAGTTTTCTCTCTGTTACTGTATTATCAAGGAACTAGGGTTGTCTGTAAATGACACGCAGTAAGGTAATGCTACTTTCGTGTCGAGCGATAAGGAGACAGTCGATTTGTATAAGAGATTGATATCAAATGAAGCAGGGTGGTTTTTCACTGAATCATCAGTTACAAAGAAATGTATGTTAGCATCGGAATGTATGGATCTGAGAAAGAGGTGTGTCCCTCCCTGCCTGCCGGGGGCGCCATCACGTCCTCTCTGCAGTGGCCCCCTCCGGAACCCCCACAGACTGCCAGCACTTGGGCCTCCGGGCAGAGTGCTTCTTTCCGGGGGGTGGTCAGTCCGGAAGCATAGGGCCTTCTTCTGGTGCCTAGACCCTCGGGGATCCACACTGGTTCTTACTGGTCCTTCTCTGTCTAAAAGATCTTTCTTTTTTTTGTTGGTATGTTTACCGTGGCTAGTCCAAGCCAGTTCTATTTCAGTCTCTTTTTGGGGGGGTTTTCCTTTTTCTTTTTTTTTGTTACTTATGGCACAAAAATGTTTTTACGACGAGTAAAAGGTTTACGATATGTTGTCCGATGTGTGCATGGAGAGAAAACAATGACACAAAGAAAAAGAAAAAAAGAGATTGAGAAAAAAAAAATGTCTGCAAAGTAATGCAGGGGACTGTTCGGTGAGGACACAGCTTCAGTTGCGATTTTTCACTTGATGATGAGATTAGCGTGCAATGTCGTTTTTTCTTCATTCCATCACAGACAAAGGTCAAATTCAGTTGTCTTTGTATAGATGTATATTAGACCTCTCTGGAGGTTGACCAATAAATAGGATTTATGTCACTTTGAACGATCACCAGGGTGTAATGTCACTGTAAAAAATCTTTGTCCACCCTCACGAGAACAAGATAAATGAATATCTCTGATTTCGCTGTTGGAGTATCCCCTCACCCCAGCACATGTTTAGGGTTTTTATCCGAAACTTCAGTTTACATTATTTTGAGATTTAAACGCAAGCACAAAAGCTTGATTTTTTTACGGCAAAAAGTTTAACTTTTTGAAAAAAAAATAGAAGAAAAAGAAAAGAAAAAAAATAGATTGCAATTAGCCCCTCCTTGGTTCATTTCATTTCCTCTTTGTCTAGATTTTTTCAAAACAAAAGAGTCGCTCAAATTTCCCTTGTGCATCTCTGTGAATGTGAAAGTAACCAATCAGATTGATCTGTCAGGACACAAACACCAATGCTCATCCTCCGTCTCGGCCCACTGTCTCCTCCCACCCGAAGGGGACGTGGCCAGCATGACTCGGAACCTGTTCCAAGCTGCATGCACATTTTGTAAAACGAAAACAGATACTGAAAAAAAAGATAGTGAAATAGATGACGTGTGTTAGTTCCACATACCGTAGAGGCCCGCTTGTATGTTGCATGCACCTGTACAGTTTGCTTGTACTTAAATATAAAGAGATAAACCAAGAAACCGAAGCCATTCACATCATGCGAAGACATTCGAAATCAGCTGCAGTCTAGTCCACGTCCTTCATTCTGGTGCTGATCGTCTCAAACAACTGATTCCTGAGATTATGTTGATGTCTTTTCTTAACCCTATTGAACGTGCTGTACCGCAGTACTGAGCAGACCTCACAGACCCCTTTTTTCAAATATACTGTTACTGTACATCATCATTTACCTCTATGGGGCTGAGATTATGTGATTATATATGTATAAATCAGATCAACATATATACAAAGTATAGTTATGTTAAACATAATGATATCAGATATGTGAATACATATACTTAAATTATATACAGTGTAACTACAGATGAACAGAAAGTAATATATCGTAGATATTCAACAACACGTACAGTTGAATGATATTTACAAAAGGGGCCAAGTATGATTTTGGGGAGCCATCTTAAAGTTCCTGGGGACCACATAGTGGACACTGCTACAATGGGACGCTGTAAGGTTTCAGAATGTTGTCCCGAAAAGGCTAAACTCAAGCATAGGTTATCAGGCCATACTTAACACTACTACCACTCAAAAAGCTTTCCAGATCTCCTTTGTGCTTCAAACCTAGTCTCCGAACCCCCCAGCCATGTAAAGCCCATATTTAATAACAGTTATTTTCCATTGTCCAGTGAAGCTGGTTTTCCTTTTACTTTGTCAGTATTATCGGGAAAAAAATGCTGATTGTTTACAATTTATGTGTTCCACTGAAACAACAAAAGAAAATTAGAAAAAAAGAAAGTATTCACTGCAACATTTCTTGTTTGTATAACAGATGTGGCTCAAATGATGTGTATGTTTTATATTTAAAAAAAGAGTTCATTTTTATTATTTACAAATAAAAAGAATGTGTGGAAGAAAATTCACCTTGACTCGCCCCCTTATTCCACCCTCATCATCACCCCCCCCCCACACACACACACACACACACACACATACACACACATCGATGTTCCCCACGTTGCATATCAACATTTTATTTGTCCATCGTACATTATGCTCTTGGCCCACAGTTACCTTGAACATTATGTCAATGGGTTAAAAAATTAAAATGCTCCCGGAAAGCTGGATCAGTTGCCATGGGTATCATGTCAGCTTGTGGGAAAACTAATATTTTCTCTGGTCCCATAAACTCAACCCACGATGCCCTCTGTCAGTCCCACAGATAGAAATCTTAGCAAAGCAGAGTCAGGGAGAGCGGAGAGAGAACTCCCAGGGAGAGAAAGAGAGAGAGGGGAGTATGAGGAGACTGCTACACAGCAGGAATACAGTGAGCAAGGGTCTATAAGTCATTATAGGACAATTGTAAAGGGGTTAGAAGTACAGTGTGTGCAGTATTTCATTGGCATGCAGAGATACGATCAACTGTATGCTTTAGGTCGGGTTCTTTCTACCAAAAGTTTGTTTGTCTAAAATGATCTTATCACATAGCAGAAGCCTTCAACTGTAGAGTATCAAGGCAGATCACAACAGGAGTGTAGTTCAGGGGAGGCTGGTGGAGGTGGAAACCGTAGGATGGGCTCATTGTACCGCATGGAACGGGAATGAGGAACGGTATCGAACACATGACCCTGGTCAAACTACTTTGGACTAGCGAGTGTGTCAATGGTTTATTTACCGAAATGTATTTACATTTTTCTGAATAAAAGTCTGAACATTTGGTCGGTTGCCGACTTGTTCCGCCTTTCACCAGCTGCCGTCACAATTTCAATAATTTGAACTCTACTGATCCTGAATACAACTACACCAGGAGAGGCTGGTGGAGGTAGACGTCGGAGGACGGCTCATTGTAATGCATGGAAATACCATTCTTCATTCCGTTCCATGCATTTTCAGCGTCTTTGAGCCTCGGAAAAGCGCTATATAAATCTAATGAATTATTATTATTATTATTACAATGAGCTGTCCTCCGACTTCTACCTCCATAGTTGTATTCAGGATCAGTAGAGGTTGAAATCAGAAAATAGAAAACTGTTAGCATGTCATTCTCCCAGAATCAACCAAGAGCTCACATAGCTGGGGGCCAGGGGAGGCTGGTGGAGGTAGAAATTGGAGGACTATGTGACATGGTCTGGTGAGAAAGGCCACAAGTAGGGGGAGGTCATACTTCCATGTAATGCATGGAACGGAAGGACAAATAGTTTCAAAAACACTGGTTTGATACCACCAATCCTATTTCCGTTCCATGCATTACAATGAGCCCGTCCTCCAGTTTCTACTTCCACCAGCCTCCACTGCCTCCACTGCCTCCACAATGACATAATGTCTATGAGAGTCCAAATGATGACAAATGAATCATTCTGAAGACAAACACGGAAAGAATTTGCAAAAGCCAGAGCTGCAAATTACCATGACCAAATAATAACGAAATTAGTGAGTGTCTCATTTTTCAAACACGGCTTTTATCCGCTGTTGCTTCTCTCTGTATTCTGGATGTCATCACGGTTTAAGTGAAAAATCACTGAAAATCACGATTAAAATAATCTAATTGCTGTCAGACGCCAAACTAATGTCCTTAGCTGTTGGAAACAGGTTTGAAATGTTTAGGCCGAATCCCCATTACACATTGGGTGGTGACTTATTATTTTTAAGTGGCAATATTGATTGCTCTTCTGTTCCTTCTCATTTGAGGCTGATAAATCCAGTCGGTCGGGTTGACATTGTGATATTGTACCATGATGAGAACGCGCCTAATTACTCAGCCCTTCGTTTGTTACAATTTACTAGGAAGGGTGTCCCCCTTTCCCTGTGTTGTCTTTGGTGTGTGAGAGTTCCCTCAACGCACTGATTGTATGATATTTACTTTGTCTGGCCATTTTCAACTGTACAACCACCAAAGACACCCTTCCTAGTATACTAGTCCAACTCAATTTAGGAGGAAAGGAGTAAGATAAATTAGACGTCATCTTTACAAAGAGAATCAACTTTGTGTATAAAATTATAGATATCCAATCATGGAGTCATTTTTGACTGCTTCATTGCCTGCTATGGCCTTATCTCACCAAAGGGGAAGTTGTACAAAAATGGCCTCTCGTGCGACCCCACAGATGACACAGTGCAACATGGGCCTTGGAGATTTATGTTCCACATCCTCTCGTTAAGCAAGTAGAGGGCCCCCAAAACAACATCTGCAGGCAATCTACCCCCTACCCCACCCCCCCAGCCCCTGCCCCCTTATAGCGGGATCTGAGATGGTGACCCTTGTGTGTGAGGCAGGGATGTGGACTATATAGGAGGAGAACAGAGAACCAGAGATCATATAATGTAACAGGTCATGATACTTATCTCCAGCTCCCAGGAAGTCCCCAATCCATTCAGGCCAAATGATGATGATCTTTATGGTTCATCAGGAAGAGAAGAAAAAAGACCAGAATGGAAACAGAAATGGAAGTATAATCACATGAATGATCTTTTTTTTAAAGTGACCTTTCTGTATAGTACATTGAGTGTGTAAAGAAAAAAAAAACATTCAACACTTGCAAGAATCATGTTTAATAATTAATTGTGTTTATTAATTACTGACGTTTCGGTGTGTAGAACTTATTCAAAGTGTAAATGGTCACAGTGTGCTTGTATCATCATGAATGATCATGAAGTAATAATCGAATTATTGAATAATTGATGTAGATAAAGGTCACAATGTTATAATGGTATCCATCCTGTGTGGGAAATAGATAGGTTAGTCATTATGCAACAATAGGTCATAAATAACTGTATGCCTGAAATGTGCTCCTGATTAAAAAACAACAGGCTACATGACTATATTACATCAGACATTGCCGTGACAATGTCAGGTGTGAAGATGCTTTCTTTATTTCTATACATTGAATGAAAAGGACAACTCCAACTATGCTCAAGGAGATGTGTTTCTGAGACAGGTCGTGGTTACGTTTGACTGCGGCGTAGAGTATTGTCTGTATAGGCCTAACAATAAACCCTAATTCACACTACAGAGCTGAAGTGAATTGAGCCGAGCTGAGCTGTAATATACATCCATCCAGTTGCTGTACTGTAACAATGCTGTAATGGACCGCATAAAAGGAAAATATCAGAACAAGCACAGTATATTTTGGGTTGGCCCTGTAGTGTGTACAGCTTCTCTAAGCGTTAAAACCTGAACCTAGCAAAGAAGGCATTTTCATCGTACAGCTCCTACTGTACAGTGCATATGACCAATACAGTTGACTTGACAACCAATACAATTGTCTTCTGTCACCATTTTGGTATAGGAGGCCTGAAAAAGGTGCAGGAACGTGGCACAGGAAACTGACTCACCGCACATGTCTAGATGTCTTGATACAGTAACTGTAGATGTTGCTAGAACAGATGATTAAATGCATCACATAATCCATTTTGAAAAAAAGATTGGTGTATTGCATGTTGAGTTAAAGTGCACTATCCATTTGCCATACGTCACACCATTCAATTGTATATTCAAATATAAATACCATTCAAATGGTATTAAAGAGAGTGGAAATGTGTTCATACATGTACATGCAGTACTAAAAGGATTTCACTCTATGCAGCGTACTGATCTGGAGTCAGACGCGCTACCGTTGCGCCACAGAGTCTTTCCAATAGGCCTATCGTTTTAAAGAAAACGTTTTGAAAAAGTCAAAGTAAGAAGTAGGAAGCCTGTATGGAAACGGAACATCATGTTCGCCTCATCTTCAAGAGCCCGGATAGCTCAGTCGGTAGAGCATCAGACTTTTAATCTGAGGGTCCAGGGTTCAAGTCCCTGTTCGGGCGGACCTTCCTTTGACTGCTCCATTGGCAATTTGATTGCAATAGTGATGAGATAATGCGCATCCTGCATTTGAAGGTCTTCACAATGACGCTTTGCTTCTAGTGCGGAACAGAGGGTTACATGTTGACTGCTAATTCACCCTGACGATGAGACTCAGCCTTCTCATCTGGACTAAGTGGCTATTTTTGCGCCACAAGTATGTCTCAGTAATTGTACTCAGTGCAATGACAAAAAAGGTCAATCAAATCCAACTCTGACACCTTCTGATCTGGAGTGAGACGTTCATCCTGCATGTCCACATCCTGACAATGAAATGTGGCTTCTTCTCCAAGCCAGTGGCTTTCAACTAAAACACCCTGACCCTGACGTGATTTGAACACGCAACCTTCTGATCTGGAGTCAGACGCGCTACCGTTGCGCCACAGAGTCTTTTCAATAGGCCTATCGTTTTAAAGAAAAAGTCAAAGTAAGAAGTAGAAAGCCTGTATGGAAACGGAACATCATGTTCACCTCATCTTCAAGAGCCCGGATAGCTCAGTCGGTAGAGCATCAGACTTTTAATCTATACAATCTATACAATCTACATTATATAATATACAATGACTTGAAGTGACGTGTCTCGAAGGCTGTGCATTTACAATGTTGCTCAGTAGTCACCACTAGATGGTGTAGTTTTGTCAGAGGATAAGCAGTGGATGAAGTTTCTCTGTGTTCGATGTGTGTCTACTAAACATTCAAAGAGAAAGGACAGAGGCAGTAACATCTGATACACAGACATGCATGCATGCAGAAGGGTTTATAGGATAGCTCTCGCAACATATACGCACGCGCACACACACACACACACACACACACACACACGCACACACACACCACCTATCTTCCGCCATAGACTAGACTCTTTAGGCTACACCTTAACTGTCCCTCCTAAAACCTCTACATTCCCTCTACCCACCTGTACAGGTTTTCTACAAAAAAATACATTCTTCTTCTTCTTCTTCTTCTTCTATGATTGCCTAGATGATGGATAGATTATTCACTTACTTAAAAACACAGACACAGACACAAACAAACACAGGCATGCACGCACACACACACACACACACACACACACACACACACACACACACACACACACACACACATACACACACACACACACACACACACACACACACACACACACACGCACACACATTGTGTAGCCTATTTCAAACAGGATGCTGACGGTTACAGAATCTCACATAGGACAGATTACAGAGTAGGTCATTAGCCAGAGAAAACGGTCTCTTCTGGCAGTCTCTCCTTTCACATTATCTTCTTATACCATTTAATGGCATTTCTACCGTAGAAATGACTCTCGTCCTTGCATGATCAGCATTTTCTAAGCAGTTTCTAAAAATGGTAGAGCTTGTCCATGATGTGATGATTCTATTCTTAGCGCATGACAAAGCAGCGTTATGGGAATAATGCACTATAATGAGGCTTAATGGGACCGATTGCCCGTCTATTTAAAGACTGTCTTTATAGAATGTGAGCGCGCATATATGAATGCTTCTACACTAGAATGTGTTTTGTGTTGAGATGTAAGACGTTTTCGAAACGTTTACTTTCTTCCCCAGAGCTTAAGTAACAACCGTGCACTCACAGGTGTAAAACCACCACTTCCTCTGTGTTAATTATTGTCACAAGCACATCATTTAGCTAGTGTAGGCCACACAGATCCATCAATTAGGCTACTCAAACTAATTGATCCGAATCGTGAGCTTAGAATTATAAGGTTCTATCTCCATTTAGGGTAGTTCAGAGATATTGAGCGTCACATTTTTTACATTCCATTATGTTTTGTGAGATGGAACCTTTGTATTTTATGAATTACTAACTAAAAAATGTCAACATTTAAAAAAATAACACCACCCAGGCATTAATAAACACCTAATGGATCAGATTATGTAAAAAAAACTCAATTTTGACAAAAATGGAGATAGAACCTTATCATTCTAACGTCACGGAATGTCTCTGATTGGCGATACTGATCTATTTAATGCAGCTATTATTTAGTTTAATGTAAAGGCATGACAAAGAGCATACCATCAAGTTTAACAACGAAGTCTGGGGAAATAAATATACAATGACATGGTGCAGTACTATATTAGGCCTATGACATCATTGTATAATTAAAAAAATAACTCATATTTTCTTCCCAAAGAGGGCAATAAGTTCGTCCAGCTGGCTGTTCCCTGCCTTCAGCCTCGCCTCACACAAAATGTGTCTGTGTATTTTATTTCGGGTAGTCAGTGTCACGTGGTTAGAGTGACAGAAGAAGAGAGAGTAGAGAGAGGGTTGAATTAGTGACATGGCTTAATTGGGTAATTCTGCAAAGAATTACAAAGCAAATCGAGACATGATTAATTAATTTCGTTGGAGTCAAAGCGTAGTGTTGTGGGACGCGCATTGGTGGAATTGAAAGGGACTTTTTGCCTCTGTCTGTAAGTAGCCTATAGCTATTTCATACAGATGTCATAGCGTTTGCGGTCTATTTTCCCGTCGACTGGAATATGTTAACTTCTGAATGGAAAATTCATTAAGCTATAGCCTACTTTACAACGCATTAAAAGCCCTCTCGTAATTCTGCCCTTTATCAGGAAATCAAATTACATGAGCGCTGCCTTCAAATATTTGCATAGTTTTTGCCTAAAGGGAAATTGAGGGCCAACGGAATAAAAGCGCGGTTTTCAGTGCGACTGGCCTTTCTAGTGGTCAATTGACACTGATAACCATCTCAATCACCACCCAATCCGTGCCTGGCTGCGCTTCGCTTACACGTTTCCAAGCGAGAGTGCATTCTAAAATGCAAAAACATTGAATACACTAGTATTTTCAGCAATAACCAGTGTCAAATGCTTCAATCGGGATAGTATCGTGGTGTGCGTTACAGCATTGGATGCGCAGCCATCGCCGCGCGGACATTTTTTGGAAGCAACAGGTTCCTCACACCAAAAAGTCTGTTTCACAATTCATCGGGTAGTACATGCACTTCCTGTTTATATATATGCAATTCCATGCGAGAAGAGTGCGTTCCCCAGCTCGTGTCCTCTACATTATCCCGTTAACTACCTAGGATAGTAACATGTTTGTGGAGCCAGACCTCAAGACGCGCCTACTGTAGAAACGCGCCACAGTGGAAACCGCATTTACGCGCTTTGCACAGTTGTGGAAAACCCGTCAGTGGAGCGGTGTGACGGCTGATGCGAGCAAAGAGGGCGGTCAAAGAGAGACGGGTAAAACAGCGTGCTGCCTTGGCTTTGATGATGGTTTCATTTTTAACTCCAAGGAGCTGGAACTGCATTTCGCACATTTAATCTGCCGTCCACAGAGCTCACACCACACCGCGCCTGCCTCCAAGCCAGACAGACACGCATGACCCAGGAGCCCAACAACAACACGCACTTCATGCCCGCCCTGGTGATGCCATGCCCCGCAACCACAGCGGAGATGAAGGCGGCGGCACCGGGCTCTGGATGAAAACCTCGCCGGGTCACCGCGCAGAGGGCTACGGCTCGAAGGATGTGGAGTCCGGACGGAGGATGATGAATAACTCGGGAGACGGCTTGCTGTCAGCCTCCAGCGCCACAGGTGCCGGGGGTTCGGAGAGCCTGCGGGGGAAGCAAGGAGCCCGCCTCAGCCTGCTTGGAAAGCCGCTCATCTACAGCGCTCAGAGCGGCCGGAGAAACGTGCGTTACCGGAGGCTCCAAAACCTACTGTACAACGTGCTGGAGAGACCGCGAGCCTGGGCGTTCATCTACCACGCGTTTGTGTAAGTTTATATTTTCATAATTTGCATGATAGGTATGTAGGTAGTCTTGCGCAGTCGGTTTTTGTCACCGGTCGAAAACTCATGTCCACACACCTGTTGATCAGTCACTCGCTGAGATGCGGAGTTCTACCGTGATAGATCTTTAATATTTGAAATGATTGGAGAAAACACACACATATCATCAGTGTTTGATTCAAATATGGGCGCATTCAAATATGATAATTGATTATTAAAAAAGTATAATTCAGATATGTTGTTGGTCTTCCAATAGAGTGTGATATTTATATACTGATCAATATTTTCTTACTTAGGCCATACATGATAGTTTCAATCAAACCATTATGATAACATGGGCTATGTAACAGGCTATGTAATGTCTAACAGCTATTTCCAGCCCAGTCAGCATCAGCCTCACATGAAGTGGATGTGCTATCTAGGACTCTAACACAGTCTAACACAGGGTCAACCATGGATGGGTAACAGACGTACAGTACATACATGCATAGCCTACATAATATAATACAGTGTATTATATTTCATAATCATATGCACAAGTACCTCATCTATAGTTAACTCTAAGGACTCTAAGGACGAGTACTACTTTTCTGTTCCATTTCCACAGCAAATTTTGCATTTGAATAACCCTCACGCTGTGACTCATATCATGTGAATTATTAACACATTTTTGCAAGAGCTCTCCCAGCGCATACACTCCAGGCTTATGTTAGAAACGGCATTGTGCCCAAATGTACAGTAGATGATCCCAAACTGTTACTCTCAGTCTCCAAACCAGACCAAGGGTCAAGATTGATGGATTACTACTGTATGGTTTTTGTTAGGCCGTCAGGGTCAGTAGAGCAGGAAAGAGTCTCTCTGTCACAGTGCTGTTGTATCTCTGGTCTCTGTCAAGCTCTGGGTTTTGTTGACCAGCTGCATTTGATTTCCCGCGTGTGACTGGTGTTATCTCTGTCTCTCTGAGCTGAGGGGAAGGAAGCGGTGACGAGTGCAGGGTTCTGAGCACCAGCGCACGGAGGGGAGGGGGTGGGGTGTGGCGTGTGTGTGAGTGTGTTTGTCTGTACGTGTGTGTGTGTGTGTGTGTGTGTGTGTGTGTGTGTGTGTGTGTGTGTGGAGGTGGGGGGAGGGGGTCAGCAGATGTTGCTCTTAAATTGGGGGCCACATTGCTGTTTCACTTTCCTTGAAACTGTCAGACTGATCATATTCATCCTCATTGTTCCACTGATGTTTGCCACGCAGTAGCTTATTCATTTCTGATACTGTAAATGGGCACATTTAGATGATAGTAGAGCTCAGGGGAGGCTGGTAGAGGAACATGTTTCATACCATTCCCCGTTTCATTCAATGCATTACAATGAGCCCATCCTCTGATTCTACCTCCACCAGCCTCCACTGGTAGAACGGCTTAAATGAGAAGCCTGTTACCTTTATTTTCTGAGCCAGAAGCTTGTCATCAACTAAACAAGAATGATGGACTCTTGAAGCATCACTGTATTCTTTCTCAATGATGTCATCACTTTGGGGGTCATCAGACAAGGGGAGGAGGGTGACCCATATCATGCAGCTGTAAAAGGTCTGGACGCCTATTTAGAAACCCATCGTAAATTTTCTCGGCAAAAAGCACGAGTGAGTGCCTCTGCCCATGCTACTGGGGTCAATGGGGTTAAATAATTATGTCTGTGACCACCATGGGGGTCACACAGCTCAGAGATGACCCTACATCTTCAGTTAAACAGGGCTGTAACTCAGAAAGAGTCTGTCGGGACGGGCTGTTCTTTTATCAGTGCAAGGCTAAAACGAGGAATGAAAAAAAGAAAATGTAAATGAAGAACATTTTAATTTAGTTTAGTAAAAGTGTTGACTCACTCTGATGGAGGATTTTAGGATGCAGAGGCTTAATCTCTTCACAGAAACACGCAGCTTTCCGACTATGCGGATGACTGGTTGGAAACTTAGTGAATGATTTCTTTCAGCCCCGGGGGACAATGAGCAAGAGAGGAGAGGAGAAACATAGAGGAGACTGAGGAGACTGAACCCCCAACCCCCAACCCCCTCTACCTTACATTAAATCATTAAGAGGTTCGGATTAATCATACTGTGGTAGTGTAGTAGTCTGATCCTGTATGTTTACATTTACTGTATGTGTTGTCAATTCATCTGCAGCAATTGATGTTCAGGGGAAGTGGTGATTCATCAGTTTGAGCGTTTATTCAGAGATTTCTTCAGGGTATTTTATGTGTAATCAGGTCTAACATGACCAGATGTTGGTGCTATATTTAGACAAACTGTATGTTTGTACTATACATTAGCATGTTATGTAATGTTTTTGCCCCGGAGCATTTCTCATTGAGAAGTCGACAACCATGAATGTTGTGATTGTAATACTAATTTGTATCATGACATTTGTCAAAACCTGCAGATATATTATAATGAGTGGCTTTGATAACCATCAAGGACAAAGTGGTCATAATATAACATACATATTTGTGTCGTCTATGCACTTATAACATTTGCGTAGGCAATTTTTCAAGTTTATTACATAATGTCACCTGTTCAGCTCCAGTGACGGTATACTTGGGGCTCTGCATGTGTTGTGTTGGTTTATCGCCTGTCTCTTTGTAATGACCTTTTCGTTTGTCAGAAGAGATTAGAATTCCTCTGGGTATGAATGAAGTGACTGTCAGCGGGGACTTAGAGAGAAACAAATGTTTAAACAGAGCCCTGATGAGTCATTCCTCAGAGAAAACCATCATGAACACCAAAACACGCCAAAAAATGTCCCTACGGTACGAGATGAATGGGTGCTGAAAGTCAATTAATCAATTAATTTAAATCAGCTATTCTAATTTAGGATTGATTAGTTATTGTAACTTACAGTAAGACCTTTCAGAGAGGTCAGGAACGGTACTTCAGTGGCTAGGACAACATGTGCAATGGGCTGAGTATAATACCTTGAGGCACACCACCTGAATGATTCATAATGCTTATGGAATCTGAAGCGTATGAATACAGCCACATTGAGAGGCAGCTGGGCTTTATGAAATTAGGCCTACATGTCCTGGATCTGTGGGGTCAATACATAATAAGTGTCTGATTTACAGTGTATACTATTATGCTATCCTGATTCCGCAGATCTATCCTTCAGATATACTGTATGGGTGAAAACTTGTTTGCATGCTTTTAAATGCTTAACACATGTACTAATAAAAGTTCATACCAGGACATCATTTAAATGTATTCTCCCTTAAAAAAATCCAAGAACGGGAGATTTGTTTTATCTCAATTTACTCTTTGGTTTGTTTTGTGTTTAGATATATACAGTAAAGACGTAGATTACTTTAAAGGACGAGAATGGGTTCAAATGAAGCCTCAATCCCTCATTCACGATTATTTAGTAATAAAATAACCCAGACAGGCGCTGGTCTTGAACCAAATTGGATTTTCTTGATGATTTAAGACCATGTTTTACATGACATGCTGTATCGTTTTTGTGTGCACTAGAATGCTGCAATGCTCATTGCCTGGCCACTTCAATGACCATTTGGATAACTCACAAAAGTTCCAAAGTCCCAGCTAATGCTTTCAGGTGATATTGAAAACCACTCATCGCTCTTAGTGCCTCACTTCTCTGAGCCAAAACAGATGGGACAGTGCAAAGGAACAACTGCACTTAAGTTTAGACTTCAATCTACAGTAGCAACATCCAGACATCCTCCGTTTGACATGCTCTTAGTCCTTAGCATTTATCTCCGCAACCTTTGATGTTGAAGTTCTGGCTATATCCAGTTTTTTCATCTCTCCCAACATCCATACCATGCACGCATAACAGAAGACGGATCACAAAGATGATGTGACAGCCCCGACCGATTAATGAAGAATATTTCATCAAATATCGAAACGTCCCTTTTATTTGGAAAACGTGCCCCTTTACATAAGGTATTAGATGATATAAGGGTTTTGCACGGAACACAAGCATATGCATTTTCCTCCATTTCCCCATGTGTGAGAGAGGGAGCACTGAGCTAGTCTTTGTGCTGAGTTGCGTTGAGCCCGGTACACTCTTCCCCTCCACTCCCCTCCACCCTCCTTCTCCGCTCACACAGTGCCGCCATTCATCTTACCTCAGGATTAACAAGCTCTTATCCTTGCAAGTATGTCAGGGGCAGGAAAGCGTGTGGATATGGATATGCGTTCCCTCTCCACCGCGTCGGGTTCCATGCACTGGCATGCATGGCTAAGACACCCCCCGGCCCATAGAACACGGAACAGTGGTGATCCAAAACTCTGTGACAAACTGAACACTATTCTACAGTGAGGTTACTGTGCTGATCCAGTTTATCAGTGGTGTATCCCTTCCTCAGTCAGGCCTGTGTGGCAGTGTCTGGGGAGGTGAAGTGAGGTGAGGTGGTATCTATTACCTAGGGGGGTCATGAACGATATGCAATTACTGGCCCTTCAATGTCACTTCTTCGCTTTGAAGAAATCGTTTCAGAATGAGATGAGGGTTTTTCTTGGCTTAGGTGGTAGAAGCAGAGGTGAAGCACATGCACTCTGCGCCTGCGAAATATTTTTTTGTGCGCCCGCAAACCCGATGCTTGTTCTTATAATTGTTGTGCTGACATTATTGAGATTGATTATTGAGATTCTGACATTGTGCTAACGGTTACTCTATTCAGTTTTTTAACATGAACACCATTGTAATGATGCAGAATTACGTGCCCTAACTTGCTAGGCTATTTCAATTGCTTAATTGCATTTATTGGGGGAACAATTGGGACACTTAGGGGACATGGGAGAGGGAAAACATTTATGGGAGATTATTTTTTTCCCTCATAGTAACACAGAATTTATTGTATTATTGCTAAAAAAAAACAGAGTAGTTTTTTTTTTTTTGGTGGTGTGATATTTTCTTTTCCACTCACAGTTACTGAGTATTTTTTTCCCCCTGTTACTGGCCCAGCTGTGTGCGTGAGTGAAGAGTAGGCCTACATGCTTCATGCCAAAGATATTGAGTGATGAAGTGTCCAGATAAGATCAGGATTACAGCAAAACAGTGGTATAAGGCCATGAATTGTGTTTGTTGCTGCAGCGAAAAATAAAGCTCCTGTTTGTGAACCACACAGTCTCACTAGCATCCTTCATCAGCAGAGCGGTCTGGACTGCTATGGCTAGTTACCATCTACCCTCTCTCAAAATGAGTCTAAACGGTGAGTGATGAAACGTGTGTCGTTGTGAGTTACCATTTGCTGAGATACCGTAATGACTTCTTTGAAGTCATCCCTTGTCATAGACACTGGAAGATAAGGCGATTTGGGCTGCTCTCCCCTGCTGTTTCCTGAACAAGCTGATAAGCATCTTCCCCTGGAAAGCACCTCTGCCTATCTTGTTCTTACACGGTTTCTCGCTTGAGCAAGTCGGCATGAGTCAGTAAAAAAAAAAAAAAAACACTGTCATACCAGACATACCAGACACATACTGCTACTACTCCATCCATTGAGGTGAGGTGGTGTCATTGATATCATCAGCCATTTTTGAAAGATAAAAATCTTTGTTACAACACGCATTCTGTGTATATAGTCTGTGCTATACTACGGCACATTACATAGAGACACTACCCTCAGAGTGATCTCAGTGTTCTGGTTAGGTCCCCCACTTTCCCTTTTTTTCGCCATTGGAAGGTATGTATGCCTCTGACTCAATGGAAAAAACGCACGAGTAAAGGCTCTCAGGCGAAGGTGATGTCTCTCATAACGGGGGAGTATAGCCATGTAAACAAACTGTCTGGCCCGGGTGATTCACAGTGAGGTTTAAATGTCTCGGAGAGAGAGAGAGAGAGGGGCTTTTTGAAAAAAAACAGGCTGTTTTGATAGTCACAAGAGCCACGAGACACGAAGCAGAAGCCGCAGACGAACTTCAGACGGTAGCTGGGTGACACCACGCCAGAGCTGGGTGGATGAGAGAGGACGTAGCTTGAGATGGGAGGAGTGTGTGCGTGTGTGTGTGATGAGAGGCAGACTTCAGATGTGTTTAAGGGAGGAGTACACAAGAGTGTGTGTGCGTGTGTGTGCGTGCGTGTGTGTTTGTGTGTGTGCGTGTACACGTGTGTGTGCGCGTGCGTGTGTGTAGGAGCATGTGCATCAGCGTAAAAGAGAACAGACAGAGAAAGTTGTGTGAGTTTTGAGCCCCGAAGACGTGTCAGAAAAATGTTCTCCCTATTTGTGTAGCTGAGAAGCCAAATATTCCATCCCTGTGACAAAATGACTTAACATGCTGCTTACTCTTAAATAATTTATTTAGTCATTTTTATATTCACTTGCTTCTCCTATGAAGTTGCACATGTGATTGCTAGCATAGGCCTAGTTCTGGCTCACACAACTTGGAATATGAGGTAGCTAACTGCTAGCTGAGGAATATGAGGTAGCTATTGCTCTTTAAGCAATATCACAGGAGAGTGAGTGCTGTTATACTGAATATCAGCACCACTGTGGTTCAGTCGTAGGTCGCAGGCCTTTATTTACAATGACGTATAATTAGTAAGTCGCTTTGGATAAAAGTGCCTGCTAAATGACTTGTAAAATGAATGTAAAATGTAAATGTAAATGTATTTAGTTAATAGTTCTACATCAATGACACATAGGATATCAAAGGTTCTAGCATGTGGCCACTGTACTCTCACTGTACTCTCACTGTACTCTCACTGTACTCTCACTGTACTCTCACTCCATGGAGGTGAGTTAGTAGAATGACCTCTGACTCACAGGTGTCTCATTTCAGTCACTATATTTGCAGAGAGGGAGTTCCCCAACTCTGTTTTCAGAGATGGCCTGTCGGCAAATAGAGACACAAACAGACAGAAGACACAGCCATGCATGCCCATACTGTGGCATCAGGCGTTCGCTCAGAGAAACCAAATTGACCTAGACTAACACTTGTTTTCATACCACACGTAGGGTTCTGTTCTCGTAAAGATGTGTGTCTAGCTCCTGGAGTATGATGCGCAAGAGATGGTTATCACTACGAGTTGTGTTTGTTTTATGTCAAGGCGTATTTGTCAGTTACTGGAAGTTTGTGTTACTGAAAAAAACCCTCCACTATACTATTCTTTCACTACCCCATCTCTTCCCCTCCCTTTGTTCTGCAATTGGTAGTTGTTTTCTCACAAAAAAACAACCACAACAGAAAAAGACATCCCACACAATTGCGGAGATTACTTCAGAGTGACCTACTCTCGCCTCCGTGTCGGATATATTGAATATATTGTTCTACCCTCAGACCAAGCATATCTCTGCCTTTGCCACAGGGTTTTCCCCCCTCTCTCCCACTCCCCCCCACCCCCCCATTGCCGACAGAGATGCTGTTTGTTTGCATCGGCGTCAGGCAGCGTGCCTGCGTTAACATCGGCTAAGTATAGCTTAGCTAGGACTAGCGAGGCCAGGGTCTGGTCTGGGTGAGTGAAAAGGGGCCACATACATAGGGTGTCCGTGGGATGGATAGCCTGTATCCTCTCTTGGCGTCGCTTTTTAACGTTGTTTTTGTTGTTTCAGTTTCCTGAGCCTTCGTAAGAAACGGGAGCGAAATGGGGCAGCAGATGCTTGCCTTTGGGGGAGTGAGAAATAGAGAGGGAGGGAGGGAGTTAGGGAGGCTACTTTGCTAATTTCCGGGGCTCAGTAGCATTAGGCCTGTCTGGGAGAGTGTTATGTACAGTATGTGGATTTGGACATAATAACTTGGGTTTTTCTAAGTAGGCTATAAACCCAGACTGCTGGTAAATTTAGAAATTGTGCTACTAGGCCTACAGTACGTGCCACGTCCAACATGGGATCACCAGTAATGAAGACTTTGTACCGACTTCTTGGAAAAGCAAAAAGCAAAAAAAAAGAGAAGCAAAGCAATGCAACCCCTCAAACCCTCGCCGAGATCCCAAAGTGAAAAGGGCAATTTTTGAGTAGTGCAGTGCGTCACCGTGGCAACTACCATTCCCATGTTACGAGCTTATCCTCGGCCGAAAAGACAAGCCTTTGGTGGGCAAAAACCCCCCGCACAAAAGAACACACATAATGTCATAATACACTGCTGAGGCAAACAGCCACCCACGGGTGACACTAGCCCTGCATTGCACCTCCTCTGTGATGCTATATTTAGCCAGCGACTAGCTAAGCATCCGTCCGCGGTCCATTTCCCCCCTCTAGGAATAACACCCCCGACCCCCCCCCCCCCACCACCTTACTCCCCCTACCCCCCCCTCCGTTCTGACACAGTTGAGCTATTGTGTCACTCGGATAATTTCAACCTCACATTGGTAAATCACCTCCAGCAGCAAAGGCCCCCGAGGCACACAGGCTTGAACCACTTTGTCTGGTCTCGGGGGGGGCCGGGGCGTTTAATTAGACGTCAGCATCCGCTACTTCGCCCCGGCTAACCAGGGAGGAGTGGACACCATAGTAGTGAAGAGGTAAACTGTAGGCCACTGTAAAGGATGTTTATATAGTTCTATGTGTGTCCCCTCACTCCCTGAAATTGGTGTTATTTCTTAAAGCTGGCACTCTCTGTTACATTATGCGATGGAAGTCCGTACGTCACAAACTGCAGAAGGTGAACGGAACTGGCGTCGACCCTTTTAATTGTGGGAGACAGACGTCACCGTGATGATTGCTACCGAAAGTGGATCCGAGCGGCTGCTTACGTAAATGTATTCTGATGGGGCCCGAGGTGATTGTCTCGTTCACCGGAATTTAATGTCAATTTGCTACCCCGCTGACTCTCTTTTGCTAGCAATGACAATAAAATGACTAGTGTTTCATTCTGCAGTTTGTGACCTAAAGTCTTTCATAGTGTATAACTCTATCTAGCAGCATGGTGTGGCGTGTTAAAGTGGTCACCAGCAGAGATGGGCGGGGGGGGGGGGGCAGACCCCTGGCAGTGCTCTGGCTGTGTGGGTGGCTCTCCGGAGCCCTCTGACCTACCCACGGGTGCCCACTGACACTAGCTAAGCAGCCTGTCCGTCAGACCATGTGTCCCCTCCACTTTGAGAGAGGAAGGGAGAGAGGTGGAGAGAAATGGAGAGATGAAGGTAGTGTCAGCAAGGGTGAGAGAGAGGGATACAAAATGACACATAGAGAGCAAGGAAGAGAGAGAGAGAAAGAAGCCTAATGCTGGCTGGTGATGGTCTCAATGCTCCGTGGGTCCCTTTTCTACCGCACAGTTACATTGTGACAGCATTGAAGCCTAATATCGTTAAAGGCCAGCATTAGTCATTGTATTAGTCATTTGTTTTTTGCTGATATAATGACATTCTGGTGCTGCTCAATGATTCAGGTCAGAGTAAGTATGTGTATTTTGGGCGCTACATAATATTATTCTCTATTTTCTATTCTCATCTCCTGTCTAGAACAATTCCCCACATGCCGTGAATATGAAGCACAACAGATGTATGACATTTCATGAAGCTCAGAGCTCCCAAAGCATGACGTGGCTAGCCTGTTTTGTAAAGTCAGCGGCCAGAGTCAAATACGACCCTCTTATCCCCCTTCGCTGGCTATGGAGTCAAACAAACCTTTCAACACATTTTATTGAGAATTGCGTTACTTTCCCAAATAGCTCCGCGAATGCCTCACTCTGTGTTTCCATTCTTTGAGTATTTTTTTTTTTTCTTCTAAGAAAATCCAGGAATCAAAACCGGCTGGCGTGGGCCATTAAACATCTTTCGGGGGATAAATGAGGATTCCTTTTCACTGCACGAAGAACATGACAGTTCTGAGTCATTAGTTACACACTGAAGAGTTAGGACATTTGTACCACTTCTTCTGAGTCGTACTTCCTCTGGGAGTGTTGTTGATGCTAGTATGAGTAATTTCATACCCAGCAGATGATTGAACATGTATCTCAGTGTGTGTACAATGTGTGTGTGTGTGTGTGTGTGTGTGTGTGTGTGTCTGTGTGTGTGTGTCTGTGTGTGTGTGGGACAGGCTTGTTTGCACAGGATGTTCTGAAATGAAAGGCCCCTCTTTCTGCAAACACACCTCAGGACCTGAGGCCCCCCTCCCCTCCCTTCCCCTCCTCTCCTGTCCGCTCCGCTCGACTCCATGCAGAATTATAGCGCGTTCCAAAACAAACCAAACCGAGATAAACCTACCCCTCCATCCCCACAAAATTGGCGTTGCTATTGGCAACCGTGAATCCCGGCCAGCCAATAAAAGAAAGACCGTGCCGATACAAAGCGCTCCTCCTGTACGGGGTGGATAAAAAGCTCAGTGTGGGAACCGTGGAGAAGACGTCCACGACTCCACGCTGTTTGACCCCCCGACGAGCCCTGAGAAAAGCCTCACAGGAAGCCGAGAAAGTAGCTTTCTGTCTGGCTTACCTCTCTGTGCGGGCTCAAGGCCTTCTTCTGCTGACGTTGCTGTGAAAGAAACATAGTGAGTCTCTCATAGACATTTTGAATTGAAAATGATGAACAGGTCGGATGAACATTGCCAGGTCGGATTGCCTGTTCCCTCTCTTACGCGTTCTCTCGTTTTTGTCCTGCGGCGTATTTCAGGACCGAAAAAAAAAAGAAAAAAAAGTCAAGGGTCAGCTCATTAGGTTCTGAGAGAGCGGACTGTACTGTGGGTCAGCATTTGTTTTGTTTTTTTTCTTTTCTCTCCTGTCCTCAATCCCCCCACTCTCGCCCCCCACCCTTCCCTCCCCTTCCCTAAACCAATAACACTCCGCAGTCCCTATC